>NC_142145.1:12481893-12784924 GCF_024610735.1 Ursus americanus | reverse complement strand
CAGATGGAATAAAGAGATAAGCAAACAATACCTACTCACAAAAACCACCTTGGTTTGAGTCCCTGCTCAGAGCCTGAGCCTGGTGACTTTATCTTTCAAGGCCAAGGGTCAATCGGGGCCTGTGGCAGCTTGAGGTCCCTGACTCTGGACTCACTGGCCACTCACAGGGGTCACCAAAGCAAGCCCCAGAGCCCACCCAGTCCAAACCTGGCCACGCTCAGGGGTTCACAGCACAGAGAGATGGCAGGAAGAGCCCAGCCCGTGCTGGCCACGGAAAACAATTCCATCCAGTCTTTGGAAAGGAAGAAGGGAAGGAAGGGAAGAAGGAAGGGGGGTGAAAAAAAGCACCTATTTCCGTGCTTACTTTGATAGAAATTTATAAAATAGCAGTTAAGAATACTAATGGGACTACCAATGAGCTATTGTTTTAATTTCCCTTTTTGGATAATGTTTTCAAATCCAGAGCTTAGCCTCTGACATCTGAATGTTCTGTGCTCCAAGGCGGGTCGTGGAGAGAAGCAGAAAGGCATTTCTCGACTTCTCAGTCTTTCCATGAGTTCTTCTGGGTGGAGACTGGCCGCCAAGCTAGGGGGGCAGACAGAATGAGTGTGCACAGGAGGGCACGGCCAGCTCCACACATGCGCCCGCGTGTGGCTGCGAGTCTACGGGGGTGTGGGGTGCTGGAAGGAGCGGGCGCGGGCTTGGCAAGCCTGGCTTCCAGCGCTGCCCCCTGGTTCACTGGCCGGGCAGAACCTGAGGACGGGGCACTGGCCTCACCTGCTCCGGTAAGGGTGTCGGAAGCTGTGACGACAAAGCTCCCCTCCAGCTCTGAGAAGACCCGAGGTGAGGAACAAAGCCACGACCTGAGACGTGACTGCCTTAGAACCTGATGCGGCAGGCAGGAAGTCTTATTTGATGCAGGAAGGAACCCTATCCAAGTGATCTAAATTCCTAAGAAAAGGAAACAGCCCCTTCACAAATGTAACCTGGAATATTCCGGGAGTTGCCCTTGGGTTTTAGTCCTGTTATTGGGATTTTTATACAAGTCTTTTTATACAGTATTAGATCATTTACTATAAATAAAAGCTATCCGACAGACAAGTAAAATTTCAAAAAAAAAAGAAAGAAAAAGGGTTCACAAATCACAAGGGAAAAAAGTGTCCACGGGGCACTGCTTGTGCTAAGCTGTGCAGCAAACCCCTTCTGGGCCGGCAGAAGGCTCGAGCTCCCACTGGGCCGACCAAGCCCAGACCTGCCTGTCCTCCATTTCCCTGATGTAGCCGGCAGGAGTTTGCCACATGACCTAAAGCCTTCTGACGCTGAGGTGGGGGCAGGAGTCATGGTGAAGACGTCCAGGGCAGAGGGATGGTGCTGACAGCAGGCCTGGCCTTCAGCCAGGAGCACGTGAGCGCCATGGTTTTACAGGATGCTTCTTTCTCTATCAGAACTTACACGAATATGAAAAAAAAAAAATGGGGAGATTTGCTGAGCCGGCAGCTTCACGGGCTTCAGAGAAGAGGGCACAGAAGCCCTGGTACCAGAGAAAACCTCACATATGTACACCAGGAGATGTGGACGAGGATCTCTACCTATGGACACGCCGACACCCCACGCACGGGGAAATGACCACGTACACTGTGGAGACCTGAGACTCTACCACAGCAGTGACAAAAAATGAAGCTGATTTACTTTTCTTGATGTGGAAAGATCTCTAACACATTTCCGAGAGGAAAAAGAGGCAATTAGAACTACCGTGAGGGGTACCTGGGTGGCTCAGTCGGTTAGGCGTCTGACTCTTGCTTTCGGCTCAGGTCATGATCTCGGGGTGTCGGGGTGGTGGGATCAAACCCTGCACTGGACTCCGCACTCACTCGGTATGGAGTCTGCTTGAGATTCTTTCCCTCTCCCTCCCCCACTGCTCCTCCCCCTGAGCTCCCACGCACTCTCTTTCTCTCAAATAAATTCTTTTTTAAAAAATAATTTAAAAATTTTAAAAACTACGGTGAAGTATCATTTAAAACCCATCTGAAAAGCAAAAATTAGAAAGCCTGCCATTACCAAGTGTTGGCAAGGATGTGGGGCAACAAGAGGCACGGAGCACTACTGGTGGGCGAGCGCCCACTCTGGTGAAGGTGAACACGCGTGTGCGCTGTGACTACACCTCCACATCTCCACTTCCAGGCACCGTCCGTTCTTGCACGTGCGCACAGAGACATGGAGAAAAACTTTAGTAATAGCAAGAAATAAAACTAACCAAAAAACAGGAAACGAAATAATCCACCAGCAGTACAACTGACGAACGAGAGGTCTTCTGTATATATATCCAGGAACATGCTATGCGGCCGTAAGAAAATGAATGAACTATGACTTTACGCAGAACACAGAGGAATCTCAAAAGCAGGATCTAGTGAAGAAGTGGCACAAAAATACCTAAAGAATGATGTCCTACAAATCTACAGAGACAGAAAGTGCATTCGTGATTGCCCGGGGCTGCGGGGGTTGGGAGGAAGTGGGGAGTGACAAGGTCCAGACTTTCTTTAGGGGGATGACGAGAAAGTTCTAAAACGGATTCTGGCGTTGGTTGCACAGCTCGGTGGATATGCCAAACGCCGCTGAACTGTACACTTGAAATCGGTGAATTGAATGGTATGTGAAGTATGCCTCAAGAACGCTGACAAAAAGAAATAAGAATGATGCCATAAAGTTCAAAGAGAAGCAGAAATAAACTGTATTATTTAGGGTTACACGCACCATCTAGTCAAATTATGAAGAAAAGCAAAGGACCAATCAACACAAAAATTAGGCTGGGGGTTGTCTCTAGAAATGAGACCGGAGGGTACGGGCAGCTAATATGGGCTCCCAAAGGGGGCTTCAGGGGCCCTGGTAAATCTCACCCCTTACGCTGGGTGATGAGTATCATAGTACCTTGTTATTATGTTTTACACGGAAAGATACATATATCTATACACCATTTTATTCACCCAAAAACGCCATAACCAAAAAAAAAAAAAAAGTTGTACCCCTTCCCCCTTAAGTATTTGTATGAAGTTACCCTAAATAAATAATTGAAATAAAATCATTTTCTAGAAAAACATTATTTGATCACTGATGCGTGGAAGTCAAAGTCTGTGCTTTTTTGGTAATAACTTGAACTCGTAGACAATTCAAACGATGTCGCCTTTTTAAAAAACAGTCAAATACGTATTTTAATTAGGAAAATCCTACATGCTTTACATGAACTATTCAAGTTGAAATAACCCTTTTTTTCCCTTTACACAGTTGTGCTGATTAGTACAGAAAATGCGTCACGAAGACTGATCATACCTGTTTATCATTAATAGAGTGCTTTTCAATTTCTTTCTTTGCCTGCAGCAGCTTGTCCTGAAAGCAACAGAGAACAATTAGTTCTGGTGATTGTCTATTTGCTTGTTTGTTTAAATGGGGCGAAAAAGCAATTATTTGTGTATTTATTAAAGTCTAGAAAACACGTAAGACAGCACCTATATTGTGTAGCTATGGGCCACAGTCTATGAAAGAAAGGAGCTGGAAAGTTATGTTCGGCTATGATTAAGCGATAGCAAGGGTTTTCTGAAAGATAACGGAAAAATAAATGAACTGCAAAATCCCAATTAACAGTACTAATTGCTGTTGGGTACCATCTCAATGCTAATAAGTGTTTTGATCTGCCATTATTTAGTTGGGACATAAAACAAGAATCACCACATGGGCCGTGCAATGCTTCCCAAACTTCAGGGTTCACGGGATTCCACGTTAAGAGTGCTTTTGTAAGAAACTGTCCAATATTTCCCTCCTCTCCCATAAAAGCAAATATTGTAAAAATCACCTTTTAGATAGACTGAGAAAATCTAATCCTGGCTACTTTTGAGAATAATCTTAAGACAAGCAAAGCTACCCTATAACTGAGAGATTCTTCCAAGGTCTCAATTTTGCTTGTTTGACTCATTTTCAAGAAGAGAGATCTATTGGCTTACAGTTCTTAATTTGTTCTAAAAGTTGTAATTTAAGTACGTCAGGACAGCTAGAGAAGAACAAAAGAGGAGGGGAATCCTTTGGAAAGACACGTGGGTGTTCTAAACATGGATGTGTCTATAATAAAATAATATCGTTCTATGAATAAAGATACACACCACTTGCCTTTGTCAAAATTGGAATTAGCAATTATATTAGAAAATAAAGAATTTCTGGATGCCAGAAGGCTCGTCTGCTCATTCACATCTAGCAATGCAAGGACCACAGAAAGAGCTTCTGAGCACCTGAAACTTGGGGCCACCCCTGCTTCCCTTTCATCTGCCTTGTATCAAATATCAGCATTGTTTAAATCTCACATAATGCCATTTTATTAAAGTTATGTTTTCCGGGTGCCTGGATGGCTCAGTCGGTTAAGCATCTTGGCTCATGTCATGATCCCAGGGTCCTGGGATCAAGCCCCACATTGGGCTCCCCGCTCAGCTGCTTCTCCCTCTGCCCCTCTCCCCCGCTTATGCTCTTTCTCTCTCAAAAATAAATAAATAGAATCTTTAATAAAGTAAAATAAAGTGACGTTTTCCTTCCCATAAAGTGGCTTTGATGCCAAAGTGAGTTCATGGTTAGAGACGTCAGGATACAAAGGAGAGCTAGCAATTCTGCCTTTCTTGATTTTAAGAAGAAATGATGAACATCGGAGCTTAATTCTGTGCCAATATTTACACATTTCCCCCCAAGGCCCTCCCTGGAAGCTGTGTACCCCCATTTGAGTGGTCGGTCCCCCCACTGTTGCCCTCCTTTGGCAAACGTGAATCCAAAGTCCCCAAGTAATGATGCCACGCTGGTGTCCCCATTCCTTCCAGCAACCCTCCCCTCATGTCTTAGCATGATGCCAGGCACAGAACAACGGCAGGTGGCTGATAATACAGCTGTGGTCGCCTCCCCCCGCCTCCCTGGAGCACAAAGACTCCAAAACTGTTCATGTGCATACAGTGCCACTGCTTTGGCTGTGGAAACAACTTTGGCAAGAATAACAGACCCTAGGGGAAAAAATAGAAAGAAAAGAAAAACAGACCTTGTGTTGACTTGACACAGAAAAACACACGTTTTGCTACACTGCTGGGGAGGAGCACGATTCCCCTGTGGAGTCTGGGTTTCATTAGAGATGTACATCATCTCGATAATAAGCAAATTACAGAGACACCTGCGCGTCCTTCAGGCCTCGGCTATCAGCTCGATGATCGGCTCTGCGCCGGCCTCCCGTGGGCGGGCGGGCGAGGCCCTCCTGGAGCCCTGTGGCCTCTCCCATCTCAACGTGCAGTGCCTCTGATGTTGCCTAACAGTTGCTGAAACTAAATAAATATTTGTGGAACTGGCCTGAGTTCAGCCGAGAAGTCTTTGCCCCGAATAGGAGAAATAACCAGGGGTTCCAAAATCACACCTGGAACCAGAGACAGGAGCCATTTCTTGCTCACGTTCGTGAATCCGAGCGCACGTGCTCTTCCACTCCGGCTCACCTAAAGCCGAGTAAGTAAGTGAGTAACACACCCAGAAGACTTACCTCATTTCGTGCCACCAGAGTTATAAACGCTCCCTGTTTATAGCACTCGATAGCAATACACTTTCCAATGCCGCTGGAGCCTCCTGTAACCTAAAAGCAAAAAATAATTGAATCTTCTTAGCTCTTGAAATTTCCCTTCTGCAGGAAGTTTATTTAAAACAACTACAATGAGCTCTAAAACCCAATCTACAAGAACCAGATTTTTAGCTATTGTAGTTTCTTTGTCCCAGACTTAATGAAGTGCAAACATGAAAGATTTTACTGTCATTGGGTCCTGCTGCTGATTGTTTTCGGTACTGAACTATAAATTGCACACCTATATTTTTCTGCATTCACTGGAAGGAAAGTGCCCTATAAATTGAGCTAGTAAATAATACATTAGTCTACCTCTGGGTCCAAGTTCAAACGAATCTTACTTCCTTACTGCCTATCACTTCCTTACACCTATATGACTATCTCCACAAGGGATGCAAAGAAGAGCCAGCTGTGTAGATCTTCTAATATTTTACATGACCACTTATTATAAAAGAAATACATGATCGCCTGGAAATATTAAAAGGCAAAGTTTTCCTTCTTGTACTATTCTGCCCCTCACGATCTAGTTCAGCCCTACTGGGCTGTCTTTGAGTTCCATGTTCTTCCGACCACAGGGCCTTTGCACATTCTATTTCCCTGCCAGAAATGCTCTTCTCCCCCCTCTTCTTCCAGCTGGCACCCATTCACCCATTAAATCTCAGCTCAGGGGCACCTGGGGGGCTAAGTCAGTTAAGCATCCGACTCTTGGTTTCAGCTCAGGTCATGATCTCATGGGTCGTGGGATCCAGCCCTGCTTTGCCTAGCTCCGTGCTCATTGGCGAGTCTGCTTGAGATTCTCTCCCTCTCCCCATCCCACCTCCCCAGATAAATAAATCTTAAAAAAATAAATAAGTAAATCTCAGCTGAAATATCACTTGCTTGGAAAACCTTCACTGACTGCCCCTTCTCTAACCTCAACCCACTTTTCAGCACCACATCCTTTTTCCTTTAATTTATGGCACTCACATACTCGAAGAGCCATGCATTTATTTGTGTGATTATTTGATTCACAACCATCTCGCCTATTACTGCCTCATAAATGCCATAAAAATACCAACTCCATTTCTGTTCCCACTACATTCCTAGCACTTAGGAATGTAAGTGCTTGGCATATAAGAAGGACTCGATATATATTTAACTTCGTAAGACAAATGCAATATTATCTTTCTAGTCATTTTTCCTATGCAAATTATATAATATGGGGCAAGAGAGTGGGGGGGGCCCAGGGTTGTCAAGTGGAGGAAGTGGGGAAGTATCGGAAAGATATCTGACCTTACACGGTATCATATCGTACTTTACAAATATATACATCAAAATATCTTATGTCAAAAAACTAAAAGGCTTCAATATACTACATTAAGGAACTGTGCTAAACCTTAGTGGACGATTTCCCTCTAACAGACATTTGGATTATTTCAAATATTTTACTGTTAGATATAAAACATCCTTGACCCCATCTCAATGATTTTACGGTTATCACAAAGCCGCTCCTAAACAATGTACCAATCTCCACGGATGCTTAGGCTCCTCAACTTCTCTTTCACCTTAAGTCCTCGCCATTGAAGAGACTTCCTTGGCAGATAATTAATCAATTATCTCGAGAAGGTTACTGTAAAAATCTACCTGCTGCCCCAGCTAACAGTTGCCTCTGAGGAGCTCTTTGCTGCTGAGACAGTTCACGGGTGGCCTTGGCTTTTTCATTTTCACCAGACATTCCAATTCCATAGTAATTAACAGGCCCCGGCTGTCGTATGATGGTGTTGCTGCTGCCTCGCTGTCCCTCCACCCAACATCGCCAGCATACCTCCCTATCCAAATCCTACCTCTGCAAAGGCCAGATCCAACGTCCCCTCCTCCAGGAAGCTTTCCTGACTCTGTCACTCAGTCCTGTTCTTTACCTGTCACTTTCCGCTTTGTGTACACATCTTAGTTCCCTGACCAGAATGTAAGCTCCTTGAGGACGAGCACCAAGTTCAATTTATCTCCCTCACTCTGAGCACAGAACCTGGCATAAGCAGTTGCTAAATAAGCAGTCAGCCTACATTAATTTGCAAAAATGGTGCGTGGTATCATTTCTCTGAAAAATACAATGCCAAAAAAACTGGAAGTAAAGTTTCCCTACTTGTTATTCGATAAATTAATGGAAGATGAAGTTAGGAGGTTATTGAGAAAGTGTACAGCTCTTAAGTGCTATTGCTGTTATTGCTGTCCTTTTTCTAGACTGTGACGGGTAAGCTAGCTGTGTCCGTGTACTGCACAGCCAAGAGACTGTTCAACCTGATCACTTCTAAGTCTTCTCCATACAAACAAGGGTAAGACTTCAATCTTTCAGTCCTAGCTCATGAGAAATTAACCTTCTAATCAAGCTAAAGCTTAGAAGGTATCTAAGAATATACACAAGTCAAGTCTAGGCTGTGTTATTCTGAATTGTAGAAGAACACGGAAGGGATCTTCATAATGGCTGAGAAAAGCGGGAAATATGGATGGAGTTGCCTGACAATTGGTAAACTGGGCCCAGATGTAGGACACTAAAGATAACAGCCTAATTTCCTTATCACTGCCTCTTACGAGTCAATGCAAAATATTATTTAAACGTTACTATCTCTTTCATCATATCATACACCTCTTATTGAGGGCAAGAGACAGGATGGTTTGCAGCAAAAACTGCTCCCAGCCATCTCCAAAAAAGGGAGGACCTGATTTTCCAGTTCTCCCCAAGTCAATTAAACAGGTTTTTAAACGTAAGTACATACCCTGTCGTACTTCTGCAGCGTAATTTACCACTGTCATTAGGGAGATAACACTAGTATATGCGAACTGTTCTAAATAGAAAGCAATAAATAATTGTGACCTAAGTCTGTTCATGCTTTCACATAAGCAGACATTGTAAATGTTAGCTCCCTCTCCTAACACCACCTGGCCCGGTCCTAACAAATCTCAAGAAAAAGAATGGTGCTTTCCCTCGTCTTGTGACATTAAAAAAGACGACAGATGGTGACATCATGTGAATTATTCATGTCATCCTCACATTATTTATAGTGGCGTATTAAAATGGGATGGTGAAAATAAGAAATTCTTCTTAGTTTACCCCAACAGACTTATTATCTTACTCGTGGCCTGCAGCACAAAGAGGCTGGAAGGGCTAGAGTCAAGGTTAAGTGAAACTCCCTTATAAATACTGAATCAAAATGTTCATTCTGCTTTTGGCTTTACGTTTTTTCCAAGTTATGCTCTGCAAACGTAACTTCTGCAAGATTCCAACTTTTAAAGCCATGCTTCTGAGGCAGAAGTTCTCTTGTAGATGTGACACTTTCAGAATTTGGTGTACGTGTAAAGTTTGGCTTCTCTTGCTCTCTTTCAAAATGAATTTACGTTAACCTTATCTACCCTGCACATCAGGCATAGCAGGAGTTGGAAATACACTAATATTTTTACTAAGGGCAATGTAAAGAAAAGTGCATTTTCTCATTCACAAACGCTTGTCCAGATTTAAAGCACACTAAAATAAACGACCAGCCCAGCCCAGACAGCTCGGTGGGGAGGCTCTATCTCAGCCGAGACACGCATATGTCTGCTCTGGCGGGCTTTGTGCTGTAACTAACTCTCCTTATTCAATAACCTCCCACCTCGGTGTGCCTCGGGGTTGTGAGATCCAAGTAAGAAAGCCAAGGCGAAAGCCACAGTGAGTGGCAAAGTGCTGGGTGCAGGGGAGAAGGCCTTCTTTCAGCGGAAGGAAGGTGCCGACACCTGCAGAAAAGGGACCTCTGAAGACACTAGCTTCCCTAAGAAACGAACCAAACCCATCCACACCTCCTTCATCCCTAACGCACTAGCAGGTCGGTGAGCTCGTCCATCCGACTCTGAAATGACTGCAGAGCACGGCACTGAATCAGCCATCAGCCGCCCCCGGGCTGAGCTCCGCCACACAAGCAGTGTAGACGGGACAGAAGCGTCCCAACGCCGCCGAGCCAGGACCGCCAGCCCCCCGGGTTCGGGGCGGTTTCCCCCCAGGTGAGTCACTTCCTGGATTCGTCGGGAAAACGCTCTTTCTGTCACTCGCACAGGCCGTCTTCCCGTTCCGAGCCGCCTCGGCGGGTCCTGGCGGCTGGGACCCCTTCCCTGCCGCCCGCCTCCCCGCGACCCGGCCGGGACCGCGCGCCTCGCCCTGCGCGGCCACCGACCGCGGTGTCCTTGGCAAAGTTTCTCAGCCTCTCCGTTTCTCAGTTGACTCATCGAGAAAACCGAACGCAAAAATATCCACAACCCACGGATGCCCCGGGGATTAACGAGCTGCTCCCGAGCCCCTAGCGCCCCGGGACCTCCCCCCACACACACCGCGGGGAGGGCCAGCTGCGGCGGAGGGCGGGTCCCCGCGGCCCCCCGCAGGGACGGGGCCGGGCCGCGCGGCGGCAGGTGGCCCTCCGCGGTGAAAGGGACGCCGGCGGCTGGGCCTCGGTCGCGGGCCGGCGCGCCAGGGGGCGGGCTCGGGGCGGGCTCGGGGCGGCCGAGCCGGCCGGGAGGCGGCGGCGCAGCAACAGGAGGCCACTCACCACCACATGCGCCCCGGGCAGGGCGAGGGGCTTGGGGCTGATGAGCGGTGACACCATGTAGAGCAGCAGCACGAACGCCACGAGGAAGGCGGCCGCCAGCAGCAGCATCGCTCGGCGGGGCCGGGCCGGGCCGGGCGGGCGGGCGCGCGGGGCTCGGCGGCGCGGCGATCACGCGCGGCCGCGCGCAGCAGGAGCCGCTGTTTGGGTTCGCGGCCGGCGCGGGGCGGGGCGGCGGCCGGAGGGGAAGAGGCGGAGCCGGCCGAGGGCGCGACCGCGGCGGGGCGGGGCGGCGCTTCTCGGAGGCTGGGGGCGGGGGGCGGGGGGTGGGGGGCGGCGGTCCGGGGCGGGGGTGTGGGGGGGGCCTGTGCCCGAGCTGCGGGACGCGGCTCGCGACCTCCCTGGGGACGGGGTGTCCCCGAGCGCGGGGCGGCGGGCCTCGGCGGCGCCACCTGCCAGCGCTTCCCGAAGGGCCGGGGGGACGCTGCGGGGTGGGGTCGGGGTGCTTCTTAGGACCGCGGAGGCCGGTTTCCAGGCCTCTCACAGCCGCGTCTGGGGGGTGGGTGCCGCTCGGGCCCGCGTTCCGCCCTCGCGCCGGGCGGCCGCCGGAGCAGGGGGACGCGATCCCGGGCGCTGGAAGCCGCGGCGTGGGGCTCCTGAGCCGGCAGCCCCTGTCGCAGTGTGGGAGCCTGAGATCAAGCCGACCTCCCGGCTCCATGTCAGGCCTTCCCGGCGTGCTCAGAACCTGGTCACGGCCCGCTGTCGCTTTTCAGAGGACCGGGAAAGCCTTACCATAGAGTTTAAAAAGCCCCTCAGATCGAATTTCCTTGAGCTTAAGAGTTCATCTCCTTTCCCAGGGCAGCGTTCAAAACAAAACAAAAACAGCTTTATTGAGATCTATTTCACATCCCAGACAATTCACCGATCTAAGGCGCATAATAAACGGTTTTTAGTATAGTCACAGACTCCTGCAACCACCACCACGATCAATTTTAGGACATTTAGTTACACACACACACCCCAAAATGTCTCGCACCCATCAGCAGCCACTCCCCGGTTTCTCCCGACCCCCCTGCCCAGTCCCAGGCTATCACCCATCTTTATGTGTCTGTAGATTTGCCTAACCTGGATATGTCATATAAATGGAATTCTGCAGTATACAGCCTTTTCTTGTGTCAGGCTTATTTCACTTAACATACTGTTCTCGGGTTTCATCCATGCTGTACAATGCAGCCGTACTTCACTCTTTTTATCACCAACTTGTAGTCCCTTGTATGAATATACCACATTTGATGTATCCCTTCGCCAACTGATGGACATACGGGTTGTTTCCATTTGCAGGCTAGTAGGAATTCTGCTGTGAACAATCACGTACAAGATTTTGTGTGGACATAATGCTTTCATTTCTCTTGGATATATATCTAGGAGCAGAACAACTGGGTCTACCGTAACTCTATGTTTAACCAGAGCTGCCAGACGTTTTCCAAAACAGCCACACCATTTTCTATTCTCCACCCACAATGTATGAGAGTTTGGTTTCTCCACATCCCCACCAACACTTGTTATCATCTGTCTTTTTAATTATAGCCTTTCTAGGGGGTGTGACGTTTTGTTGTGGTTTTGATTTGTATAAGGTACATATGTTTGTTTGCTAGCTTGCTTTTCCTTTCTGCTGTTGTTTTTAGAAATACCAAAGAGCTCAGGGGCAAAGGAATTGATCTAATTTTTTCCTCTTTCTAAAGTTACTGCCCAGAGTTAGGCAAACGACAAAGTTTGAGGGCACAGTCCCCAAGACTTCTGACACCAATTACAATTTTGTGGGTTGCCCCTAAAATCAAAAGCATGTAAAAATTAAAAATTAACAAACAAATTGGGGCGTTCCCAAACCACTTTCATTTTCGATCATTCTCTGGAAGGCCTCACAGAACCCACAGAGAGCTGTTATTCTCACGGTTGTGGTTCATGACAAAGTCAGTGAAGGGAAGAAGTACAGAGGGCAAAGTGCGGAGACCTCCACATGGAAAGCTCCTGTTGCCACCTCCCATGGAGTCAGGACATGTGACCCTCCCAGCGTGGGTGTGTGATAGTAGCATGGAGTACGGCAAACCAGGGAAGCTCACCTGGTGTCCATAGTGTTTACTGGAGTTTCCATTATGTGGGCAAGATTGACCGATGGCACATATGGCTGAACTCAGTCTTCAGGTCAACTAATGATGCATGATACAACCTTTCACCTAAATAGCATGGTTGGTCTTTCTGGCATGATCAGTCCCCCGCCTCAAAGTCCAGATTGGCCTGCCCTCATCTAAACAAAGGTCCTTCTATCAAGGCTGGCACAGATTACCTCCAAGAAGCCAAAGACAAAGGCTAGACCTTCTCTTCAGGCAAGCCCAAATTCTTGACTACACAGGCCACTCCCTGGCCTTTATCCAAAGCTCTCCTACAGCAAAACAAACTTATGCCCTAACATTTGCAGGAGGCAGGGCAGAGTAGGAGGCTCTTCACTCAATTTCCCAATAGAGTTGATCAACAATATCGGTAGTGCCATCTTACTGATAAGACAGTGCCAACGTTACACCACATCACAAGATGGGCAGCAGACGTAACGTGAAAAATGAGAGTCAAAAGATAGAGGCTTATCACTGGAATGTGACTCAATCGTCAACAGCTGGTCCAGCTCATCATCACATCACATGTCTCCAAAAGTGGTCCCCCTCAGGTTTGCAGGTTTCCATTCAACTCTATCAGTTTCGAGAAACGGGAGTGTTCTCTCCCCCGCCCCCCCAAGACATCAGGTACAACTGAGATTTCTTAGGAGCCAATATCATCTCTTGCTCTGAGCTCCTTCATGGTGTTAATGTAACACTGGGTCTTCTTGTTGCAGAGCCCATTTATTTGTTCTTTTACCCTCGGCTACTATTTCTCCTTCTATTTGTGACTTGTTTTTACTCAGACTTTCTCCCGTTGGAAGGAACGCTAGGTTCAGCCTAGCTCTATGCTGTTCCAGATTCCTAGCACTGCTACTAGTTGAGCAAATGCCCCCCCCCCCCAGTCCGTTCCCATTCACGTAGGGTAGGGTGACACAGGTGCACAACCTGCGGGCTTTCTCAACCACCAGGCAACACAACTGCATTCGCTATCAATCCCAATTTCGTCAGGTGGAGTGGAGGCATAACCGCCCCTCACCACCAATGTCTTGGAATTCTAGTATAAAGGTTTAAAAATATAGTTACAGTTTCTTGCTTGGGGATCATCCTTGATTCTACCACCCAAATTAGAAGCCCCGGTCCTTGGGATCACTGCATCAGGGAGAAAAATAAGAAAGTTTACGCAATGTGGAGAAAAAAAAGCCCAAAGTACGGTCATACTGTCTTCTCTGCATGGGAAGAACTGCAGAGTCTACCAGCATTCTCCCTCACCCCTCTCCGATTCCCCAGAAAAGTGGAGAAATCTATCAGAGTGAGCAACACACTGATGAAGACAGAAGTCAGCCCTTCATGCCTTTATCTCTCCCTCCCCATTTTATTTTATTTTACTTTATTTTATTTTACTTTATTTTACTTTATTTTTTTAAACATTTGTTTATTCATTCCAGACAGAAGGGGGTGTGGGGAGGGGCAGAGGGAGAGAGAAACTTAAGCAGACTTGCTCTGAGCATGGAGCCCAACGCGGGGCTCGACCTCTGGACCCTGAGTTCACGACCTGAGTCAAAACCCAGACTCAGATGCTTTACCGACTGCACCATCCAGTTGCCCCTCCCTCCCCCATTTTAGACAACAGATGTTTCAATTGCCTGTTCCAATTTTCTGTTAGACCTTTACTCAAGATAGGCGACACGATTCGTCCACCTGATGTGGAATCTCTCTGCCCATTGTTGGACGCTGTGGGCTGTAGAGTGTGTTCCTTGGTCTGAAGAAATGGAAGTGGGGGTCCAAACTGGGCAATATCTTCTGTCCAGTCCTTTTATAGTATTTTGAGCACTGGCACCTACCTCTAGGCGTGCAAAACCCAGTCTTCGTGTCAAAACCCATTTGTAACCTTCCAGTGCTACCAGCATCCGTCCAAGCACCAGCTCTGTGTTGGGCCTTTCTCCCAGGGAACCTGCCCCACAGCCCTCTGCAGCCTCTGTCATTTTTGGTGGCCCACAAAAAGGTTCTTATTGACATTTTGTGCTCCAGAGGGTACAAGAGGACAATGTCTAGATTCATCCCATCTCTGCATTGCTGCACCCCCCCCCCCGCCCATATCCATTCGTGTCATAGACCCAGGTGGTCACCTCAAGTAAGCACAACAGGATATCCACCTGCTGGTTCCAATCACCCCCCCCCAATCTTAAAAGGAGGTTTTCTAATGAACAGTGACATGGGCAACTTTGATGTACCCCTTGAATGCCCATAGTGATTTCCATAGGGCAGTGCCCCCTACAGCATCCCTTTCATAGAGGCAACTTTTCCATTGCTCTTCTACTTAACCACATGGCTAGGACATTAGCCATTGCCCATGAGTTGGTTAAAAACCCAAACATAGGGATCACACCACGTAATTCAGCGCACCGAACTGATTTGTTTTTGTCTTCTTCTATCAGAGTGGTGGCCTCCAAACGCCATGTGATCTATTCACCTTGAAACTGACATCTGTAAACCAAGCAGCTCTTTTTTGGTTCATAGAGATCTGTTCGTAGGGCACTGCCCAAGTGGCTACAGGTCCAGCAATTTCTCACCTGGTTCCAAAGTCAGCCCTAGGGGAAAAAATTCTACCTGCTTATGAACATGTGTGCCCCTCCCTTGTTCCCTGGTACCATGTTCTTGAAAAACCAGCTCCATTTTATCATGGAACTCTTCTAGACATTGCTTTTTCCATGAGAGTGTTTCTCTGACATCACCGGAGACATTATGTGTATCTCAGGTTTCCAGATTATTTTATGTCTTTCAGTCATCAGGGTGGTTTCAATTAACGTCCAGTGGCAAGCTAGTAATTGCCTCTGAAATGGAAATGCTCTGTGCAATAAAAGTCTCAGCGGTCATTAACAGGTGATGCTCACGGCCTTTTGCCATAAGCCCCAGTGTGAGTAAGGATTCCAGAACTTTCCTTGGTGTTTCAGGTAAGATCTAATAATACTTCCAGATGTGGAATATGTACCCCCCAAAATCCAAATCAACCAACCAGGCCCTGGTCTTACAGCATGTTTTATCTACCAGGTATCCCATACTGTGTAAAATAAACAACTTATGAGGGCTTGGGCAATGTTATCCATTCCCATTTAGGAGGGTCAGTCAATCTTGCCTGAAGGACAGATTTGCCTGCCTTCTGATTGACAATACCAGCTGGGGGAAACTCTCCACAGCCAGACACAAAATCCACCCCCATAGTACATCCACATAAAGGGAAGCAAGCACTTCACATAGAGTCTGTTCAAACGTTCCACGTTTCATCCCGACTTTCACCTAATCCCATCAACCACTGCAGCTCCACATCCTCCCAGCCCCATCGTCGTCCCTGTTAGGACTTCACCAACAGGTTTTAGAACCATCTAAACGTCCATCAGTGGATGAATGAGTAAAGACAATGTGGTAAAAATATATACAATGAAATATTAGTTGGCCTTTAAAAATAAAGAAATTCTGCCATTTGTGATAACATGAATGAAACTGGGGACATTATGCTAAGTGACTATAGAAAGATTTCACAGAAATACAAATATTGCATAATCTTACTTATATGTGGGATCATTAAAAAAAGAAACTCATAGGAACAGAAAGCAAAATGGTGGTTACTGGAGGCTGGAGCTTGGTGGGGAGGAGATTATTTTTAAAAAGAAGAAAAAAGTAAAAAGGGAAAAAGGAAAGTAGAATATCAGTTTCCAGAGGCTGGGAGGAAGGTAGCATGGAGAGTTATTGTTTAATAGGTACAGAGATTTAGTTTTGCAAGATGAAAAGAATTCTGGAGCCCAAGGTCATGATGTTTGCAAAACAATATGAATATACTCAATGCTACTGAGCTGTTGACTTTTAAAAATGATTAAGATAGTAAATTTCATGTCTTGTGTATCTTATCACAATTGACAGTTCCCCCAAATGGATATACTGTTTAATATGCTTCTATCAAAATCCCAGCAAGATATTTTGTAGATATAGGCAAGAGTATTCTAAAATTTATATGTAAAGGCAAAGAAACAAGAATAGTTAAAACTTTAAAAAAAAAAAGATGGGGAGCCTGGGTGGCTCAGTTGACCATCTGACTCTTGACTTTGGCTCAGGTCCTGGTCTCAGGATCCTAGGATCAAGCCCTGTGTTGGGTTGCACGCTCAGCAGGGAGTCTGCTTGTCCCTCCACCTCTGTTCCTCCCCCCCATCACATGTGCTCATGTGCACTCTCTCTCTCAAATAAGTAAATAAATAAACAAATAAATGGAATCTTTAAAAAAATTTTTAAAAAGAAGAATAGAGTTCGAGGAATGAGTCTTCCTGATTTTCAGGACTTATCAGATAGCTTTAGTAAGGAAGACTATGTGGTATTGACAGATACATATATCAATGGGACCCAGAAACAGACCCACACAAACACACCACACTGACTTTTGACAAAGGTGCAAAAGCAATTTAATGGAGGGTAAGGTAGCCTTTTTAATAAATGGAGCTGGGACAATTGTGCACCTATAGACAAAAAAATGAACCTCAACCTGGACGTTCCACCTTCCACAAAAATTAATTCAGATGGTATGATAGTTGATTTTATACATCAATGTGACTAGACCACGAGTGTCCAGATATTTGATCAAAGGCTATTCTGGGTTTTTCTGCAAGAGTGTGTATAGTGAGAAAAACATTTAAATCAGTAGGCTGGGTAAGGCAGCTTGGCCTTCCCAGTGCGGGTGGGTCCCACCCAGTCTGTTGCCAGCCTACACAGAACCCAAGGCTGACCCTCCACCAAGCCGCAGAGAATTATTCCTTCCTGCTGACCTTTGAACTGCAACATCAGCTTTTTTTCTTGCCTTTGGACTTGAGTTGAAATCTTGGCCCTCCCAGGTCTGCAGCTTCCAAATTCACCTGTAGATCTTGGAACTTGACAGCCTCCATAATCATGTCAACCAATTCCTTATAATCAATCAGTCAACTAATCCGTCTTCTATTGGTTCTGTTTCTGGAGAGCCCTGACTAATGCAGAAGGAATCATGGACATAGAACTATAAAACCATTAGAAAAAACACTGGATTTTAAAAGAATGACGACTTTGGTCAGTTAGGCAAAAAAAATCAGGTCACTTATTTATAAAAGAGATCAGGCTAGTTTCAGATTTCTCCATGGTGACATTCAACACAAGAGAACAAAGATCCATCTATAAGATCCTCAAGGAAAGAATGTCGAGCCAAGGTTTGTACCCAGCTAATCTGTTTCACCCATTGAATATGCAATAAATAAGGAAATGTTTTCCCATGAGTGTTTCTTGAGGAAAGTATCAGGCTCTTAGTCCACTTGGGCTGCTATAAAACAGTACCGCAGACTCAGTGGCTTCTCAGCAATTTATTGCCCGCACTTCTGGAGGCTGGGAAGTCCAAAACCAAGGCGCTGGCAGGTGTGCTGTCTGGTAAGGGCCCACAGCGTCTTTTCACTGTGTCCTCACACGGCAGAAGGGGGAAGGGAGCTCTTTGGGGTCTCTTTTAAAAGAGCACTAATCCCATTCATGAGACCAAAATCACCTCTCAAAGGCCCACCTCCATGTGCCATCCTGTTGGGCATTGGGATTTCACATATGAATTTTGGGGGACACAAATATTCAGTATGTAACCAGCTGAAAGATGACGGGAAAAACATGGTACTGCCTTTTGAGAATTGCAGAAGTGAATATATTTACCAGAACAAAGCCTAAAACAAACAGAGGGGCTAGGGAACAGAATGCTGTGTAATTGGTATATACCTTAACAATGGAAAAATAATAAAAGAAACACATTTTAGGAGGGGAAGGAGGATGTAGAGGGTAGAGTGACTTTATGAATGGTGTCATTTATAACTGAAATCCAGATACCATTTCAAGCTGCCAAATCAAGTAATAGAAGTATAAACGTTTAATACCATGAAGGTAAACATGAAGAAATATTGTCTCAGATCAGGTGAGTTGGGAAGGAAGAGGACGTACGTACGTTTTATTGTTGTTTATGGTAAAGGGCTAAGACATTATCAAAGGAAATAGAGGTATATGGGGCCAAATGAGGTGTAATTACAGAGGCAAACAAAGCAATACCAACTTTCCTAATGACAGACCTGAAGAGATGAAGAGGGAAAACAACACTCCTGACTTACGACAGGATCACATGGTCTCCTGCTACCACAGCACTTGCTACATCCGGGTCCCAAGGACTTCATGTAATGCAGGCTGGCTGGCACCCCTCAGGCAGCCCTGCCCTTTTCACTCTCAGCTGAGATCAGTGCGTTCAGCAGTGCTCTTCAAACTGTGTTGAATGTCCAGTTTCCTTTTTTATTTCCTTTCTGTGGCAAACCATTCAGGAAAATGAAACGACTCCTAACCAAAGCAAACACATGCAAAATGCAAACTTTAATGATTGGCTGTTAGAGTCCACAGCCTTAAAAATAATAAATATAATCTGAAAAACAGAGAGAAAAAGAATGATGAAACTGTTAGGCTCTTCATTAAAAGTATGCATTAAAGTGGTTCATCTGGAGGGGCGCCTGGGTGGCTCAGTCGTTAAGCATCTGCCTTCGGCTCAGGGTGTGATCCTGGAGTTCTGGGATCGAGCCCCACATCAGGCTCCTCTGCTGGGAGCCTGCTTCTTCCTCTCCCACTCCCCCTGCTTGTGTTCCCTCTCTCGCTGGCTGTCTCTCTCTCTCTGTCAAATAAATAAATAAAATCTTAAAAAAAATATAAGAGTGCATGGGATTGGAGATGTTGTGGCAGCCATCTTTGGAAAACAGAGTTCTCTACAAAAATAATTCTCCAGATGAACTGCTTTATTTTTTTTTAAAGATTTTATTTCTTTATTTGACAGAGAGAGAGAGAGCACAAGCAGGGGGAGTGGCAGGCAGAGGGAGAGGGAGAAGCAGTCTCCCAGGGAGCCTGACGTGGGACTTGATCCCAGGACCCTGGGATCATGACCTGAGCCCAAGGTAGATGCTTAACCGACTGAGCCACCCAGGTGCCCCCTACCCGCTCTTTTATAATATGAGACTCATCCTATTGAGTGGTGGAGTCTATGTCCCCTCCCCTTGAAACTGTGTTGGCCTTTGGACTGCTTTGACCAATGGACTGTGGCAGAAATGACACTGCAAGACTATAACAATAGGTTCCAAAAGGCCATGTAGCTTCTCTCCAGTTTTCTTGGGACATTAAACCTGAGACATCATCCATGATCCTCTGAGTAAACTCAGGCAGTCTCTGGAGATGTCTTTGTGAAGAACTGAGGCCTCAAGTGCACAGTCCCAGGTGAGTTCCCAGGCAATAGTTAATACCAACTTGCCAGCCCAGTGAGTGAGCCATTTTGAAATGTCATCCATCCCCCAGTGATGCCTCACCAGCAGAGACGAACCATCCACGCTGAGCCATACCCAAATTGTACATTTTGACTTCTTTTTTTGCCTAGTTTGCTTCCTCCTCCTTCTGTTCACAGGGGATCATCTATAGTAAACATCTTGCCCCCCCCCCCCAAACTCCTCTTGTTGGCTTCTGGAGAACTCAACCTGTAACAACACTTAACATCCAACCCTAGCCTGGCAACTTCCCTTCTTAGTAATTTGCATTTCCCTCATATTCTAGCATTTGAATTATCCAAAAGGTTAAATAAACCTGGTTAGAATTATTTAGACCCAACTACAAAAAAGCTTACTTTCAGTATAAGAGTTATTTAGGAAATTCCAAATGATACTCTTTGTTGCTACGTGTGGTACTAAATGGCCCTTTTCTGCACAAGAGTAGGAGCTCTTTTCTCAAAAGCTGTAGTGTAAAATATATGTGACTATTCTTTTGAAAGGTTTAGCAAAGAAAAGCCCTGGTCAACTAAATTTGACGTTACTTCTAGTAACTTCAACCATACTTCCAGTCTATGAACATGGCAGGACAAGACAAGGGTGAAGCAACTGAGACACTTGACTCAGGAACAAGGTTTGGTGGGATGCCAAAATAATCAGTCATCAACATAAATGATGTTTTAAGACAATATTAAAAAAAATAATGCAAAAAATATCCATGGTGAAAAAATATCAAAATTGTTGAAAAGATCATCTCAACATGACTGACTGAATGAGTAGCAGAGGTTTGTGACAGGGTTACATACCTACGGTCATCACCCCAAACACCTCATTCTTGGTCTTTATAAATTGGTGATAACAACATTTTTTTTGATGTGAAAAATAACAAATATACTTCACATCCATTAAGATGGCTAGTATAAAAAAAAAATGGAAACAAAACAGAAATGGACCATAACGAGTGTTGGTGAAGATGTGGAGAAACTGGAACCCTCATGCATTGGTGGTAGGAATGCAAAATGGTGCCATCACTGTAGTGGTTTCTCAAAAAGTCAAACATAGAATCACCATATGATGATTCACTGTATGAGCATTCTATATACCCAGCAGTTCCACTCCTAGGTATATGCCCCAAAGGGACTCAAACAGATCCTTGAATACCCACGTCCTTAGCAGCATTACTCGCAAGAGCCAAAGGTGGAAACAACATAAATGTTCATCAACAGATAAATGGATAAACAAAATGTGGCATATACGTACCTACAACGGAATATTATTCAGCTTGAACAAATGAAGTTCTGATAACATGCCATAGCATGGATGGACCTGGAAGATACTGTGCCAAGGGAAATAAGCCACATAAAAAAGGACACATAGTGCATGAGTCCATTTATATGAAGTAGTTAAAGCAGGCAAATTCATAGAGGAAGAAAGTAGAAGAGTGGTCCCCAGGGACTGGGGGAGTGGGGTGGGAAGCTATTATTTAATAGAGAGTTTCTGTTCAGGTTGATGAAAATTCTGGAAACGGGTGGTGGTGATGGTTGCACAACAGTGTGAATGCACTGAATGCCACTGAATTGGACACTTAAAAATAGAAAAAAATGGTAAATTTTATGTCATGTATTTTTTTACAAATTTGTATTTTTTTCAATTACCTCCTAATTGGTGTTTATAGCTGTTCCCCCCACCCGCCCGCCGCTGCCAAACCAGGTTCCAGTCAAGCTTCACATATTACATTAGGTTATTGGGTTATATGTCTTCAGTTTCTTTTAATCTAAAAGAGTCCCTCAACCTTTTATTTTGCTTAATAGTATCTATTTAGAGACTATTTAGAGACCAGGCCAGTTGTCTAGTAGATGCCCTATATTCTCTTCTGGCTGACTGGTTCTTCCTGATGTTGTTTCTCTCTCCCTTGAATCTTCTGTGACCCAGCAGCTAGGTCTATGGCTTGACTGGATTCAGATCACACATGTTTGGTAGGAATACTTCATAAGCGTATTTTGTCCAGCACCCTACCCGGCAGCACATGTCAGTTTGTCCACTGTAAGTGACGCTCAGGTCAATTGGACTTCTCGGGCAGGGTGCTGACAACCGTCTCTCTCCATCGTAAGGGCACACACTCCCGTCTGTAATCAGCAGGTCATCTGGGAGTGACACCATGATATGTTGGCAGATTGTCACCGGTAATTCCTCCCATTTCTGTTAGCATGTGCTGCACCTTCCATCAAAAGGTAGAAATCTTTTTCATCCCTTGAATCTGGACTGGCCTTATAACTCAGTTTAACTAATTATGTGTTTAAGTGGGATATCCTTATTTCTGGGCCTAGGCCTTAAGAGGCCTTGAAGCTTCTTTTTTGGTCCTCTTGGGTTCAAGCTGCCAAGTAAAGAAACTCAGGCTGGACTACTAAACGGTAAGAGACCACAAGGAGAGAGGTCCCGCCAGGCCAGCTGGAGGCACTAGAGAGGGGAGTGAAGTCATCTTGAATTCTTCAGCCCTGGTCAAGCCACCCCAGCCAACACCACGTGGAGCAGAGGCAAGCCCTCTCCCTGGAGCTCTGCCTAATTTGCAGGGTCATGAGAAAAAATAAATGGTATTTTAAGTCGACATTGATTTTGAGCGGTTTGTCATTCAGGAAACATAGGAGACAAATCCCATGTAAATATTCTGTTTCATGTGATAGTTTTAGCATCCCTTGATATTTGCTTGGGTCAATTACTTCACTGGGGTTCCCACAGGATAGTTTAAATGCTGCTGTTCCCTCTACAGCAGAGAGAGAGGGAGGGAGGGAGGAAGGGGGAGAGAGGAAGAGGGAGCCAGAGGGGGAGAGAGAAAAAGCACTAGCTTTCTCTCAACTTGGTATAAATTACTGTTTCTCCTAAGAATGAGGAGTGAATGTTAATTTTTCCCATTATGAGTTTCAGAATAAAAAGTTGAATATTCACTCCTCAAGGATGGCAAATACAGTTCTCTGCTCCTTTACTTCCAGTCTTCTTTCGATGCATGTAGTTGCACGGTCTCTCAAGCGTATCTGTCATTGAACTCAAAGCATTGCGCTCTAACTGCCGATTCATTTGTCTCTCCATTTAACTGAACTTTGTTTCTTGAGGGCAGGCACGTTAGAGGCGAAGCCGAGTACATGTAAGTTCTAAGCGAAACTAGACTTTGTCATACTCCTACTTTTTTTCCTCATGCATATTATCTTACACGATTTAGAGAATACCTGCTAATTTTTCTAATCATGCAATTGCTTTGTCTTTTGGTGATTTGGATGTTTTTTCATTTCATTTTTTAATCAAGAGAGTAACTGCCTGCGGTTATAAAAGCAAGCAGTAGAGCGGGCCAGTGATACAAATCAGCAGTTGCTGACCCTCAAACCCTCAACTCCACCACCGGTCATCACTTCCAGTTTTTCAGGTTTGGTTCTTGTAGATCCTTTTTTGAAAAATGGCCGTGATATCTTTCAACTCAAATGCCTTTTTCACAATGTTACCTTGTCTCCCAGTGACAGGTGGGATCTACATCCCCTCCCCCTTGAAACTGGACGGCCTTGGGGACTGTTTCCACCGATAGAGTGTGGCAGAGGTGACACACTGTGACTTCTGAGACTACCGAAGGGAATGTGGCTTCTGCCTCTCGGGAATACTTGCATCCTGAAGCCTTTGTCCTGACTGCCCGGAGGCTGCCATGCTGCGTGGAAGCCCCCACGAGCCCACGCAGACACTGCTTGGAGAGGCCCCGAGACTGCACGGGCGGTCCTGCTGCCCCCAGATGGTTCAGCGCTCTGCTATTCCAGCCGCAGCCACTCTGACCGCAGCTGTGCACACGGCTCCCAGCGAGACCCCGTGGGCTCATCCACAGAAATCAAGAGAGAAAAAAGTGCTTAAGCCATGATGGTCAGGCCTCTTGGAGGCCAGACTTGGGAGTTTTTTGGTTATACTAATGAAGTAGCATCTTCACTTACTTTGGTCGCCAAGGACCCCAGGGTCACTGAATTATTGCTTCTGATCTCTGTGGGGAAGACCATCCTAATTGACACGCTAGGTATTGCCTAAGTCCACTTGGCTTGAATGGTTGACTGACCTTGCTTGGCTTCTGCAACCAAAGGATCTTTCCAGCTCTGATGAAATCAAAGAGCCAGTAAGATAACTGGGAATGCATTCCTTTCACCTGTCAAAGGCTTGGTTAAGGGACTGGGTTATGGATCTTCTCTAGGAACAGCGAAGCCTTGTGAAGGTTCTCACAAGGTGAATCCACGCCAGCATCTCTATTTCCTAAAGATATTGGGTTCTTCCTTTTATATTATATATTAATGGAGTTCCGAGCGGATCGATTGTCGAGTTGTTTCTTCGACCAGCCAAGCAAGCAATTAAAACCACTCCCAGCAGCTCAAACCGAAATACTAAATTCAGAATCTCTGCTGACTGAACCCACATCTAAGATTTGATGATTTCTGAAATGAGGCTCTCCTTTCCTTGACCGTGATCACCAAAATACTCCACCACAGTGCTCCAGGCATTTCCTGAGACTCAGAATCCTTCAAATCTTAAGTACACACATCCCAATACTATGCACCCTGCTCTTTGCCTCCCAACTTTCCTTACCTTCATATTAGAAAAACAAACCCCCCCATAAAACTTGTTGAATCCGAATTCAACTGATATCACTTGGTAACTGCACAACCAAATATTAAGCTTCACTTGACTTTTAGTACTGTGAACGCAAGAAATGTTTATAGTCATAGAAGATTCCCGGGTTTCTCTCCCTGCCCTGCCCTCAACCTGCAGTCCTTGAAGTTCTCATGCCTTCGTTTTGTTCTGCAGCAGCTACGAAGGAGTTCCCCGGTGCCGTGTCCTCGCCGGGCACTTCATTCCATGGGACCACAGACCGTAATGCTGTCTCACCACAAGCTACCAGATTCCCATCGGGTCGGATGCTATTGATGCTATGACCCTGTTTATAATGTCCTGCCAGCTTTGTGGTGCCCCAGATAGACGGATCTGGATGGCAGCACCTGACAAACCACGGCTAGTCAGGTGCCCCCGCGAGGGCTGCCTCTGATGAAGAAAAATAGGATGTCCCCACTTGGGCTTCTGCAGCAGGAGGGCAATTTGGATGAACAGTACTCTCCCAAAGTACAACTGTTTGATGAATTATCTATGCTGTCCTGTTTTTTTTATTACTCTCTTCTTAAAAGCTGCTCTGTTATTTTATAGGGCTCCAAAGGGGGAGACAAATGCCTGTGATCAGCTCTCAGCCCAACTGTAATTCTTCCCTTTTAAACACTTTTGCTTATTTTGGGAAATGGAAATATTTAAAGATAAAAACAAAGGAAAAACTAACAAGCGTCCATACTGTTACCGCCTAGATTTAGCCACTGTTAATTTCTTGCTGTATTTGTTTTCACTCCTAATTTTCTTCCTTTTATAAAGTAAAAATGTGGGAGAGGGGCACAAATAATACATGCTTATTGTAATCAAACTGAGAAAAAAATACAAAGATTCAGTCACTCAATAAATATTTATTGAGCACCTATCAGGCACCAGGCACCGTTCCAGATACTGAGATACAGCGGAGAGAAAAAGAAAGACAAGAAAATCCCAGGTCTCACAGAACATACATGTTAGTAGGAAAAATTACAAATAGGAAAAATAGTAAACTATACAGCATGTTACACGGTAAGTGCTACAGACGAAAATAAAGCAGGGGATGGGTATGAGGAGCATCAGGAGGGATTGCAATTTTAAATAGGATGACCAGGGAATGTCTCACTGAAAAGGTGACATCTGAAAATACACCTGAAGATAGAAGAGGTAGAGAAAAAAAAAATCAACCAAAATCTCACTACCCACAGATAACATAATGAACATAAGGTGAAAATAATTAGTTATGTTTCTATGTATATGCACAGATATCCGGGTGAATGATTTTAGAGATAAATGGACAGAAACCTACAGCTAGGAGAAATATACTATTATAAATGGATTCAAACTATAAAATATTTTTTCTTTTTAATCATGGATAAATTAAGCATCTATTTTTGTTTTGGGGATATAAAATACATACATAGATGCAGAGAGATCTATGTATCACCCAGATCCAGATCTGAGATAATTAAGTCTAGAATCAGCTTCGTTAGAAGGTATACTTTGATAACAGTATTCTGACTCATGAACAGGGCCCATCTCTCTACTTACTCAGGTTTTCCTTTTGTAATGTATCCTAGGTTTTTATGTAAAGGTCTGCACAACTTTCAGACTTATTTTGAGGTACCTGATGCTGATACTATTATAATTGTTTTGTTTTCATAATTTCAATTCATAATTGTTGCTCAGATAAACATCATGACTTTATTAACTTTGCATCCTGGAATCTTATTAAATTCAAATTCTAAGTTTATATTAATTTGGACTTGCTACATATACGTCATCTAAGAATAACAATTTTGTTTCCTTTTTAATCCCTAAACTTAGAATTTCCTGTCCAAAGCTGAAAAGTAGTAGTGATATCAGTTAAGTTTTCCATGATTCACAATTAAGATGCTTGCTATAGTGCTGCTTCTTTCTCTTTTTTTTTTTTTTTTGGTAGATGCCCTTTATTAAGAAGCTTCCTTCTATTCCTAGTTTGTAAGGTTTTTCTTAAAAAAATCATAAATGGGTACTGGATTTTATCGAATGCTTTTTATGACTCTAAAAATGTAACTTCTGTATTTATTTCTGTAGATACAACAAGTAATACTAACTTTTCAATTACAGACTCGGTTTTGTGTGGTGCCACGTTAACCACAACTTGATTTCTGTGGCGAGTCCTCCCACCGCAGCAGATTTCAAGCTGCCCATGTGAGCTCACGGGACTCACAGGTGGGAAGAGATGGGCACTGGTTCTTGTAAGCCAACAGGAGCCAGCTCTGGCCTACCTCTGATTTTAGTCCCCAGTAACCAAGACTGAAATTTACCATTTCACTAGACCGGTAAGAACAAAGTCACTTCAAATAATCTATTTTATAAAAAGTCTCACAGATAATCCAGTAAGCTGATAAAAGGACATAACTCTCTTATTTCTCAAGCCTTTATTAAGTACCTAATAAATAGTGTCTAGCACGGTGCTAGCTGCAAGTCAAAACGTACTATCTAAAGAGCTTACAGTCTAAATGATCTAAACAAGATTAATAGAATGTGCTTCAAATTTGGATAAAAATCTTAAGATAGTAGTAGCAACTAATTACTAAAGGAATCCAAAGGTAGAACTGGGGGTAGTTTAGGGATTGTTGCTGGCAGAGATAGAGGCCATGAGCTAGGTCTCACTGGGAAGAATGGAATTGGGACTAGCAGAGAAGAAAGGGCACCGCGGTAGAGTAGGAGAGTAACAGAAGGACGTGAAGGAAGGTATGGAGGCAGGAAAACACATCTAGGAGAGCTCACAAAGGTGAGGTGAAAGCAGTGTCTATGCTGGGCCCTCCCAGCTGCTTCATTTGCAAGGTGTCAAGCAACACGTACGGCTGCATGTTACAGAGGAATGCCTCAGTTTCTTAACTGTGCGAGTGACAAGTGGCTGAATGGTACTTCAGATTAATAATCAAATATATATACTCATTCTGTTTTACTGCATGGTATCAGGACACTCCAAGTCAATTTTCTATTGAAATTCTTTTTATTAAGACCCCTACAGTTTCCAGGCTGAGAAAAAACATGTTCTTCAACATCTAGGTTACAGCTCATAGAGGTACTCAAGGAGCCTCAGAAACCACCTACCCCAGGGGTGCCTGGGTAGCGCAGTCATTAAGCGCCTGCCTTCGGCTCAGGGCGTGATCCTGGCTTTCCGGGATCGAGCCCCACATCAGGCTCCTCCGCTGGGAGCCTGCTTCTTCCTCTCCCACTCCCCTGCTGTGTTCCCTCTCTCGCTGGCTGTCTCTCTGTCACATAAATAGATAAAATCTTAAAAAAAAAAAAAAAAAAAAAACACCACCTACCCCAAATATCCAAATTTCCAAACAGTCCAAGTTCAGACAGAGCCTGAACATCGTCAGTACTTATCTGTCCATAAAGAACTCATGGGATATGGCCTATGTGCTACCATTTTAGAATAAGTCTAAAATTATTTGATTCCAGAAATAGATTTAGAACCAGAAATGTAAAAAATGTAGCAGATGGGGGCGCCTGGGTGGCACAGCGGTTAAGCGTCTGTCTTCGGCTCAGGGCGTGATCCCGGCGTTATGGGATCGAGCCCCACATCAGGCTCCTCCGCTATGAGCCTGCTTCTTCCTCTCCCACTCCCCCTGCTTGTGTTCCCTCTCTCGCTGGCTGTCTCTCTCTGTCTAATAAATAAATAAATAAATAAATAAATCTTTAAAAAAATAAAAAATAAAATAAAAGAATTAAGTGTGACAAAGAATCCATTTATCATCAACACTATACTTACTTACCACTGGGTCATGTATTCTGTCAAATTAAGTAAAATACGTCCTCAAAACAAATTCTGGATTTACAAAAAATTCTGAATTTCAACTATTATATAATTACGCGAATTCTCCTAATGATATAATTAAAAGGAATACTATATAGTTCTGAGGCCGATAAAGAATATAAATTATTTTAGAAGGCAGCCACAAAAAACTGTTAGTCTGCCAAGTTAACTCCCAACCCTCGCATAAAAGCTGTTGAAGAACAGAATTTTCATGCACACATTCTCAATAATTTCTAATGATTTCTTTGTATCTAATCAATTTAGATAATATTTTCTCCTATACAGAAGATCCCAAAATAAAGAAGCATACACAGAATATAGCCAATAGTAGGTTATATCAATTTACTTCACGTAAGAAGAGCGTATTTCAGGCCTATGATTTCCATTTAGTATCAACAAAAACAATCTGTACAGAAAACCCAAAGGCAACCATAGAGCATTATACGTAAAATGTGCAAATATATTTTAAAATGCAAGTTATTCTATAGTATTTGCAAGGTAGAACTTTATAGTAATTAAGGAATCTACCTCATTCCAGCTAACTCGATCACCCTTTTGCATATATAGCCAATGCAAATGCACAAGGCACAACTTAGTGTTGATGCTGAAGTGTGTAACATACACCTTCAGATTTATTTGGAGATATTAAAACAACATATCATGTTTGTATTTTATTATTTAATGAGACATTAGCTCATTTCTAAAGCTTCACAAGCATTACACTTGATAACGTATGTGTGGCAAGGACAAGCTGTTCCCTGGACTTAAAAGGTAAAAGACAAGCCCCTTGGTAGCCTATATTAAAAAAAAAAAATTATATCTATACATATATGTACACACACACACCCACAAGAAACTTCCCATAATTCAAAGGGAGGCCATTCCTTTTAGCAAAGGTTCCCATTCTAGTATTTCATGACAGAATTATTTAAAAAGTATGTATTTATTTGCCATCTGTTTTGGTCAATCTTGCTACAAAAAGATCCTGAAACAGACAATTTTCTTCTTCAAGATGAAGACAATGCCAATTTCGAAAGTCTTTCTTTTGAGATTGCACAGTGAAAGGTATTATCTAATTAAATATAGAAACTTGTTGTTTTTAAAGAAATTATTGAAATCTACAGAAAGAAAAATGTTAGCCTATCAGAAATCAATGAGACTTGGCTAGAACACAATTCAAAATCTTTCAAGCCCAATCACAGTGCTCTTTGCTGTTTTATTGCCCATCCCTGAGAATAAAGATTCTATCATTTAAAATTTTTTAATAAAGTAAATACGTTTTACATTGATGAGAATGATGCTTAAGAATTATTTTTTCAAAATATAAGATAAACCCTATTTCATTATGGTAAAAAAAAATGCTCTTTGCAAATACCACCAATTCTAAGTATTGGTATCTCAATCAATGTTAATCCTCTTCTTAACTGGATAATTCCTATTTTTGCCATTCATATATCACTCATTTCCTTACTATCCATTATTTTATAATTTTTGTAAACAGGAGCATGTAACTGGGAGCAAAGTATGTATAAAATGAAAAGGAACTCTGGAGTGAGATCTGTATTTCCCTGTGGTAAAAGAGTTTTACTGGAAATAATATGAATGCCATCCAAGAAAGGCAAAAGTACCTATGAAATAAAGAACACACATGGTAAATGTCTTCCTCGTTCTCTTTGGTTTAACCTTCTTGGCCAAAATCTTCCGTAAACTTCTTTAATTTCAACAAGTCATGTTCATTGACTGTGGGCTTTGTGTTAGATAGTGACCGTAACATATCCGACTGTCAGGGAAAAGAAGGGAGGAGTATTAGTAACAGATTTAATCAAATAAAAATCATTGCATTATTATTAACTAACCTTCCACCTAAAGTTAAATCTAAGTACTAGCAGTGTGCCATAAGTTATTAACAATAAACTCTTATTCCTTCTAAAGGACATCTCTCATCCTGTTCTTCCTTTGCACAGCAACTTAAACTGCTTGCCTTGTCCTGACCACAACTTTTGATGGCTCCCCATTACCCATCAGAAGTATAATCCTTTTAGCCTGAGGATCAAGGCCCTCCAAAATATGTCCCTGATCTCTTATCTGGTCTTATCTGTTTCTTCTTAAAATAAGAGAGTTCACCAATTACAGCTCAAAAGGAATATAGTCATTCATTTACAGAAGTTATTCACTTACTCTAATGTGAAACACAACACCATTTAATTAAAACCAACTAATCAAAAAATTTTTAAATATTTTATTTATTTATTTGAGAAAGAGAGAGAGGGACAGAGAGTACCAGTGCGAGGGAGGGCACAGGGAGAGGGAGAAGCAGAATCCCCGCTGAGCAGGGAGCCCAAGATCATGACCTGAGCCAAAGCCAGACACTTAACTGACTGAGCCACCCAGGCACCCCCAGAATTTTTAACTATTAGTTAAAATTATGATCAAAGTGAGAAGAAAATATGCTAATACCACAGATTCATTAAAAGATTAACTTCTGGGCTATGGTTCTCATAAAACAGTATGAAAAATGGTCAAAAGAACAAAATCTTTAAAAAATAACATAGTGGGGTACCTGGGTGGCTCAGTCAGTTGAGCGTCCGACTCTGATTTCGGCTCAGATCATGATCTCAGGGATCCCCATGATGGGTTCCACACTCAGCGGGGAGTCTGCTTGAGATTTTCTCTCCCCCAACTGCCCCCTGTCCCCTGCACCCACTCACACACACTCTCTCTTTAAAATAAATAAATATATCTTAAAAATAAACCAACAACATAGCAAGGACCGAAATAAAAAAGGGTTTCTGAATAACTTCTCAGAGAAGCATCATTAACACATAAACATATCTATTACATACTATATACATATAGAGGTATGTGTATGTCTATAGATCTATGTGTCGTATCATGTAAATAAGTTTCTCCTCTGGAAGTTACTGTTAATTCTGACATAAAGCTCTTTGAAAATCTGTAACTGAAGCAGAAGATTTAAAAAACTGAGCATTCACCAATAAGAAAACATAAAAATAATATATGTAGCTTTTCACAGTAAGCTTCCTCTACCTTACAAGATAAGTCTTAAAAATTATAAATCCCTCCAATATAAACTATAGAAACGTAATTCATCATAAAAATATAGTTTCAGGACTTTTTTTTTTCAAGCATTACATTAAACTTTCTACAAAGCCTGAAGAAGTAAAACAGAAAAACACCATTATGATTACTATGATATATGCATTAAGGTTTCTGGATATTTTATAAATTTTAGATTCAGAAAAGAAATTTCACCAATTCTACTTTTTAGTTAAGTCTTGACAATAATTTATGCCATATAGCTAAGTATTCTGGTGATAGTATCCCAGCTATAAGACCTATATATGCTTAAAAACCTGTGTCTTTTGAAAAGTAGCTTTTTCACTTAAAATTTAATCTTTCTTAAAGCCCAAGAAAGTATTTTAAAGGTAATTATTTTTTATATTTTAAAGTTCAATTAATCTTTACAACTTTTTGAGTCGTTAGTATTACATAAACATGCTTGATCATACTGACATTTTCTAGCTAATCCTACATAACTGAAAATGTTTATCTTTGTCTCACAAATGACAAACTATAATGTTTTAAATTTTTTTAAATGTCAAACCATGCAAACAACTGGCTCCAAAAGTTTATCCCCAGGGACATCCATCCATGTCATTTCAATGGCACCAGGGTCACCAGGAGAACAGGGTGTTAGCAGATCATCTACTACTTTGTTGGGATCAGCTCGTGAAGGTCCGCGCACCTGGAATAAACAGTAATCTGAAATACTTACTTTAACAAAGTAACTAAGTTAAGGTTTAGGCCGTTATTAGGAAATCTGAAAATGTACTATTCTGTATTTTGTTAAAATGTTTACTTCTAAAAATAAACAGATGAATATACAACAAAATGTAGTTATCTTTTGGGTGATGGGATAGATTTTGTTTGGCTTTAACTTTTTCCTATATTTTGAAATTTCCTACAATAAATCACTTACATGATCAAAGGAGAAAAAGAGTTAAAATTAAAAAAAGAAAAGAAATATCTGTGGTTAAGAGTTTTCTTTTTTCCTCTAAAGCTAATTAAATGGTCTTAGAGTCCACAAAAAAGGCATCCTCAATAATTGTCTTAAGTTCTCTAGTTCCCAAAACAGAAAATTCTATGATATTTGGAAGATTTATTAGTGTGAAATCACTGAATCTTTCTCAACAAAAATTACTTCTTTAAAAATAAGTACAAAATTAAATGTTAAGTGTAATTTCAGTGCTATTTTGTGATTCCTAACTGACTTAAAATAAAATTTTAATAACACCCAGAGACAGAACTGTTGTGACTTAGAGTCACAAGTACTTTATAGGTGGTAAAGTATCTATACTAAATTGGGGGCCGCTTTCACATTTAATATTTATTTGACAATGATCAACCTTAAATATTACGTCAGGATTAGGGCAGGTGCAGAAAAATAAACATTCTAAATGCTTTACTTATTATGTGTATTTTATTGTCTGTCTTTGCCCACAAAAATTTCAGCTGTAGGGATTTTTCTTTTTGCTTGTAATACTTTGACTTATCTTTAGGCTCAGAGTACTTTAGACAATTGATAAATAAATAGGCAATCTTGTTTTTGCTAATTGAAATAATCAGCCTTAAGAATGGGAGTAAAAGATGGAGCCACTGAGAGATCTACTAGCTGGTGATGCCGAAGGCCTGATGTTAACACTGATTTGGCTGCTACATCTGTATCCTCCTAAGAAGGACCCAGCTTCAGGGTCATAGAAGCTGTCCCTGGCAGTCATATGGAGGACCGAATGAAAAGTTCTGGGTAGGAAAGGACTGAGTTCCTAAGAATCTATAGCTTCTAAATGCAAAGAAAATTTAAAAGAAAATACAACGGCGGGGACATAAACATGACCCTGAGCCTCCTGTATTTCCCCCAGTAATGAAGTGGCTGCAGAAGGAAAGGGCTATTTCCCTGGGCTACTCAAGTGCTTTACGAGAACTATTTCATTTCATTCTCACAATTGTACTTTGAGGCAGTGTTATCGTCTCTACTGCAGAGATGATAAAAACAAGACTTAAATGGGTAACATAATTTGCTCAAGGAGATATAACAAGTAAACTGTGGACTCAGGCTTCAAATTCAGGTTTTAATTCAAGCTCATCATTTTTTTTTAAAAACTTATTGTAGGGCAAGACATACATCTGTAAGTTAGTCATGATACATTAGTCTTGCCATATACTGCTGGATTAAGTTTGCTAATAGCTTTCCGGGATTTTCACATGGATGTTCATGAGTAATACTGGATACTGCTGTCCTCAGCAACAGGGTTGGTCCAAATTACCTACTCCACTGTTACTTAAATATCTTGGACATCCCAAGACCACAGTCGTTTTACAAAATGCTATATGCTGAACTCATTCACGCACACGAAACAGTGCATGGGCAGCGAGGCCTCAGATTCGGAAGTACCGGTGACCTAGAGAAAACTCACACGTCTGCACCTCTCTGGTTGTACCTCGGCAAACTGTTTTAGCAGCCAAGTCCCAGTATAATCATGTTAACATCTGAGTCTCAGATTAATGATCAACAGGTGGCAAGAGGCACCTCTCGCAGAGTTTTTGTGAGGACTGAATGAAATAGTGAGATAAAGAATAGAACACAGTGAATATTTAAATATTAGCCGTTAGTATTTTTACTTTGTTAAGGAGGTGTAAATGCACCAGATTCTGTTCCAAGATATTCTAGTTATATGAGCAGTAACTATGTATTTAAAGTTTCTATACTTATATCGAAATAAGTACTTGAAAAATCACTGCATAAAAAATTTTAAAATATACTAAGACTATTAATAATAGCTACTAATAAACTTTGTGGGAGAACTTATTTTCAATGAAATGGAAATGTTTATTCTATAAACCCACTATTTATTATATAAAACAGAAACCTTCCTGAAGTTCTTGGAAGACAAATCAATGATGGTCTCAAAACTTGACTTTGAAAATATCTGAAAGGATAGATCAAAGATCCTTACCTTTTTAAAATGAGTAGCTGACTGCACTTTTCTAACAGGCTGCATAAGCGCATCACGCACAATGATACTTATGTCTGCCCCCGAATAACCGTCCGTCTTCTTCCCGAGTTCTCGGAAGTCTGTTTCTGTGAGACTGTTCTGTGTGGTGCCCAAGTGCAGTTTAAACATTGCTGCTCGGGCATGGGCCTCAGGCAAAGGAATATAAATTCGTTTCTCAAATCTTAAAATGAAAGAAATTTACATCAATAATATTACTACATATATTTAATTTCAATTAACTCAGATTTCTTAAGAAGAAACAAGATGCTCAGATATTCTCATTTGTACAAAGCTAAGCTGATTAAGTTAAATGGGCCCATATATGTCAGAGTTAAACATACATATTTAGATTAAATAATGGCAAAATATCCAGAACACATCACCCACTAACAAGTGAAAAACCAAAATAGCCAGAGAATCAGTCTAGAGTGATTTAGTATTTCTCACATGATTTTTGGGTTATTTTGGCCATAGTGTTTATAATGTCTAGAATTCACAACGTGGTATGTCCCACAAGATTAGTTTCTCATAGAATAATACTCTGAACTGCTGATCCAGGGATTAATATGGTTAATCATATGAAATAAGAGAGGACAAAATAATTCTCTAAATTCAAAACAGTAAAGCTACTCAACATCTTACCTAATAAACATATGTCTACATAAAACTTCCACTTTATTATAATGGGTACATTCAGAATAAATAATTCTAGTAGTTCATAAATAAACACTGTTTTATTAAGAGTAACTTTGCTTGCCTTTTCAGAATTTCAGCATTTGGATAAGGAGGAAGCAACGAGGGACAATTTAAGTGGCTGTGAAGACTTTTCATCCCTCAGGTCACTCTGTGGCCATGAGAATTTTAAATTTCCAGTACTTCTAGAGCTGGGTTTAGAATTAGGCCATTTTTCAAAAATACCCAGCAGATTTCCTTTCTTAATACTGAATGGTAACCTAGCATCCCGGCAAACCATCAAACGAATGGGATAAATGTGGCAAGAACTGGTGTTAATTTTTACCATGCAAAATTCAATGAACGAGATAAGGAATGGAGTGCATGGAAAGTAACGAGTTTGTATACCTTTCCTGGAGCTCAAGTTCAATATGTAATTTAAAAATTATAGACATAGATTTTTTAATAAAAATATAACTTGGTTATCTATCATACTTTAACTTATATGACTGCCATTTTGCTCAAATTTTATGTGAAAGTTTTCCATTGAAATATCAAGCTACATTTGTACATTTCTGAAGCACTAGTGCCTTCCACTAAGCTTAATTAGAATTAAAAGTAAGCATTAAGTAATGTATTTTCCAATGTGAAAGATTCTGTAAATGGAAATCTCATATCTTCAATATAGCAAGCAAGTAAGCAAACAAATGCCTGCCTCTCTTCCCCCAATGCAAGGGGCAACAGGGTTAGGGTACATCAAAAAAATTCTGAAAGTTGTCAGAATGCCTCTTCACTGGACAAAAAGGGAACTGTTACTGACTTGTTACATCTGCAGTGAGAAATAAGATCTTCACTGTATATTCATACCTTCTTCTAATGGCAGAATCCAGAACCCAGGGTATATTTGTGGCTCCCAGAACCAAAATTCCGTCATTGTCTATACCAACGCCTGCATCAAAATACGTAATATTTTAAGTAATTCGTCATTTCAGTGTTCTTTTCAACCTCGTCTATATATTCTGGTAAGAGTGTGGTGTTTTAATGTTAAAGTGCCTCATCTTGAGAGTCTCTCTCTGAAAAAACTGTATTTAATCAAATATCACATTATTCAAACACGATGCATATATTCCCAAGAATCAAATCTGCTAGACTGTGGACAAATACTATTCATATATTCTTCTCAAAAGATTTCATTTGAAGTCTACACGTTCCTTTTGCTGACACAGTTCCTGGTCGGTTATAAGTGAATACGTGGATCTCCTTACTGTTTATGCCAGAGTCCTACAGATGATGACAACGGGGTGCAGATTATGTGTGCAAGTACAGGACAATCAGAACGAAACATGGCACAATGAAAACACTTAGCCTGCTAAAACGGAGAAATTTTGCTTGAATTTTTTCCATTATTATGATAATAGCAGTTATACAATAAATAGAAACTAGTTTAGAAGTCAGTACCCCTACCTTGCATTTGAACTAGGAACTCCGTCTTAATTCGACGGGCGGCTTCACTTTCATTTTCACTTCTTGAGCCACACAGAGAATCAATTTCATCAATGAAGATAATGGAAGGTTTATTCTCTCTGGCAAGTTGGAATAAGTTCTTAACTAGCCTAAAAATAAGTAAAAGCTTTCAGTTTCTTAAACAGTAAATGACACGACTTAATGAAAAGAACTAAAATAGAATATATATAGTATTACAAGAACTCTAAAGTCCAATCATGTTTTGGTCCAGAAAATAAGAATGCAGCAGTTGGATAATTCAGTTTATGATTTACTGAACTATACTATGTGTAACTACATATGTTATCTTTTCCCTATGAAATGAATTTCAAATAAGGGACTGATTTGACAGAGAAATGAATACTTACTATGTCACTTCTCTGAATGTCTATGAATGATGTAAGAAGCTTATTACTTTATAAACTGATATTATGATCACCAGGCAAAGAGAAACTTAAAAAAAAAATCAACTTACTACTTACTTTTCACTTTCACCTAGCCACTTAGAGACAAGGTCAGAGGAAGATATTGAAAAAAATGTTGAGTTGTTTGCTTCTGTTGCTACAGCTTTGGCTAAATAAGACTTTCCTGTTCCAGGTGGCCCAAATAACAGAATTCCCCTCCAAGGTGTTCTCTTGCCTAAAATTTGCAATAGAAAAAAACCATGAGAATCTCAAGACTGTTAATTTCAGTTACCGGAGACATCATCCATACTGAAGAATACTGTGAAGAGGTTTGCACTCTACAGCTATCAGAATAAAAAAAACTTTTTTTAAATAAATTAAACTAAGGTAAGTATGTCTTAGAAGTATCTTATTTGCTTTTTCTAGGGAACACTTCGTCAAATGTGTTTACATAGATATAATAATCCTTCTAACAGGAAGTTCATTTACTTCGCTCATTCATTCAGCCACTATGCACTGAAACCGCAAGGTATAGACCGAGAACTATGAGAACACAAAAGCATCTCTGCCCTCCATGGGCTTACAGTCTAGTAAGGGCAGAATCGTTCAGTAAAAAGGCACTTTCGGATTGTCAATTGTGTGCAATACTCAGTATGAGATTATTGTAGGATAAACTATATCCATAGGGCAAGGGGAGCTGGAAACATTTCTTTGAAATATTTATGACTCTTGGAGGAATGAAACTAACACAGTCTGGCTGATCCCTCACAAAGTTCTACTCAATTCCTGATTGCACAAGGAAGCGCAGGGTACTATTACCGGAGCATATTCTTGTTCACGTGGTTGGGTAACGATGAGGAGGCTCCCTGAAATTCTAGTTTTGCCAAATTCTAGTTTTGCCAAATTCTAGTTTTGCCACATCAACTCTTTGTATTTCAATTTTCCTAATAAGAAAGCATAATGCTGCCTAAAATAAAACAGGCTGAGTTACATCTAGCAAAAATATATCAAATACACATTTAAAAAATTTCTAGGTTCAAACTGTGGGTGGGTACACGGTAACCACATAAAAATGACATGCAGATTACTAATGGCAAAACTAAATACTGTTGTGTTTATTGTTATGAAAGTCTCAACTTAGACGTGAATTCTATCTTCCTATTTTAAATATCTGCAATTGTAAGTCAGTGTTCCCTCAACTGTGGTATATATGACTGGTGGCATATGAAATGCTTTTTAGGTAGTACACAGATACTTTTTATTTAAGTAATTTTTAAAATGCGTACTAGAAAAAAATTAATTTTTCCATTTATAGTAGACACAAAGCAATCTTTTAAAATGAAGTTACTATAAAAAATAAGAAGGATTATTTAAAGTTCAAACATAGGCAAAATGACCTATGGCATTAAGAGTCAAAAGACTGATCACCTTTGTAGAGGAAAGATCTGGCAGAGGGACTTGTGGATTATTGGTATTTATTGATCTGTGAGATGATGATTACACAGATGTACTGACTTTCTGATAATTTATGAAGCTGAACACTTTTAGGTTCCTGCTGGTCTCTGCATATTTATGCTGTACTTTACTAAAAATGTGCTCTAAAAGTGAGTGATTTAAAGAAAAATATTTAAAAAATAATAACAGTACATGTATATGGAAATAATCATAAAGAAGATACATACATGACTTGTGTTTGGAAAACACTGGTGTAAGTAATATAAAAAGAGCTCACCCATACTTTTGTGCCTTTATAGGATCGTGATGTCAACTTTTACACTGTCAATCTCATATTTCTGAAGTTAGGTTATAAGTCATACCTTGATTGGCAGAAGTGGCCCACGGGGTCTTTGCTCATCACTCCTCTACATGACATCACTTTCTGGACCTGTTCAGTTTGAGGCCAACGTCACAGATTTGCTCTCTACATAAACCAGCTTGTTTCTAAAAGGGATACCCTTCCTTGTTCACTGCTTTGCTGTGGGTATAGCCACATCACAACACAGGCTATCGGTCACAAAAAGAGACAATGTGAAGGAATGGTTCAGCAGACAAATCAGCTGCTGCTAGAGCTGTAACTTAACTACACCAGATGGCTGGGTCAGCAATATTCTCATGACGGTGAGAATGAGCTGTCCCTGAAGGATAGGTACTTGGTCTGAAAATGTTAAATAACTCTTACTCCACTTTTTAAGAAATGGGGAAAACTCTTACACAACTAGTACATGGCCACTGTAAAAACTTCAGATGAAAGTGCAAAGAAAAAGTAAAAATCACCCATCATCTTATCTCCTAGGCGTAACATTAGCATTTTTATGTCAATCTGTCTACATTTACTTCTCAGCGCACCCATTTATTTAACTACACATACCGCACATATTTACAGCTTGTGTATTGATCTTTATATATTTTAACACAGATCTACATTTCTTAACGTATATGTACCCTCTATTTGAATGAGTGCACAGTATTCCGCTGCGTGCTGGTGATTTACCCTTTGCCCTACTGTTTGACATTTAGGTGTTTTGCAATATGTGTATATTGCAAATATGTGTATGAAATAAATATCTTTGTGTAGAGGTATATCACTGACTTAGAATTTATTTAAGGTGATTATAATACGGTGACAAAAATTCATAATGCTCTACCTCAGTCGTCAATGTATTTTTAAAACAATCATCAAAAAACCTATTTAACAGTCATCTCACCTGTAAAAAGATGAGGGAATTTAATAGGCAATATCACAGCCTCTTTAAGTGCCTCTTTGGCTCCTTCTAGACCAGCAACATCGCTCCATTTCACATTTGGTCGCTCTATAACAATGGCACCTACAAAAAAGTATATCATCTTTAAATTAAGGAAGACTATTCCATCAAATGTAAATGACAACATGAAATAGTGACATTCAAGAAATACATTATAAAATTGCCTGGAAAAGTTTTATCTATTAAAAACTTTCTTGAAATGGTGTGATTAGGAAGTAATTGTTGGGGTGGAGTCAGCAGTTGTCAGAAAGCTGGGCTGGGTGACTGGCTAACCTAGGGTAGGTCACTTAACTTTTCTACCTCCGCTTCTTCACTGGGAAGTAAAAGGAATACCGTCTGCCCCAACTACTTAAAAGGGTTATTAGCAAAGGATCAAATGACATAATGAATATTAGAGTGTTTGGAAAAGCACCAAACACTACATCAAGTCCTTACAATGTTTGAATGCACTGATTCTGAAGAATCCAAAGTACCTGTTCAATGGGGGTGGCTCTACTACTTCTTTTTTTAACAGAAATACCCAGTGATCTAATGCTCCCTTAAGCACCAAAAGGAAAAGATACTTAAGAACTTTAACTGGTGATAGACACACAGACAGACAGATGGATGGATAGATAAATAGTAGGGAGAATGGGAGGGAGGGGATGATGGAGGAGAGAGAGACAATGTGCGCCTGGAGATCTGCAATACTTTCCGGAGATTTGCCGAATTTTCTTTTGGGCCTCTAAATAGACCTACTTAAAATTTTTGCACATTAAAGAAATTATCTAAATGATTTAGTTTTTTAATACAATATATTCAGAAGCCACAGCAATTGTTGCAGGAAGAGTCCACAAAAGGTTTCTCTAATATAGCTTACTGGCAAAAGTTTTGAATCCTCTTGGATCAGAAGCTTTTCCAAAAGCTGGTTCTAAGGTGATGTGTAATTGTTTTAAGTATAGCTGAACATCACCACTTACACAATTCACTGATTACCAAGGAAGTTAGTTTTATGGGTATTTCTTCTTGCTACAAAAGATCATTTATTATTATAAGAGAAGTTATATCACACAACCTACTTAAATTATAAAATCTTTAGCTATAGATTAAAATTAAACGAAACCCTGGGGGGCCTAGCTGGCTCAGAGGAGCATGCGACTCCTATCTCAGGATTGTAATTTCGAGCCCCATGTTAGGTGTAGAGATTACTTAAAAAAATAAAATGTTAAAAAAAAATTAAATGAAACCATAAATACTTCCTGCATTCTCAATGTTCACATTAAGTATAAATTAAAGCCAATTCATTTTTCTTTTCTATGTTCCATTCAGTTTAGTAACCCTATGTGAGGAAATAGTTACGCCATCTGATAGGATTTTGTGATAGTTAAAAAAAAAAAAAAAGTAAATTTACTTTATATATAAGCAGCATCTGGTCAACTAAAGTTTTTTCTAAGTATGAATTTTCTAAATATGCCAAAACTTATCCTCACATTTAACTAATACTTTTCAAAGTTTAAAAGTCACTTTGGAATGTTAAGTGATAAAAGATTATTTAGATAAAAGTAATATTAATAAAAGTAGTAATTAAAAAGGGGGGAGTGGGATTATTGGGAATAAAAGCCAAATGATTTGTTTCCAATTGCATAAATTTATCCAGTCTTTGATTATACTCATGTTATTAAACCTCAAAAAAGTCACTGAGCATCAAAACAGCTAACAGAAAACTCAGATCATAAATTCTTTAATTTTAATAATCAAATACTATGCTTAAGTCATAACTTAGAAGTAAAAGACTTAAAATACTCTTTCAGAAAAAAAAGAGGAAAGATTCAAAAAAGGATATTATACAGTGAAATCCATGAGCAAACTATTACATGAAAAGATGGAAAAAAGGACTCTGTGGTATGAAAGGCTAGGACTCCTTTCATACTCCACTTCATCCTGAAATTCCACATAAATTTCCTCATTCAAATATTTTCAGCCTATTTTTGTACATTTCTGGTTCTTATCATTACTGATTTTAAAGAAAAATTCCCTATTAAAAACTGGCTTGTATCTTTTCCAAAACTAAAGGTACGCTTCAGTTTTTACTTTGTGGGAGAGAGGGAAATAAAACCAAAAGGACAGAAAAAAAACGCCTTTTGCCTTACAATCGAAATAAGGCCACTTGGCACAGACCGCTGGGTTGCCCGGCAAAACTGAGTATGAAGCGTGTGCCCACATGGCTCTGGGCAGTGGCGCTGCGGCAGCAGAAACTCAGCTCAGAATGAAAATGAAGAGACTAGTTAGTACAGCAAGATTAAAGGACTGGCCAAACTAGGTATATTCACCATTCACTAACCCAGTACCTCTATAACGGAAATCCTTCCCAGTTACGCATTCTACTTGGCAAGATTCAAATGAACAAAATACATAAAATTCAACCCAAAAAGTCATCAGCTAACGTATCAAAAACTAATCAAATCTCAGTACACAGCCAGCATTAAACAGATGCCGTTTTAGATACACACAGCCACTACCGTTTACTGAGGCCCCAAATTTGTCAGATATAACATTGGCAGTTTTTACACTGTCATAATCTTCTAATTGCCCAGAAAAGAAGGTATTATAATTTCCATTTTAGAGCTGGGGTCTTCTACTCTGAGAGGTTCGGGAACCTGCCCCAAGATCACACAGCTTTTCAACAGCAGGCCCTGGAGGGGACTCCAGATCTGAATGGAACCAAAATCTGTGCCCTCTCACCATGCCACTATGCTACACGCACAGGAGAACGAAAGGCTTTTAGAGGTATGGAAGGTAAAAACAGAAAGCTGGAAGAGATAAATGTAAATGGCAACACTGAAATAAGATAAAACACAGATGAGAAAGGTCTGGAAACATGAAATAAACCATCAATGAATCAGCTACAGCAAGAGCAATAAAAGCCAAGTGTGAGTCCCAATTCATTGTGCTCCTCTGACAATTTGGAAATTTTAATACCGTCAGATTTTGTAATGTGCTAGTAGTGTAAATGCTACCTTCTCTAAAAGGGGGCAGATAAGACAAAATGAAAAAGAGTAAGCTGACTGACAGATTTTTTAAGGCACATATAAGAGCAAACAATATTTTTACTACACAGGAAAAACCAATCTAGTAGAGACCCTACAGAGCAAATGCTATGAAAATGGACAAACGAAGTCAGCGTGTGAGCACTGGGAACCAAAGCCAGTTCGTGAACCTCATCTGAATACAGGGGGAAAAACAATTCAAATAGACAGCTCACCACGAGGTTTTTTAAAAAAAGATAGTAAATTTAAAAATGAAATCTAAAGCAACCTTGAAGTTGATTCTGTAGTTTCTTTTTTTCAGGATCATCAGATTCTCCTTCCCCATCACTGTCATTCCTAATAAAAAGAATTTAATATATTCAAATGATCACTCGTTGCTATCAAAATAAGGCAAAAATGAAGGAAAAATTAATCTGAAATAGTGTAACTTAAGTGGCAAAATAAGACATTCACATTAAAAGTTATGCTTATTTTATTACTTTTAAGAGTATATTAAATAAAATAGTAAGCAGGCATATTATCCATCAATATGGAATCATGAAAAGGAAAGTGGCAAAAAGACCAGAATGAAGTCAGGAACCAGCTCCAAATTCCCATGACATACCTACGTATGTACAAATTCATAAATGCATGCCCCACACCTCATTCCACAAAAGACTTAAGATGAATTACAGGAGAGTCGTGAACAACATAAAAACACCAAACCAGGCAAACTATGTATCAGAACAAGAAGCCATAACCAGGAGAGAAAAACTCAGAATATTAATTATTTAAGGTATAAAGGTCTATAATCCTCAGTTTGGGGGTTCCAAAGAATAGGTGAACCTATTGATGAAAATGAACTGAGACCAAAAGACAAGTAAATCAACCCATATATTTCATATCTGAGAATTTATTCTGAAAAAATAATTTAAAAGGAGTTCAAAGATTTGACTACAAGGATAATCATGCCCACACTGTTCCCAAAAGGGAAAAAAATTAGAAATCAAGTATGTCCAATTATGGGGATTAGCATATGATACACTACGTTGTGATCTTTAAAAATGATATTGTAGGAATAGTTTACTGACATGTTTATAATACAACGTTGAATGAAAAGTGATAAAGCAAAAAATACAGCATTATATCATTTTTTAATATAACATATAATGGGAGATTCAAAAGCTTGACAGAGTTTTCCCCAAAATGGGACTGGCTTGTTTATCATAGGACGGTGGGGTTATGGGTTAGGTAGCAACTGCCACCTGATTCACTTGACATTCACTCCAACCTTGTTCTACCACGCTTTCTTGTATAATAAAGACTGTACTTAAAAAAGTTGCCCTTTCTGGGCTTCCTTGCAGCGAGGTCTCCACATGAGACCACAGTTCCTCCAAGAAGGTGGAGGCAAGCAACTGAGGTGACAACTGCATGCGAGGAGAACATACATTCGAGCGAAAGCCCTGGCGCGCCGACGGAGCTGTGGCAGAGGTCCTACTGGCCCCTGCCTGGCATCAGAGGCCTTAACAGGGGCACTGCCAGCAGTGGGATCCCTACCACAACAACCCTGGTGGAGGTGGGCATTTCTCCCAATGATATGGAATCCAAGCTTGATTCGCTGCCCCCACCCCAAATCTGTAAGGTCAATACTGTATAATAAACCCCTTTTTGCTTAAATCTGCCAAGGTGGGTCCTGCTATTCAATAGAGAATTGGCATCCTCCTGCTAGGTCGCCATCTCAGGAGGGGAGACTACAGGGTCTTCAAGCAAGACCAGAAAGCCTCAACTCACAGGGAGGAGAGGACATCTCTGCTGGCAAGGGAGTCTCAGGAAAGGCTTGGGGGGGGGAGGGCGGGTGTCCAGGCACTCGAGGTTGACGAAATTTTTCCCAAGAGTTTCATTTTAATTTTGGAGACCCAGTCTTCCATTAATTGGCCCACCCCTCATAAAAGAAACCCTAAAGTTGATCTTTGTTGAAATTCAACAATCCATAAGATCAGCTGGAGTCTGATTTTTGTTACGTCAACACTGTAGGTGCAGAAGATAAAAATATTCTTAGGTGTCACAGGAACTCCCTGGTTCCCTGACCATGTCTTGAATAGAGAATATAAAACCTTGAGCTTGTAATTCTCTTCAAACTCTCCCATGTGGTCAACTCTAGTTCTTACATTCTTATGTTCTTCAAAACGGCCTTTGGTAGTAGCAGCCACAGACACCCTGAAGCACTGCCTTCAAAAGACACTCCATTCCTGTGACCACAGGAGGTTATCTAAGTACCTTGTGCCACTGCATCCCATGAATTATGAGTATCACATCCTCTAACACGAACCAGAACCTCCTGCTTTCAAACCCAACCAGGCCAGATAACCCCATCCCAGAGTTTCATTTTTCAGATGTAAGAGACCACGTTCCAATAAAACTATTTACAAAAACAGGCAGCAGGTCATATTTGGCCTAGGAGCCAAGGACGGTCAACATCTCGTTTAAACAAAGGAAACTGATTTCACAAATTAAATGTAATTTTATCTTTTAATGAGATATAATTAAATCTAACACTCTAAAATACATACCCCTTCTCATCAGCTGGACTCGGCTGTCCCTCTTTCACTGGCTTCTGTGGATTTTTCTCTTTCTTTTTCAGGTACTCCTTTAGTTTTTCTGCTCTATCAAGATATTCTGTACACTTTGCCCTAATACTTTGCTTGGCTTTATCACCTTGAGCTTCATCTATTAAAGGGAAATCAGAGAGATTTTTCCATTAGTATTCTACACAGACAGGTTTAAACTTTGCGACAAGGACAATCTATTTTGGGGGAGGGAGGAAGAGCATCTCTAGTTCATTGTGACCAATGATCATCAACTCTTCTCTGCTTCCTCCGGCATAGTTGGAGGCCAACAGTGGGTCTGAGTCTGAAAAGAGATCTCAGCAAGACACTAGGATATTTTAAGTATCTAAATGCTAAATAAGATGAAGAAATTATTTAATATTCTGTGGGCTTTATATTCTTCCCATAACATTTTGTGCAGATAGTTGAAAGCTGCTTGTCCCATACAAAACCAATTATAAGACAAACAGAAGTAATATTAACCATTTCCATTAATGTCTACATAAACTTAATTTCATAGTAAAAAAATGACAAAAATCCCCTATATTATATGTACCACTAATATCGTAATTTTACTACATAAAGAAAGGCCTCTGTGAGAGCGATTTCAAAAGTAGTCTTTGGCAGGTCGTGTGGTGCATGGGACTAGCCCCACATATCTTATGTTATGATTCATTCTTAGTTTCACTTTTATTAGACAGAAAAACCTCAAAATGAAATGGAGAAGCTCAAAAGAAAATCCTATATTATCCAAATGCTAAAACTGTTATTTAAAAAGAACTATAAGAAAGACACTTTTCAAATGCTCAGCATTAGGTTTAAGATCAACAAAGGCAGTGTTTTTTACCCATTTTCCCCTCACTGCTGTATCCCAGTGCCTACAACAATACTTGGTACATGGGAAAAACGCAATACATATTTGGAAAATATGCGAATAAAATGTCTCACAACATATTTTTTTAAAGGTACTTAAGAGCATTTTTAGAGATGCTTAGAAAATGTGAGGTTCATACATAATCTGAGTATATTACTAATAAAATAAAAACTATTTCCATTAACTACACAGTATTTTAATACGTTTAGGTATACAAAGTAATAGTAACTATGATAACTGTGCATATTTGTTTGCTGAATACTTAAAAATTATTAACAAGTAGGAGGAATTTTTCGCAAATGGATGGTTTAGAATTTTCTGGCACTGTATTTCAATTTTTATAAATAAAATAGAATAATCTTTTCCTTTAACATTTTAAAATAAAAAGCAAACTATGACCTTACATTTAACTACATGAAGAAAATACTGAACAGCGTGTTGGTAGAGTTGAAGAGCTTCCTCATAGTTCCCAGCTTTGTCTTCCTGGGCTGCTTTGCCTGCAAGATCTATTGCTTTCTGTTTGAAGGGAGGCAAAATCATACCATCAAAATCACATAAGCATAACTTTGAAGTAAATGATCATACTGAAAGTTTTTTTTTTTAATAAAAGCAACCTTAAAACAAACCCATCTGTTTCCCCTAAATCCCAACTGCATGTTACTATAAATTGTAATGATTTATAATATGTAAACTACATTTGTTATATGGGTAAATGATATCTGATTTCTACTTTATCCAGTACCAATCACTAAGATTCTCATAATTTTCATTCAAGCTTAACAAAACCGAAAACTTGAACTTTGAGCAGCAAAAAGATGCCACGCAAAAGATCATAGAATCATTAAGATAATATTTAAAAACATTCATAGTAATATAGAAAACATGTTTATAATGGAATTTTTAAAAAAGGCACAACACAATTTTTACATGTAGCATGAGTTCGACTATTTGAAACAACAGCAAAAACAAACAAAAAAAACCACAGGAAAAAGATGGAAAGAAAATTTAACAGAGGTTGTCTTTGATAAGACTCAACTTTTCCTTTTTCTGCTTTTTCACATCTTTTAAAGATGCCTGTAATGCACATGGGCTTTTGTAGTATTAAAAAAAACACCTGAAACAGATCCATACAAATATGCAAAAGCAAGTTAATGGTGGAAGAAACAGTGCTGGAGCAATTAGACATCTATGGGGGGGGGGAGACACAGAGACTCAGAATCCTTTTTTTTTTAAAAAGCAGGCTCCATGCTCAGCATGGAGCCCAACATGGGGCTTGAACTCACAACCCTGAGATAAAGACCTGAGCTGAGATCAAGAGTCAGACTCTCACCGACAGCCACCCAGGTGCCCAGAGACAGAGAATCTTGACCTAAACCACTCTGTACAAAAATTAACTCACTATATTGTTCGCCCAAAACTAACATTACATTGTATGTTAGCTAACTGGAATTTAAATAAAAACTTTTTAAAAAATCACATATACTCTTGAAAGCAGAGAATTTTCTCTGGTTGAAATTAGGAGATAAGAGGCAGAAGGAAAGGTCAGAAAGAATAGAAGCAGGATGAAAATTCAACCAACCACACTGGATGGAAGAAGAAAGTGGCAAGGAGTCAGAGTATGCAGGCGGCTTCCACAAGGGGAGAATCACCCTCAGCTGACAACCAAGAAAAAGAACATCAGTCTGACAACCACGTGAAACCAAAATCTGCCAACAACCTGAATGTTTTTAGAGGCAGATACATCCATTCCTAGAGTCTTCGAAAATAAACAAAAATGCAGCCCTGCAGACACCCTGATGACAGCCTGGTAAAACTCTGAGCTAGAACCCAGCTGAGTTATGCCGTACCTGGACTTCTAGCCTATTTAATTTGAAAAAAAAATTAACTCACAATGGATTATGGACTTAAACATAAAATGTGAAACTATAAAATCTTTATAGAGAAAACAGAAAATCTTTAGCATCTAGGGCTAGGCAAAGGGTTCTTAAGACTACATACCAAAAAGCACGATATATAAAATGACTATGGTATTAGAATAAGAAACAGACACATAGATCAATGGAACAGAAGAGAAAGCCCAGAAATAAACCCACACACATACATGGTCAATTAATTTACCACACAGGAGCCAAGGATATCCAAAGAGAAAAGGACAGTCTCTCCAATAAATGATGTGGTGACTGGGTGGTGCAGTTGGTCGGGTGTCTGACTCTTGCTTTTGGCTTGGGTCATGATCTCAGGGCCACAGGACTGGGCCCTGCATCATGCCCCGCGCTCGGCGGAGAGTCTGCTTGGGATTCTCTCTCTCTCTCTCTCTCTCCCTCTGCTCCTCCTGCTCGTGTGCTCTCTCTCTAAAGTAAATAAGTACATCTTAAAAAAGAAATGGTGTTGGGAAAACTGGACAGCAACATGCACAAGAATGAAACTGGACTACTGTCTTACACCATCCATGAAAATTTAACTCAAAATGGATTAAAGATTTGAACATAAGACCTGAAACCGTAAAACTCTTTAAAGAAAATACAAGCAAATAAGTTTGGACTCTGGTCTCGGGGATGATATTTTGGATTTGATAACCAAAAGCAAAGGCAACAGAAGCAAAAACAAACATGTGGAACCACATCAAACCAAAAAGCTTCTGCACAGCAAAGGAAACCATCAACAAAATGAAAAGGCGACCTACAGAATGGGAGAAAATATTTGTAAATCATGTATCTGCTAAGGGGTTAATATCCAAAATATATAAAGAACTCATACAACTCAATAGCAAAAGAACCAAGCAATCCAATTAAAAAATGGGTAGAGGATCTGAACAGACATTTTTCCAAAGGTATAACAGATGCCCCCCAGGTATATGAAGCAGCTCTCAACAGGACTAATCATCAGGGAAATTCAAATAACCTCACACCTGTCAGAATGCCTGTTATCGATAAAACAAGAAACAGCAAGTGCTGGTGAGGATGTGGAGAAAGGGGAACCCTTGTGCACTGTTGCCAGGACTGTAATTGGTGCAGCCCCTAAGGAAAACACTATGGAGGTTCCTCAAAAAATTAAAAATAAAACTACCATATGATTCAGCAATTTCCCTCCTAAGTATTTATCCAGAGAAAATGAAAACATGAACTCAAAAAGATATATGCACCCCAAAGTTTACTGCAGCAATATTTAAAATAGCCAAGATACGGAAACAACCTATGTGTCCACAGATAGATGAATGGATAACGAGAATGTGGTATACATATACAATGGAATATTATTCAGCCATAAAAGGAGAAATCTCAGCATTTGTGACAACACGAATAGCTTTTAGGGCATTATGCTAAATGAAGTCAGTCAGAGAAAGACAAATACCGTATGATTTCCCTTATGTGTGAAATCTAAACAACAAAAAATCCACAATCAAAAAATCCCAAGCTCACAGATACAGAAAACAGACTGGTAGTTATAAGTGGGAAAGGTGAAACAGGTGAAGGAATCCAAAAATACAAACTTCTCATTATAAAATAAGTAAGTCATAAGAATGTAATGTACAGTATGGTGACTACAGTTAATAATACTGCATTACATACCTGAAAGTTACCAAAGGAGTACATCTTAAAAGTTCTCATCACAAGAAAACCATTTTTGTAAAAATGAAATGTGACAGATGTTACACAGACTTATTGCAGTGATAACTCACTATACAAATAATGAATCAAACTGTACACCAGAAGCAAATGTGTTATATGTCAATTATACTTCAAAAAAAAAGAAAGAAAGAAAGAAAAGAAAAATGATAAATTGGATCTCATCAAATTAAAAAATTTTTGGTCTGTAAAAAATCCTGTTAATAGGATGAAAAGACAAGCTACAGATTGGGAGAAACACTTGCAAACTACATATTTAGGAAAGGACTAGTATTTAGAATATAGGAAGAACTCCCAAAACTCAACAGTTTAAAAAGAATCTAAGTAGAAAATCAGCTGAGGGGCGCCTGGGTGGCTCGGTCGTTAAGCGTCTGCCTTCAGGTCAGGGCGTGATCCTGGCGTTCTGGGATCGAGCCCCGCATCAACCTCCTCCGCTGGGAGCCTGCTTCTTCCTCTCCCACTCCCCCTGCTTGTGTTCCCTCTCCTGCTGGCTGTCTCTCTCTCTCTCTCTCTCTCTCTCTCTCTGTGTCAAATAAATAAATAAAAAACTTAAAAAAAAAAAAAAAGAAAATCAGCTGAAGACAAGAACAGACATTTCACCAAAAAAGTAATACTGATGGCAAATTAGCACACAAAAAGATGTTTAAAATCATTAGCCACTAGAGAAAGGCAAATTAAAACCACCATGAGATATTTCAAAACATCTATCAGCATGGCCAAAATAAAGAAAAAGTGACGATAATACCAAATGCTGGTAAGGATACAGAGAACTGATCACTTATACATTGGTGGTAGGATGTAAAATGGTAGTCACTCTGGGAACTGGTTTGTTGTTTACAAATGTAAACATGCAGCTACCATATGAACCAGCAACTGCACTCCTGGGTATTTATCCCATAGAAATGAAGACTTGTGTTCACACAACAATTTATACATGAATATTCCAGATGTCCTTCAACCATAGAGTGGTTAAACATACTGTGGTATACCCATAGCATGGAGTACTACTCAGTAATGAAAAGGAACTACCTTGATCCACAGGACATGAATGAATCTTGAGAGAATTATGCTAAGTGAAAAAAACCAATTCCAAAAGGTTACATATTGTATGATTCTATTTATATAACCTCTTGAAATGATAAAACCAGAGATGGAGGGCATATTAGTACTGTCAGGAAACAGGGATGCAGGGTGGGGGAAGAGAAAGAGAGGTGATTATGGTTCTCAAAGGGCCACAGGAGGGATCTCTGTGGATAGAACTATTCTTCTTCTCTTCTTTTTTTTTTAAGATTTTACTTATTTATTTGAGAGATAGAGAGTGAGAGCGAACATGAGAGGGGAGAGAGTCAGAGGGAGAAGCAGACTGCCGCTGAGCAGAGAGCCTGATGCAGAACTCAATCCTGGGACTCCAGGATCATGACCCTGAGCTGAAGGCAGTTGCTTAACCAACTGAGCCACCCAGGCGCCCCTGGATAGAACTACTCTATATCATGACTGGGATAGAAGGTACTTACCCATGTGACAGAACTCTGAACACACACACACACACACACACACACACACACACACACACACACTATACATGAGTACAGAGGCTCCTGGATGGCTAAGTCGGTTCAGTGGCTGCCTTCAGCTCAGGTCATGATCTCAGGGTCCTGGCATGGAGCCCTGCTACAGGTCGGACTCCCTGCTCAGTGGGAAGTCTGCTTCCCCTCTCCCTCTGCTTGCCATTCCCCCTGCTTGTGCGTACACGCTCTCTCTCTCAAATAAATAAAATCTTTAAAATATATATATATATATATACACAAGTACACATAAAACTGGAAAATCTGAGTAAGATTGGTGGAATATATCAATGTCAACATCCGGGTTATGATACTGTACTGTAGTTTTACAAGATGCTACTACTGCGGGCAATGGGTGAAGGGTACACGGGATCTCTCTATTATTGCTCACAACTGCACATGAACCTATGGTTATTGCAAAATAAAACTTTCATTAAAAAACTATTTTTAATATTTAAAAACACACATATATATAAGAACAAGCATGGTTTATTAAAACATTCCACCTGGATTCATCCAGGTAGTAAAACTATTCAACAGAAATAAGAGCCAGTAGAAAAAAGAATCATGGCGATGCTAGAGTAAAAATAAGCATATAATTAAGATAAGACAAAAAAATCATTCAAACAGTCCCAAACCAATCAGATGTGAGAATATTATATTTTGAAGCAGCTGCTATGGACTGCAGACAGATGGAATGAAAACTGTGAATGGGAGGAATGGGCCTTCCATCTGTTGGAGGTGTTTTAGCATTGATAAGATGTAGTAGCACATATTTCACAGTTCAAATAGCCTGAACCTGAAGCTAAATTTTCAGAAGTTTGGTAAGCTAGGCACGGTGGAGTCACAGTACTCATACACGTGGTCAACTGGTGGTTTGGTGCACCTGGTCATTTAAAAATGGATGCAGAAGACTCCGTGGCTACGCCATGCAGAAGAAATAAGTTCTTTCTTATTCTAGCTACAATTTTCTATTATTTTGAATTGCTGTGCCTCTCACCTCTCCAGCTACACACCCCCCTCATTGGCAGTTAGTCCTTTTTTTGGCACCACACTGCTGGTTAAAGAAAACTCTTACAGTCAGTATTTAATCCTAGCGCTGAATATGCTATGAATGACTTTAAACCAGCCTTTCTCTGATGGATGTGACTCTATGTGCACTGTCCAAAATGCAAGCCACTATCTACAATCGACTTCTAAGCACCTGTGGCTAGTGTGACTAAGGAGTTTTAAATTCTGAGTAAAATTTAAAATTAAATAGCTACTTGTAGCTACCGTACTAGACAGCACATGTTAAACCTTTAGTCAAAGATGATGATTCGAGAATATGCATTTGTTTTTCCCTTGCTGAATACCCCACTTCACCCTTGTTTCTGTTAGCATTTTTCACCTGAAATGAAATTAACTGTGTCTTGTATGGTTCTGGAGTGCCAATTATTCTTAAATCTGACCATTCCATCGCTACTACCCTAGCTCAATCCACTAACACATCTGTCCAAACTACCACCTCGCCTCCTAAGTGGTCAGCCGGCTTCCGCACTCAACACCGTGAAGTCCTTAGCGCAACTAGTGAAGGACCGCTCCCCCTCTGATGGATTCCCACTGCTGGGTCATGGTCTTGGTCTACAAGGCCTTCAATGACCCAGGCCCTGGCTCCTTCTGGGTTGCCTCTCAACCCGTTAGTCCACCTTCACTCAGGCAGCCTGTGCACTGTTGATTCCTCTGCCTAGAATGCCCTTCCCCCCACAGGTGCATGACAGTCTCCTTTTCAGTCACAGAGCAAATGCCAAGTCCTCAGAGAGGCCTGCCCTAATCTATTTCAGAGGCTGTACTCCCTTCATCCCTGTTTTCAGGTCTCCCCTCACCCCCATCCCATCACTGTGCTTATCACTACATTTATTTGTGGATACTCACTTATTGCCTATCTCCTTTAATATAAAGGTGAGCACATGAGCATGAGCACGAGCACAGGGGCTTTACCTGCAGCACTGTGCTATCCCCAGAGCCTGGAACAGTACCTGGAACACACTGGGTACTTACTAAAATTGTTGAACAAATGAAAAAAAATCCCCAATTGCTTTCTCAAAATCTTCTGCCTTTTGGTTATTCTACCTCTATAATTTCTAACAATCTTTCTCCACTGGATATTTTCCTCTGTTAATGCTATTTCTTTTCCCTATGCTCTGGAGAATCCCTATGCTTTTTTCCCTATGCTCTGGAGACCATCCCCACCTTCCTTCTGATATTCACCCTGTCAATTACATGCCACTCTACTGCTCTCCCAACCTAACCCTCTCCCCTTTTTTGGGGGGCCTTCCTCAGCATAAACATGTATGTAAAGTCCTACTTCAAACTCTTATCTACAAAACACAAACTAAAACACACCTGCTCTGGGGCGCCTGGGTAGTGCAGTTGTTAAGCGTCTGCCTTCGGCTCAGGGCGTGATCCCAGCATTCTGGGATTGAGCCCCACATCAGGCTTCTCTGCTAGGAGCCTGCTTCTTCCTCTCCCACTCCCTCTGCTTGTGTTCCCTCTCTCCCTGGCTGTCTCTGTCAAATAAATAAATAAAAATCTTAAAACAAAACAAAACACACACCTGTTCTCCCCAATTCCTAGGTTCCTCCCTAGATACTACCTTACTCATCTTTTTACCTCCATAGCAAAATCCCAAAAAGAACTCCAAGTTCATCACAGTTCCTTGATTCCTCCATGGCAATGCTTCCTGCTGACTACCAGGTCTCACACTTACCTAACTCTCCACAGCATTTAACCCTCCTAACAGACACCTGGACGTGGCCTCCTCCTCCTTTGGCCTCCATGGCACCATTCTCTCTTGGTTTTACTCTGGATTATATAATGATTCTTTTTTAGGCTCCCTTTTCTCTCGCCCTAAATGCCACTACTCCAGAGTTTCTACCTGTTTCTTGTTTTTCCTCATTCTATGAACTCTCCAGGATGCCCACAACCTCTGCTACCATCCGTACACTATTAACTCTCAAACCCTTGTTTCCAGCCTGGTCCCCTCTCTCTAGTTCTACACTTATGTATCCAACTGGCCAGCAAATATGCCCCTCTTCTGGTAATCCCAGAACCAATTCCTCCCCATTCAACCCAGGAATCTGGAAGAAAACCCAGACTCCTTCTGCCCCTCTTTCTAAATGTGGAGCCCAGCCTGACTGTTCTTCCTCTTCAGTCGGTCTCTGATCAATCCTTTCTTCTTCAACAGGTACTACACTACTTTGGCCCTCACTATCTTCCATCACACAGAACCCTGCCTCCCTAACTGGTCTCCCTGTTTCCAGGCTAGCTACCAATCAAGCTGTCCCCTGTACACAGACGGTAGTTTCCTTCTAAAACAAGAACCTGAGCATACTACCTTCTGATTCTCCATCTACAGCAGGAAGGACCAATCATCTCTGTGTGGCACACACCTCTCCATGGCCTAACTGGCCTGTCCTCCCATCTTACACACAGTCCCAGTCACAGCAAACTAGGGACAACTCAGACCTCAGGCGTTTGTTTATGGTGTACTCTCTACCTGGAATATACCATCCAACTATCTCCCTATAAGACTCCAGCTTCTCCAAGCACCAGCATAGTCATGGTCTTCCTGCTGCAAAGCCCTCCCCCACAACTCCAGGTGGCCTAGCCTATACTTCCTCTGAATTTCCACTACCTCTGGTCCATGCTTCCAAAGATCACACAGTATCCCCATCTGCCACTTTATATGTCTTCTCACATCAGAATATAAGCCCTTGGAAATCAAGAGTGATATATTACTTTTATGATTCCCTAAGACTTAGCAAAACTAATGGCATATTTAGGACTGAGTAAGCTGAGTTCTATGCATACTGCATTACTTCAATTTCTCCTAACCCTCTCCAAGGTTTATTATACTTATAGACTGAGGTATATATTCTTTGTCTTTACCCGAAATGCATCCCATTTTCTTGTCCAAAAAGGCTTAACTTCATAGTGAAAGAAAGCACAAACTTACAAGCAAATAAACCTGGATTCAAAACTAACTTCAATACTAATTAAAATCACTACCTTAGTCAATTTTAGTTTCTTATACTGTGAAACTGAAGTAATATTGAAGAGTTGTTTTGAAGATTAAATAAGATCACACCAAATACCAGGTGGACAATTAGTGTCAGTACCTTTCACATTATGTAAGCTCACATCATCTCCTCTGTGAAACATTTCTCATTTATCCTTGAAGAGTTAGATAAGCCCTTCCTTTCTGCCCTCCTGCACTAACCTCTAATTCTATTACAGCACTACTGTGTTATTTTATAATTTTGATTTTTAGTTATCTGCATTCCTCCATTAGATTATAAGCATCTGGTTATGGGGAGTCTTGCCTTGTTCGCTGGGAAAATTATTTGTTATTTGAATATTCTTCATCCAAATTTTCTAGGTTACAAGGTTAAAAAGATTGAATGAGAAAGGGCACTTATGACCCAACCACAATACAATTATAACTCAACATCTCCTTGTTTACCACCAGCAACATGCCTTTACTATGTGTCAATCTTTAACTGATTCACTGAGGAACACCTGCCCCAATTCAAATATGATGCAAACGGAAGTTTAGAATAAAAAGTGCAGTTATTACAAAAGAAAAAAGGTATCGGTAAATGGATGAAAATTATGTTGCGGAATGTCCCGATTACATGCAAGGTCTTGACAAATGAGAAGTTAGTGGAATAAAATGAGTTAACTGACAAACCAACAAGGATGAAGACAGTACTTCAAAAGAAATTACCTTTAATATTCAAAGGGACAATACTTTTTCCAAGAACATTTACCAGAAAGACCCTTTCTGAATGGGGCTACCAAAAAAAAAAAAAAAAATCAAAAACTAAAAACCAAAGAACAATGTTAAGTGGAGACTGTTATATCTTTTTAATGCAAGCCTGTTGAAGCCTGTTGGAAAAGATACACACAAAAATCAACATATGACCTATTCTTGATTCTAAGGACTAAGTCACAGTTGCAATTATGTTTTGAGATATTTAAAACGTAATATTTTACATTTTCAACGTGAAAGTCACAGGAAAGCTCCTCCCTCCCCCAACTCTCTCTCTCTCTCTTTATTATTTTTTTTTTTGGTGAATTTTTGAGCTCTATTTAAATGGATCTACTTTTAGTGGTCTTTCTTTAGGATCAACTACCCTGGTTTGAGCAGGTCCTCCATTATCCTTGGAGCTTGCACCAGGCACTCAATAAATGTCTGATCAACTACTGCAAGACCAAGACAAGGATTCAACACAGGCATTTCACGCTGGTCTTTTCCCCAAACTGAACTAGTGGACGGGGAGTCCTCGAGGCTAAGACACATTCCAAACCCCTCTGACACCTCAGATCCATTGTGGGGATGGGAGGAACTATTTCAGAAATTTCTCTTCTCAAATGAATTCCATAGAGATCCAACAATTATGTCTAGAAGTTAGGAGTCTATGATTTATGTACAAAATACTGTACTCGCTGCGGTAGGGGTGGGAAAGTGGAGCACAAAGGAGCTTAAGTCTACTCCCTGATTTTGTATACATTTTGGGAGCCATTGTAGAGTGCACATGAACGCACAGCTCAATGAACTCACGGATCCCTCAAACTCTAAAACTGTCTTCATAGTTCTATTCACCTGACAGCTAAAAGAGAAAGGCTTCGCTATGCCAGCTTGAGAGACGGAGAACTGAGACCACCTTATGTTCAACTGGCTCAGAGCAGTGCTTTGCAAACACTACGTTCTTTTCTCTCTCTTGCAGTGATTGGAGCGTCGGTGCCTCTGGTTCAAAGCTCTGCCCACTTCGGCTCAAAAGTGAAGAGTCTCACATAGCCGGTGGGCTGGGGCGACCCCGGAAGCTGGAGGAAAGAGCCCGACCCTCCCGCCTGCGGCTGGGCGCCGCCCTCCTCCGCCCCGCACCAGGGGCGCGGCCGCTTCCTCCCTCCTCCCCGGCCCCCACTCCTAACCCCGCACCGCCCCTCGGCTCCGGCTCTCCAGGGGGCGGGAGAACAGTGATACCTGGAGGTTAGACGAGGTGGATGTCATGGCGGAGATCCGAGGCGGTTCTCTGGGGAAGAACGAGGGCAGAGGAAGCCAACAGCGGCAATATCGAATCGCGCCGGGTGTTGCCCCAAGCGTGCGCACGCTGGGGGTTTTCGGACACCGAGCGGCAGCTTCCTTTCTGGAGCTTGTTCCAAATCCACACGGCGTTCCAAGGGCCGCCCGACCCTTCTCACAAAACTTCCGCAATCCTAAGCCCCCCCCCCCTCCGGGCTCTTGTCCCGCCTCTGGCCTCAGCACTTCCGCTTTCGTCATCAGCACGCGCGGACCCAGTCTTCAGCCATCCCGGTCTCGCCTAAGCCCCGGGATATCGCGAGGCCGGTTGCGACATCCCTGAAACCCTCCCCGGCCTTGTGAACGTCAAGCTGGGCGCAGGCGCACTGCTGCTTTGGCCTAGGGGCAGAGAGGACACCTAGAGTCAAGATCTGTTCTCTTTTCTTCGATTTTCAAATGTCTTATACTTGAGATCAATTCTTGGCGCTGGCTCCTTTCACTCCATGTCATGGAGCGTGCTCTGTAGCTCTATGGCTTTTGAGCGAAAAAAGTCATCCCATTTCTAAGACCCACCAGCTGGAGACTTGGGCCGGTGACTGCCAAATGGGGGTAATTATAGTACCTACCGCAGGATAGTGAAGAATGCTAGTAGCGTGCGATAGCATAGTGTTAGGTGAACAGTGAGATCTCAGTAGGCTTCAGGGCTTATTACTCGAGTTTACAGTCCATTCAACAAGCATTTTTCGAATGATTGTCATGGCTCTATGAGGCCCTGAGCATGTTAAAAGATATGTATGGCTGCTGCCCTCGAGGAGCTCACGTTTTTGGTGGGAAAGCAGGCTCCTGAACACAAGTCTTATGAAACTGGGAGATCAGATATCTTTTATACCATTTCTAAGGAAGGTTAATGACGTGAGAGGTTAAGTGCCGTATGTGAGATCACGTATCAGGGATTAGTCGCAGAACTAAAATAAGACTTTCCTCAGCCGTTCTAGTGCTTGTAGCCAAAATCCTCTTCTTCTTCCTTTCATAGTTAAGCTTCCCAAAGGAAAGTGAAACATATTTAATCATTCCTTCATTCTATTTCCCACTCACTCCCTAGTTCTTTCCAATCATCTGGTGTCTCCTAAATAATTAAAATACTCCCGCTCCTTTCTTACTAGGTATTGTCAACTACCGAGTTCTAATAGTATTATACTGATACAAATTTCTTAGTTTTGATAAATATACAAGATGTTAACAGCAGGGAAAGTCGGGTAAAGAGTTTGTGGGAATTCTCTATATATCTTTGCAACTCTTCTGTAACTATTATTTTAAAATAAAAATTTTTAAAAATTCCTGGTCTTTGGGAGCTTACATTCTAGTGGGATAGAAACTTGTTACCTTTTACGTGTTTAAAAATGTAAATCTGAAAATGTTAAATGTGTGATGATTTATAAAGTACTTCCACATACATTATCTTATTTCCTAATTATGTGAAATCGATCTTAAGTATCCCATATGAGGAAAACTAAACCTCAGAGACATAGATAGATGTTCCCCAATCCATGCAGCTTTTAAGTGGCAAAGTTGGAGTCTGATCCCAGCTCACCTGACTCCAGATCGACTATTAGAAGATAAAACAGTCACAAATGGTAGAATTGAGGCAGATTGCACCATGAAGCCACAGAGGAGAGACCGCTTAATTTGGAATGAGTGGCTAGGAATTTCATGGGGAAAGTGTCTGTTAAACTGAATCTTAAAATCTTAAACTGATTTTGACAGAATCTAGGCCATTTCAGGCAGATGACAAAGCATGAATAAAGGCACAGGAGAGTAAATATCTGGCCTGTGTGAGGGATGGGTACAATATAGGAAGCAGGAAGAGCTCTGGGGGAAGGAGTGGCGGGAGCGGAAGCTAGAAATGCACCGATGGGCACCGTCAGGTGCTCCAAGTTTTGAATGATAAGGAGTTTGGACTTTGTTCTATGGGGAGTAAGGATTCATTGAAAGGTTCCCCCCTCCCTTTCTCCTGCCCTTCTTCCTCTCCCTCCTCTCTAACTTTCTTCCTTTTAGAAGAAAGTAGATTAAGTAGAGTCCTGATTTAATCCAATATTGGTTTTATGAAAATGGGTCTCATAGTTGTTTGTAGAACGTACCAGGGAGAGAGAGGAGGTGGGAAGATCAAGTAGGAGGCTATTCAACAGTGTTAGGCTTTAGAAAACACGGTGTACTGAGCCAGACAGCATATGTCCCATTCCGGAAGCCCAGCACCTATTTGGACTTTGATTAATACATCCTTGCTCCCACAATTGCTTTCACCACTTCAACCTGGTTAAAATCATACCTATTCTTCAAGTGCTAGTTCCAATGTTGGTTCCTCAAGAAAGCTTCAAAACATTTCTGAACTCTCCTAGCACTTTTGACCTTGAATTGTCTTTAGATAATGCATGCTAAGTCCCTAATACAGTGCCTGGAGCACTGCAGATACTCAAAAATTGTTAACCTCACTCACAAAGTGTCCATCTTTCTAGACTGTAAAAATCACCAAGGGCAAAGACTTCACCGTATTCCTTTTTGTAACCCCCTGTGCCCTTTCTCCCCACCTGTGCGTATAGAGTATGTGCTTAAACAGCCAAGGTTTGTTGAAGAAAATGAAGTCACCTTGCTCATGATCAAGGGTTTCGGAGATTTAGAAATTCAGTTGACTGTTAAGTGACATTTATGGTTTCAGGCTCAGCGAGTCTCTCGTCCAGCCCATCCAGGACTAAGTCCATTTCATTCAAACCATCTTAAAGGAAATGCCTAATCTGAAAGTCCTCACAGCATGCCCTGCACGGTCACTCAAGTCCACCCAGAAGGCTAGTCCCAGCTTGATGAGTCACCAGCTCCCTCCCTGACCTGGAGCATAATTATAAGGAAAGCAAAGTACTGACAGTGCTGATCACGTGTAAGAAGTGACTTGGGCAGTTCCTGGGCAGGAAACCTGTTCTCCATATCAGGCAGCATACCATTCTGCATGTGCCTGGGAACCCTGCAGACCCAGCCCTTCCTTAATAAGTGCTATTCGTTTTATTCGTATGAAGCCACACAGAGTTTCTGGACTGATGATGTCAGTGTCCGTCAGCCTCGTGAGGGAGGGTGTGATCATCCAAGTAGCTATTCATGGTTGTTGATTACCTGTGGGCAGATACACTGTAAGGCTTTCACGCAGAAGATGAAGTGCCCGTCCTCAAGGAGTTTATAGGCTAACACCACCATCCCCCGGACTGTGAATACTTGGAACACAGATAATGCACTTAGAAAGAATTGATTTCAAACTCCTTTCCCCCCTCCTGTTCAACCCAAGTCTTCTCCTGAACAGCTTTGTCCAAGAATGCCTCTGTGCTCTTGCACCAGATTCAGTATTCAAGCGGTTGTGGCTGAAGGCTGAAAACAGCCAAAACTCCCCTTTTTCCCCTTCAGAGAGTATCAGATGTGAGTTACATTTTTTTTCAGTTTTCTCCCTCTTTCAAGACCCTTAGCTCAATTAATCCTAATTAATTGATCTTTGGGACACTTTGTGTGGCTCCGTTGGTTAAGTGTCTGCCTTTGGCTCGGGTCACGATCCCAGGTTACCGGAATCGAATCCCACATCGGGCTTCTTGCTCTCCGGGGAGGGGAGCCTGTTTCTCTCCCTCTGCTTGCCATTCCCCCTGCTTGTGTCTGCATGTGCTCTCTCTCTCCCCCTCTGATAAATAAATAAATAAATAAATAAATAAATAAATAAATAAATAAATAAAATCTTTAAAAAAATAATTGATCTTTGGTACTATAATAGCAACATTTTAGAAAACAGCATTTTCTAGTCTTATATATGCTCTCTGATACATTTACAGATAAAATGACTTGCTTCATAATGATGCAGTGTAGGGATGGGTAGGTTGGAAGTGTATCTGTGTGTGTGTGTGTGTGTGTGTGTAACACACTAGAGTGGCCATGACTTACTGCCTTGATGATTGTCATAGCTGGGAATGGGTGCAGGGTGGGGGGGGGGTTGCCCAATGCACCATTCTTTCCACTTTTCTATATGTTTAAAATTCTCCACAATAAGAGGTTTTTTTTTTTAATTGGATTTCCATATTTGTGTTGAACTGTTTTCAAATTCTTTGTCCAGTTTTCTGTTGTGGTGCTCACCTTTTCAGCTTTCTTTTATTGATTTATTGAAGTCTTTTGTACATTAAGGAAGTTCTTTTGTATATGTGTTGCAAATATTTTCCCATTTTGTTCTTTGTTATTGCTTTTTTGGGCATGAAAATTTAAGTTTCAACACAGTTACATTGATCATTCTTTTCCTTTTTCTTTTTTGATTATGTTTAGAAAGAACTTACCCACTACTAGATTATTTAAAACAATGACAATATACCTGTATCTTTGTACAGTACTTTCAACATTTTATTGTTGCATAAAATCTTTGACCTCTCTGGAATTTACTTTGGTTTAACAATTGAGGTCAAGATCGAGATTTGTTGTTTTACTTTTATTTGTTCCAAACTGGTAATCAATTGTCCCAGTATTATTTATTTAGCACCCATTTTTTTCTCCAATCAACTGAAAGGTTACCTTTAGCATTTAACAATTTCTCACAAGGATTTGTCTGAAATCTTAATTATGGTTTTTTTTTTTTTAAGATTTATTTATTTGAGAGAGAAAGAGAGAAAGAGTGCCAGGGGCAGGGGTAGTTACGATTTTCTTATATTTATTCTTCCATGTCAACTTTGGTTTCACTTTGTCAAGTTCCACCTAAAAAGCGTATACATTTTGGAATTGAATCAGTAGATTAATTAGGGCAGGTGAACATCTTTACGATTTTGAATTTCCCTCAGATTTCAAAAACATATCTTTATTCAAGTCTTCTTGTATGCTTCTCAGTAGAGTTTCATTATTTTTCTTTGTATAGTTTCTGAGCGTTTCTTCTAGGCTTATTTCTAGGTATTTTATTGTGTCATTGCTGCTATCATAAGTAGTATAATTTCTTCTCTTTATATTTTCTAGCTGATTGTGGTTTGTATGCAGGAAACCATGAGTATATGTAGGTTAATTTGGCACATATGTTGTTTCTAATAGATTAACACTATATCCTCTTGGGGTTTCTAGATAAACAATAAAAACATCTGCAGACAGTGATACCTTTGCTTCTTTCCCTTATGATGTTGAAAGTGTCAAGAGCACTCATCCTAGTCTTCTTCCTAATTTAAAGGAAATGCTTATAGTGTCACAAATAATTATTTTAAACGCTATTGTATACATTTCCTATTGCTGCCTAACAAATACCCGCAAACGCAGCAGCTTAAAACAACACACTCTTAGCATCTCCCAGTTTCTGTGGGTCAGAGGTCCGGCCTGGCCTTGCTGGGTTTTCTGCTCAGGGTCTCACAAGGCTGAAATTAAGGTGCAGGCTAGGCTGTGGGTCCTGGAGACTCAACTAGGGCAGGATCTGCTTCCAAGCTCCCTGAGGCTGTTGGCAGAATTCATTTCTTTACGTCTGTAGAGTTCATGATAGCTGTCTTTATCAAAACCAGGAATACGCATGCGCGCGCATGCGGGGGTGGGGGGCTCTCTCTCTCTCTCTCTCTCTCTCTCTCTCTCTCTCTCTCTCTCATACACACACGCACGCACGCCCCACCACCCCCAATCTCTGTTGTTTCAAGTCTCTGACCTCAGAGAAGGCTCAGACCTTCTTTTACTAGTACTTACCTGATTAGGTCATACCCGGGATAATCTCCCTTTTGATTAACTCCAAGTCAGCTAATTAGGGACCTTCATTACATTTGTAAAACCCCTTCACTTTTGCTATATTCTTTTGGTTCGAAGAAGTCACAGGTCTGTCTGCATTTAGGGAAGAGGATTATTCAAGGGCATGACTCACTGGGGGTCCTTTGGAGTGTGCCTATCACAGTAATACTTTACAAGATATCCCTATAAAGGAGATAGGAGAAATTAATGCTCTGTTCTTAACGTAAGAGAAATATGTGAGATTTCATATTACAAATACTACATTCACAGGCAACAATACAATTTTTGCTGGTAGTCTATCTCCCTATCTCTCTATGTGTGTGTCTATATATATATATATATATATATATATATATACACATGATTTCTTTTACAGCACTATGTTCATATATGTACATATATATTATGTATATATTATTTCTTTTACAACGCTATGGTAATTATTACATTCATTAAGGTAACAAAATAGATAATAAAAAATGGAGTGACTAAAGATAGATGCTTATAAAGGAAAACTTCACGATAAATTGCAGCCTTGGAAAATTGCTTGGAGCAGAAGCATTTGGTTTAGAAAGAGGAATCACTTCTCTGTACCTTTGAAATATGCTGACCCATACGTATTCTAGTAACAAAATTGATTTGGACCTAGAAGCTCCTATTGCTCACTGACAGCTCCTTCTCCAGAATCTCATTCCTATTGTCTTTTGAACAGGCAACATTTTCCCAAAGATGCCACCACTAAATCAACATGGAGATCTGGGGGAAGGGTGTTTGATGGAATCATTTTTTAGTCCAAAAATCAGCCTCCATTTACTTCTCTTGGGTTAGTTCCCGAAGAAGGACTTAGGAGAATTTAGGATCAATCTCAGTCCCCAGCACCGATAGCACCATCTCCCAAATAGCACCAATGCCATCATCAAGCTAACGACTGTCTAGATTAGTAAAGAAAATTTGCATTTTGTATTCTAAATGAACATTTTCCCTGGAATTATAGTCTAAATCAGTCGTTCCTTGTCCCATTTGATTGCTAAATTAAGTCAACTCAACAACAAGATTAAGCAAAAATAAAATGAATACACCATAAGAGTAGCAATTACGTGTTGTACCAGGGAGGGCTTAAACATGATGTCTGTTTAGTAGTGTGTTTGTTTTTTTTTTTTTCTGAAAATAGTGTAATGCTCCCTTTACTCTTTCAGAAGCTGATTAGTATCGACTTCAAGCAAATCTGTCCAGACCTTAAGCTTTACTTCCATCTTCATTTTCTTCCTTTTTAGACTTACACCTGCAAACATTTTCAAAAAGATATCGTTGTGTCAGAAAAAAAAGTTGGTTGTGGTTTTGTGTGGAACACATAGAGAGGCCTCACGATTTCATTACTCGCTACGCATTGAGTAAATGGCAGTATGGTACATTTCTGAGTAACAAATGAGGATAATACTCTGGGTAGAGGAGAGTGTGGGGGGTGGGACTGGACCTCCAAGTAAAAGGTCAACCTGACCACCTTGAGACTGAAAATCAACTGGCAACTCTCTTCTTTGTGATTCATCAGTTCCCCCATTTAGATTTAAAAACAAATTTGAAACTGATAAATGTCATTGCGAGATGTTTTATTGGAAGCTGCTGTTTCAACACACCTTAAGGTCAATACTTCAAAAACCAGATAAGATATTGAATCTCCCATTCTTACTCTATTTGTAACTGTGTTGGACTTTGGGATCCAAGCATGTGACATGGAATTCTTATTTATATGTGTAAATAGATGTAAACCCAGAGACTCTGAGACAATTGAATTAATAACGTGCCTATGCTTGAACCAACAATATTTTTCTTACAATTTTTTTATTTGAGTCTAGTTGACAGGCAATGTTACATTGGTTTCAGGTGTGCACCATAGCGATTCAACAACTCTGTACCTTGCGCTGTGTTCACCACAGGGTTGCTACCACCTGTCCTCACACCCTGTTACAGTATCATTGACTATGTTCCTATGTTCCCTATGCCTTGAACCAACAATATTTTTAAATCACTCAACCAACTGGTGCTGATTGAGCTTCAATTAGGTATGCAGCACCCGAATCTGATATTTAAATGAATCCATGTGGGAAGTCAAACATGGCGCCTTCTCCCAAGAAATGCTAGCGTGGAAAAATAAAGCAGTTGCAAAACAGAAAGCAGTCTTCATAGGTCAAAATGCATGATAAATACGTACCAATATGCCTAATGAGTTAAAAACAAGTAAGGAGAAATGTGGGCTCCAGTGATCATAGTAACAGTCGGGCTTGAATTGTGCATAGAGAACAAATTTAGATACAATGAAGGAATTTACATTTATTCATATAAAGACGCTCTGTGCTCCTGAGGAGAGTTGTCCTTTCATATTATTCAAATTATAATTACAAAATGGGAGTCTTGAAAGCGTAAGTGTTTATTCATAATCTTGGCCAAAGTCCACCCTAGAAGAGTAAGGATAGGTTAAAAACCACAGCCAATTCAATTATTTAATTTCACTGCATTAAAGCTCAAGGTTGCCAAATGATCTCATTACCAAATTATATCCTAAGGTCATGCTGGGAAAATAAGCAATTCTATGCCAGACAAACTACTCCCAAGGGCAATTCCTGGCCAGTGATATTGTGAAGTTGCAAAATGGCTGTTTTTCATTGGAAAATTCCATCCTCCACCCCCGGTGCTCTACGAGAGTTCCTCGACTTACCTAACCTAGTGCAACAGAGTGCTGGGCTAGACAGTTAAGTAAAGGACACTCAGGTACATTAGAATGACAACTGGTAGCCGTCCGAAGAGCAATTTTGTGATAGACTTTATAAAGAGGAACTTGGGTCTATAAAAATCATAGGAGAAAGTAGCAAATTGCAGTGTTAATGACAGGTGCTTTCCATATGTTGTTATGATCAGGTATTCACAGGTAGTTAAAACACTGCAGTAAAAGATGTCATGCCTGGGGAGGTGAGACATAAAGTGTGAAAAGACGGAAATGTTCAGCTTTGATGGTTCATGTTTTCGGGCCTGTTTTTGAAATGGTGGGACTTTGCAGAAGCAAAAGGCTCAAGTTCTTTCTTAAAAGAGAAAGTATACTACCCCTATCAAGGCAAGGAATACCCCCAAAGAAAGTGGTTTTATTGTGCCAGTGAGAAATTCCAGAAAAGGGATATTATAAGAGCCTGCAAGGGCCAGATTTAGGTCAGGGGAAATATATACCTTGGAAAGAGATGGAGACATTAACTTATTTAGAAGTCGACTCTCTTCAAAGACCCCGGAGTGTAAAGTATCATGTAATTGATCCAAGAGGACAATACGTCAATCAACAAATCTAAATCGAGTTGGCTATTATGTGAAAGGCATCTAACCCTCCAAGCTCCTTCTAAGTTTCTCGAATGAATAAGGCCAGCATTGTGCATTGATTGTCTGACTAATGGGTATTACAAGACAAATATATTTTAGAAACGCCAACAGTGATGTTGTAATTTTATAGTGTGGTAGAAAGAGCTCTCTCTGGGCTTGGAGTCCTGATGTCCCGGGTGTTAATCCTGACTCTCCCAGTCAACAGCTTTGTGGCCTTTCTTAGAGCGTTAAAAGAAGGGTTTTGATGGAACGTGGTGTGATTTAATCAGAAGATCCTAGTCCTATACTCGGCTATGCCACCCCCTTGCTTTTAGACCTTAGATAGGTCATCAGCTTCTCTTGTCTTCAGTTTGCTTGTTTGTGAAGAGGTTGAGCTGGGTCACCTCTAAAATCCCTTGCTGCTTTAAACCAATCCCTGAAAGCACAGCATAATTATATTCCTTGAAATTACTGTGGATGCTTAGACTTGTATCTTGGCTCACACGCCAGATTGTTGAGGCACTGTGATACACAAGAAACTATCAGAGATTCTGAAGTGAGACCCCAGGTCAGGCACTTAGCTGCTCTGAAACTTAGTTCTCTTATCTTTAAAACTGGACTAATAATTCCTCTTTACAGGGTTCCTGCAAAGATGGCAGATAATGAACTACGATGTCTGGCCCATAGCGGCCGTTCAATAAATGGTGGTGCTTTTCATTTTTCCCTCTATGAATGACTTGATGCCAAGGTGTAGCATTATTCCTGTGGGAAAATAAAACGTATCACAATCCACGGTTTCTAGGGCACCACTGGCGCTGACGCGATATAATGCTATCTTTTGTAACGTAGGTGGTGATCAGGTAGGAATTTTTAGAAAAACCTACTAACGGGCTCCAGGAGGAGTCCATTACTTTGCAAAGGTATCGGATGTTACCTTTGTAATGTCTTTTACTCAGATCTCACTGTTAATTCTGACGCTTAATGCCCTTGGTTTCCACAGTGAGGCCAGCCCTTGCAAGCCCCAAGTTCATGTGCAGGCTGTAATAGGGACCAGATGAAGCTCCTTCGCAGCTTGGAGTTTTCTTCCATTCTTTTCAGGCTCTTCTTTCCAGCACCTTTCCTGGCACAGGGGGGTCTCCCCTGCTCTGTGCTTCTGCATCTTGGCCACATTCGGACACTGTTGGATACTTCCTCTTTGGCAAACAGACCAAAACACAGGTTTCTGCCAACCATGGCCACTTCCCTTCATCTCATTTGCATCAACAGTGGTCATTATAAAGTGCAAAGTTAGAAACCCTTTAGGTTTGACACAATCATGTCTGATTCTGGAACCTACTTCAAATTAATTAATTTGTCCCATTTTTGAGCACCTGTCACTCACCGTTCTTGGACCTTGAACTTCTTGGTGGTGCTCCCGAGTGAGCACTGATGGTCGTATTTCCAGCTTTGAGGGTTTCCCCGGCAACTCCCTGTAGAAGGCACCATCCCTGCTCTCAGAGGGCTTACAGTCTGGTCCGCACGGGGAGATCAGCCACAGACGGTCCCGAGAGATAAGCGTGAGCTGAATGTTGTAAGCAGCGGAAGCTGCGGGAAGGAGAGGAGATTGCTGTGGGCTGGACCTAGCTGGCTGCGAAGGGGAGCAAACTCTGAAGCGGGCTCCCAGTGGTGAGAGAGGAGAAGCCGGTCAGGTGCGGGGGCAGGATGGGCTGAACATGTACTTTGGGTAGATTCTTCCGCAGAAAGGTCTCCAGGAAATTCTTACTTCTCAATCAGCTGATAAGCTCCTCTTTGCTGTGGATATTCTTTTTAGCCCAACACGGCCCAGAAAAGTGCATGCCACGTACTGCGTGTGTGAGCTTGGCTAGACCACGTGTCTCATTTCAGTTTGTTTGACAGGTATAGCCGGTCTCGAGGGCTAATGTGACATTGAAGATGGAACCCGTTTTACTGGGAGGGAGCAGGCCCTTGGTAAACGTGAGACGTTACCTCTTCCTCTGCTCCATGTAAGTGTATCTGTGACAGGTGGAATTGGGTCATGTTTCTCTCTATACTTTATTATTTTTATATTAGAATTTATTTACAAATTAATTAACATATTTAGGTGAGTAAACTCAAATGTAGTAGGTCTATACATTTCCTAGCTCTTTGTTATTTCTGGAATATTTTCTGTGATGGATTGAAAAAAAAACCTTAAAAAGTGGTTTTAAGGCAATCTTGTCAAATGTTTAAGGACAAAAAGCAGATTGTGTCTGGGGTTTTTGGTGACCCAGCTTCCAAATGGCCTTTTCTTGTTTAGGGGACCCCGGCGTTGGAGTCTTGCAGGGCCGCTGTAAGGACCCCGGCGTTGGAGTCTTGCAGGGCCACTGTAAGTCACGCACTTGGTGCCTTCAAGCAGCAGGTATTTATTCTCTCACCATTCTGGGGGCAGCAAATCCAAATCTGAGTGTTGGTAGAGCCATGCTCCCTCTGAAGGCTCACCTTTCCTGCATTCTGGTGGTTGCCTGTAATCCTTGGTGTTCTTTGGTTTGGAGACAGATCCCTCTAATCTCTGCCTTGGATGAGACATTGTGTTCTCCTTGTGTCTGAGCCTCTGTGCCCGGATTTCTCTTTTCTTACAAGGACACCGGCCATCTCGGATACAGGGCTCACCATATCCAGTGTGACCTCATCTTGATTTGATGACTTCTGCTTCTCAGTGTGGAGGCTGGGGTAGAGAGGGTGGATGGGGGCAGCCTCCCTGGTGGGTAGGGAGTGAACTCACAACCTCAGCTTGGGTGCTCTTGTCTGAGCTTTTGTATCCTGAGCAAGTGGCCCAAAGCCATAGGGCCAGTGAGCTCGGACTCCATAACCCAGCGGCCAGTGGCAGCGGCTCATGGATGGGGGAGTGGGGAGGTATCTGGTCTCCTTTGGTTCCTGCTTAATTCCTGAACTTGATTCTCTGGCCTTCCCTTCAGTCCTACAGTCATCTGCATCTCATCTCAACAAATTCTCTCCCCTTTGTTTAAATTAGAAAAAGTCAGCTTTTTTTTTTTTTTTCAGGCAAGGACTTGGAGTAGCAGCAATATCAGCAAACTAATTTATTATCCAAATGTTACCAGAAGGTCCCAAGGAGCAGAACTCAGAGCTTCAAAAAAGTACCTGCCATTAAGAACATTAGTTATGATAGGACATTAAATATTGATTGACTACCACGTCCCCTTTTGTTGTAAATATTTTATACAAATGACAAAGGATAGAGCTCCTTTATAAATAAAGTAGTTACATCAGGAAATTTTGGGATTTTCCTCCTCAATGTCTAGAGATCTGAAAAATGGAATTAAAATTCTTTTAAAAGTTGTAATTCAAAAGGGTTTAGGAAAAAAACTAAAAGGGAAAGAGTTGAAATGTTGCTTCTTCTAATTATTGTTGGGCTGTGGGAACTGTTCCCTAATATCAGATCCGTCTGTGAATTTTAAAGAAATTCTTCGACTCAGTATTAATGAATAAATTTTCTTAGTTCCATCAGTCTGTTAATTAATAATCTGGAGTTGGTTAAAAAGAATTTTTATTTCAAAGGCTGCACTGTTTTTCCGTCCTAAATGTGGTAAGAGGTCCCTCTAGTGGCTACTTTCAGAAACTACAGTTCTCTACCAAACGCAGCTGACACGGATTTAAAAAAGCAAGGAGTTCCCCTTTTCTTGTATCCCCTCCTTGAAAAAAATCAGAGGTAGTAGCCTCAGGGCAAGAACAAGAAAAGGCACTGTTTAGGAAACCAGCTGTTGGGCAAATCTTGGTCTGGCCAACAGCTCTCTGGGTTGAAATGAAAAATGCCTCTCTGTAGATTAATGTTGTCCAATAAAAAAGTAATTCGAGGCACAAATGTGAGCCCCATATATAATTTTAAATTTCCTAGTGGCCACAATAAAAAAATTAAAATGAAACAAGAAAGTGAATTTTAATTATATAATTTTATTTAGCCTAATATATCCAAAGTATTTTCACTTCAGCATGTTATCAATATAAAAAATTAATGAGTTTTTTTTACACTCTTCTTGCACTAGGTCTTTGAAATCTGGGGTGTATTTTGCACTCAAAGCACGTCCCAGTTTGGACTAGCCACATTTCAGATGTTCAGTACCCCCACGGGGCTAGTGGTTCATTAGCACAGGACTAGAGAAACTCCAAAAGCAAGAACAGGAGCAGGAAGGATATGGCATTAGCAGTTTCAGAATTTACAATTCATAGCTCAGGGCGGCACCTCACAATTTGCCCAAAATCTGTTTAGAAAAGGACCATCAAATCCAGATAAACTCACTTGCAGCAGCCTAGAGCCTAGAGGTTCACGTTTCTTTCCTGTGTATCATTGCCAGTGGAGCCTACGTTGTATAAGGCTGCTGGAAAGTGGTTTGATGTTCTGCACCCAGAGCTTTCAAACGTTTAGACCCTCTGGGCCAACAGTTGCACTTGTGAGAGTGGGGCTTGGGGGCCTCGCTCTGGGCAGACAGCAGATAGGTAACAGCTCTTTGAGTCTTCTCTGGCATGTCTCTGTGAGCTCCTGGGATGGCTGTAACCCTCAGCTGCAGAGCTCTACCCAAGCCCCAGGTCTGGGGCCAGGAACCCAAACAACCTGGAGACTGCTGGTCACACGCTTGGCTTGCTTTCCCTCCCCTTCTCGTGGGCTCTGAGGCTGGGTGGGCTAGTTAAACATAAGATGCATATATAAAATTAAACTAATGAATCAACATGTGTAATTTAACTAATTAAAATAAGTCTATAATTAAACTGATGACATTTACTATTGATCATGAAGGTCTTTGTCTTCAAGGGCATTTTTTTGGGTCTGATTAGAAGGAGCCATGGGTTATGGTGCAAGGTCATGGCTTTTCTAACAGCATATACCTCTGAATGGCAATCTACCCCAGCGAGGTAATCAGAGCCGCAGACCAAGGGATCCAAGGGTGAAACTGTTCGACATGGCCTTATTTTACGAGGGAAAAACAGAAGCAGCTTAAACATTCAACGTTAGGTGATTGCTTGGATGTAACCCCGTATGATAGATATTACACAGCTTTCTAAGTAAGGCTTCAGTGAATGTTTTTCCTCTTTTTTTTTGGTTTTTGGTTTTGTCAGTGACAGCCAAGAGTTCTGAATAGTCGGTTATGGAAAGCCCCCCCTTGCTTCCATCTTTCCTCTTCTTGGAGGCCCCCCCTTTCACCTCTTCTAAACTGGCCATTTTAAAGATTTATTTGTATGAGGGAGAGAGAGAAAAAGAGAGAGGGGCGTGGAGGGGCAGAGGGAGAGGGCAAGAGAAACTTTAGCTGACTCCGTGCTCAGCCTGGAGCCCGACGCTGGCTCCATCCCAAGATGCAGAGATTATGACCTGAGCTGAAACCAAGAGTCTGAGGCTTAACTGACTGAGCCACCCAGGTGCCCCTGAACTAGCCATTTTAGAATTTACTTCCAGTTCTCCAAAGAGCGGGCATGTATTTCTCTTTCTGCTTTTTCCAGCTTTAGTTAGTATCTTTCAGCTTTTCACTCTGGAAGGTGAAGATTCAGCCCTTTCCCTTCCCGTCCCCACCACACATGCTCACCTTTCCCGTTTCCTAGCCCTTCTTCCTCTCTGAGAGTTTCTGCCCCTCCTTGGGCTGGGTTGCTGCTCTCAGTTTACCCCATGGGCTGCTCTGTCTTATCTCTTGTCTCATATTAGATCACAACCATTCCCTCAGTTCATTGCTCCACTGAGAATCTCTGAGGATAAGGTCTATGCCTTTCTACTCTGTGTCTCGGGTGTTGAAGGCATCCTAGACAACGTTCACGGAATACATAAATAAAACAAGGCACGTGGCAGTCTGTGGGCTGCTGCTGCTGGAAGAGTATGGAACGCCAGTGGCAATTAAAGCCTCCCACAAGGAATTCATTAGGCAAGAGACTTGTCTCTCCACACCTGTTACTATATCTTAACCAGCATCCCCTCCCTCCCCTCCCCATCCTGCCTCGACCATCCTCCCCCGCCTTTGCTTCCACCCTGAGGTTCCTCTTAGTTCCCCATCTTTATATTGGTCAACTTTGTCTCCAAGTTGGTCTACGACTGGGAGAGCTAGAAGTAAATCATTAAGGTCATTTAAATTGAGTGTTCTCACTGAACTATCCCAAGTGGAACTGTGTTTTCTCCTGAAAAAAGAGAAACAAGTGGGACGGTTTTAAATTAGGACCATTTAAAGATTCAGGACAATGCCAACAGATGGAGATGGGGCTTTTTTTTTTTTTCCCAGAAATGTGTCCCAAGTAGAAACTGTCTGTCACCGAGCAGCGTGGGTTGTGTTCCAAGAAAAGCCACCCATTTCCTTTCGCTATAAATGAACTCCACCTGTGTTGGATGTTCGACCGTAATTTTGTTGGTGATTCGGTTTGATGCACTCTTGCCTTCCAGACGGGCTTGCACATACTTGTGGAGGTTTGTGAGTTGTAAGTGTGTGAGTAGAGTATCTGCCGGATTCTGTTGAATACCTAGCATGAGACAGGCACCATGCTGGACTGTGGGGATAGATGCAGTCAACAAGACACGGATCTCACAGTCCAGTTGATGAGATAATCACAATAATAAATAAATCGTAAAATAGATGATCACAGACAATTATAAGTACAATAAATGCTATGAGGAGGAGGTAGGAGGGAGGAGTCATGGAAGGTGTCCCTTGAGAGAACTGGATGAAACTCACCTTCCAGTGGAGAAGATTGTAGGGATGTGATATAGTGGTTAGAAGTCAAATTCCAAGTGTTTTAAAGAATGGAGATAGAGCAGCTATAACAAGGATGTGTTTAAAGATACAAGGCAAATCGTGCATTACTGTGATGAACTTTCAAAAATCAGACATAAAAATGTAAGTCTGTGGATAATTGAATTTAATTCTAATACAGAGAAAAGAAAAGAGTCTGGCTACTTATAAGTCAATGCAGCTACATTCAGTCATTTGGAGGGGGGCATTACTGATTTCAAACTTTGCCACTCTCAGAACAAACTCAGTCACATTCAATCTTACCATCCCGGGCACTATTCCCTTCCCCAGGGGGGATATTAGGATGTGATGGGTTTGCGTCCCACCCAGGGGGGTGGCCACGGCCCGCCCACATGCCCTCCCATGCCTACACACACACTCTTGGGATGTCACTTCCCCTGGAGGGTCACCCCACCTGGTAACCCCAGGGAGAAGCTCTCCACACAGTCTGCTGTCCTGTCTCTGGCAGGAGTTGAGGCTCAGGTCTTGCCCATTGTTCTTGGAGTCTGAAACTTCCATGAGGTTTTTACCCTGTGCTCTTTCTTCTCCTTCCACCCCCAACCTGACTTGCCAAGGGATAGACGGATTGTGAGGCTCCCACAGTGAAAATGACCTTCTTGCTTCCTTTTCAAACCTTCCTCCTCCTTCTTCCCAAATGAGAGGGTTTTCTATTTTACTGGAGTGGGAGTGGGGCCTGGGGAGCCCGCTCTATTATTCCTCCTTTCTCATCTTTTCTGCCTTATTCCTTTCAGCACTGTTGTTCGTTAATTCTGGCCAAGCCTGGGCTGCGGGGCAGGTTTGAGAGGTTGGTTAAATGAGAGATGCGGATGGAGGGTGGGAGTCACCTGCAAACATGTCTCACGAGCGCCCCCTCTGTTCGCAAGAGAACAGGGATTCAAAGGGGCCCCGCCTGGCGAGGGCGGTGGGCGGGGGTGATGTGTGGGTCTGGGGAGGGCGGGAGCTCTTCCGGACGGAGCGGCGAGCCTGGGAGGAAACAGGGTCAGAGGTCTGCACCAGGTACCGGTCACGGTGGGTACTGGGACTCAGGGAAACTGAGTCAAGATCAGTGTTGTGCTAGCAGACGTGGAGGAATTCCAAGTAAGCAGAACTGAACCTAGATTCTATTTTATGCCATAGTTCTAAACATTTTATTTATTACTTTTTTTTTCATTGTTTCAATTGAAGTGTGGTAGTTGAAACTGGATTGCTTATTTTATTTCTTGGGCACGAACACTTACTTTCTTTTATCCTTGAGTAAACGCGGAGACATTTGAAAGCACAACACATTAAAAGCATGTGGTAGCTTATAAAAATACGAGTCGCCCCTCCCAAGCCCAGTATGTCTGCGTGGGTCAAGCTGAGTGTCTCCTTAAAATGTGCTGAGTGGGGCAGCGGTGATGTCACTCACTGGCAGTGAACCCAGGAGGGCCATCATTGAGGCTGACAGGAAGTTAGAAACATGAGTCCCCCGGAAACACTTTTGCTCTGCCTCTGGTTCCTTGAGATGTAACTACGTCTCTGGAAATGCGTACATATATGCATTACTTCTTGTCACCACATAAATATTTATCCCCGAGGTAGAATGCATGTCATGATGGGTCCGTGCGGTCAGCATTCATTCCTCAAAGGTGCAGTTCAGGAGCCCCATTCCCAAGGTGCCCAGGATCTCAAATAGGATCCTTTTAAAAATTGTCCCCCGAATTCCCTCCTTGCCCTTCCTCAATGTGTGAGTTCATTGTGTTGAGCCAAGATTCAGCGAGAGCAGCGGGGCTTGCCCATGCCCTCATGAAACATTCTTCTCAAACGTGTCACAGAGATCCACTCACTCCTACCTGCATGCAGTCTGGTGGTTCTCTTGCAGGGACCTGTTTGGGCAATTCTCCACTGGAACAAATCCCATGGGAGCTGTGCCCAGCTCCTGGGCAGCGAACCCGCTCGCTCCCATCTGCATCCAAGAGCCAGATGTCTTGCCTTACGAGGAAAGGAGCGAGTTCTCCTAGACGGTTTATGATAACAGTGGGGGGGGGGGTTGATGGAGGCGAGAGGCGGCCCGTGATTTCAGTTTGCCCCCCTCCTGCCCACGTTAACTTTATTTAACCCCTTGATCAGGCCTCTTGTTTTAATATGGTATTTTTTTTAGAGCAGTGCTAGTTTCATAGCAACGTTGAGACGAAGGTGCGGAGATTCCCACAGACCGCTTGTCCCCACACTTGGGCAGCCTCCTCTGTTGTCAACATCCCTCACAGGAGGGGTGCCTTTGTTACCATTGGCGAATCTACATGGACACGTCATAATCACCCGAAGTCCAAAGTCTGTGGTTGTCCATTCTATGGGTTTGGATAAATGTACAATGACATGTATCGATCATTATGGTATCATACGGAATATTTTCACTGCCCTAAATATCTTCTGTGCTTTGCTACTCATCCCTCCCCTCCCCCACCGTCTGGCAACTGTTGGTCTTTTTACTCTCCCCACAATTCTGCCTTTTCCAGAATTCCCTATGGTTGGAATCGTGGGATGTGGCCTTTTCAGATTGGCTTTCTTCACTCAGTAATCTGCACTTTAGCATCTCCCATGTCTTCTCAGGGCTGGAGTGCTTGCTTTTTAGTGCTGGACAGTATTCCATTATCAGGATGGATCTCAGTATATTTATCCATTCACCGACCAAAGACATCTTGGTTGCTTCCAAGTTTGGGCAATTATGGGTAAAGCTGCTATAAACATCCATGTGCAGGTTTTTGTGTGAACATACGTTTTCAGCTCTTTTAGGATAAATATCAGGCAGTGTGATTGCTGGACTGTACAGCAAGAGTATGTTTGGTTTTGTCAGAAAAGGCTCTGTAGTTTTCTTATAATGTCTTTGTCTTTGTCTGATTTGGTATTAGAGTTATGATGGCCTCATAGAATGAGTCAGAAAGTATTCCTTCTGCTTCTATTTTCCAGAAGAGATTGTAGAAAATTGGCATAATTTTTTTCCTTAAATATTTGGTAGAATTAATCCGTGAACTGATTTGGTGCATTCTGTTTTGGAAGGTTATTCATTCTTTTTTTTTTTTTTTTAAGATTTTTTATTTATTTATTCAACAGAGATAGAGACAGCCAGCGAGAAAGGGAACACAAGCAAGGGGAGTGGAAGAAGCAGGCTCCTAGCGGAGGAGCCTGATGTGGGGCTCGATCCCAGAATGCCGGGATCACGCCCTGAGCCGAAGGCAGATGCTTAACCGCTGTGCCACCCAGGCGCCCCGGAAGGTTATTCATTCTTGATTCAATCTCCTTATTAGATATAAACCCACTCGGTCTATTTCTTCTTGTGTGAGTTTTGCCAGATTATGTCTTTCAAGGAATGGGTCTGTTTCATCGAGGTTATCAGATTTATGGGTAGCGTCTCTTGGCCTCACTATACCCATCTGTAAAACAGGGAGGCTAATTGCTACCTGCTTTCTTCACGAGGAAGCAGGATTGGGGATTAATAGCATGGCCTTCTGACGACAGAGGCTCTGTATACATAAAGGCTTTATTCTCATTAGTGCTAATGATCTCCTTGTGTTTTCTGTTCTTTCATTGACTTAACAGGAAGACTAAAATCTGTTTCTCTCTTGTCTCGAAGAGTTCTGAGGCTTCACAGGGCTTATAGGTGCTTTCTTGTCTCCACTTGAAAGGTGCTATGCAAATGGTAAATTGAAAATACTAGCAAGCAGCAAGGGCAGACTCTAGGCTTCCTTGCCCAGTGCCTGGCTGAGCCGATCGAGGCAGTGTTTAATCTCGTTGGCTCTCACTCCCCTCAACTGTAAAAGAAAGAAAATAGGATTTTCAATTACTGATACACGTACTTAAAATCACGTTATACAAAACAATGCATTCATTTAGAAATATCACATTTCCCCAAATTCACATTTCTGAAGCAACTTTATTCAAATTCTTTCGTGTATCTTTGCATCAACGCCCTCTTTACCACCAGGCCCACTTCCTGAGTCGTGCTTGTCTAGAGCACACGATGGCTTTCATCTGGTGGGTCTGAAATGCTGCTCTGTCTGATTGCACTTGGAAACTGAGGCTGGCCCCCAAGCCCGGACAGGTTTCTTCATCGGTTTGTAGGCATCATAGCTGCGACCTCCGATACGTAACCGCGTATTTTATTCCTTCCTTTTGAACTTTAATTTTCATTTTTATCAAAATAATACATACACATAGTTTAAAAAGTCACACAGTGTTTCCGCATGCTCACCGAAGGAAGTTCTTACTACCCAGAAGCAACTCCTCTCAATTCCTTTGCCTCCATCACCACATGGCCCTTGTCCAGGTAGGTCTTTCTGTCTTCTTCCCTGTGTGCGCGTTTTTGAGGCCAAATTTCCCTTGTCTTATAAGGACACCAGTCCTACTGGTTTAGGACCCATCTTGACCTGATCACGTCCGCAAAGACCCGATTTCCCAGTAAGGTCACATTTAGTTATTGGAGGTAGGATTTCAGAATATCTTTTGAGGGGGCACAGTTCAACCCACAAAGACCAAATGATTTCGTTTGATGGTGGATGAGAACTTTATATCTCTTACCCCTTCACCTCTTTTTATAGTTATATCACAATTCCTGGTTAAATCTGCACATTTTCATTCTTATAACGATGTGAATGATCAAAACTATCTAATGATCTATGAATTCCATGGATCCTTGTTTGAAATCTTTCTGGCTTTTGACTCTGTGGTTCTAGCAATTCCTTAGGTCCGCTCTCAGTATTTCGGGAGATGTAGCGGACAGTATTTTGTTAACTCAAAGCACAGCTTGTAAATGTCCAGTTTATCCTAGAGGGTAACTGGTAAGGACGGAGCCAGCATCTTCTGGAGATAACACAAAGACTGTTGACCATCCTGGGGACAATTGCTCTTGTGTCATCCTACGCTAAACACAGGCTTTGGTTGTACCCGGTTGTACCCAAGGGAGAAATAACTTTTGTTTCTGGTGGGGAGAGGGAAGGGAAGAAGGCCATTGGGCCGGTAGTTGTGGGAAGAAGGCTTCTCATTCGAGCTAGACGTTGAAGGTGAGTATGTGTTCACCAGTGGAGGGAGGGGGAAACAGGATGTTCTAGATGCATTGATGGAAATGGCACAAAGCAGGAAAACAAATGGTTTATTCAGAGAACAGGGCATTCCCCTTGACCAGAACAGGGATTCTAGATCGACTTGCTAAAAGTCAAGTCAACTCACTTCATTGAAGGATCAATTCACTGAGGGAATATTCTCAAATAAATTCAATGAGTATATGTGTGTGCATATATATTCGTGTGTATATATCCTCGAATATTTAGTTCTAATAGATATATTACTGAGTCTATTCTTCTTGAATAAATATATTACGGTTTTGCCTTTTCTCTTCTTGAAGCTGGAGAGGTGGAAGAAATTCAAAAGGGAGAGGGAAGGTGGGGAATCCCAACAGATGAACTTACATTCCTTCCCAAATGAATAGGCAGCTGGGTCTCCCACATATTCTTTCACATTGAAATGTGAGAGTTAAATTGGTTTAAGAGTATCCTAAGTACGGATTCTGGATCGAGTATCATAGAGTTGGTCCTTTGCATCTGAGTGAAAGAAGTGGTGGAGATCTAGATGAGTGATTCCCAAACCTCAAAAACATGTGAAGAGATAGAAAAACAAGATAATCTTTTCTGGGGGTGGGGCTCAGAGAAATGTCTTTTCAATCAGATTTAGGAAGCACTGGTAGCACCTACCCTCCTGCCCACAACACCTCCTTCCTTGTCTTGAATTTTAGTATGTTCTAATTAGCTAGAGAAGTTGTTAAAAACGGAGATTTGGGGGCTCTTCCCAGAAATTCTGACTCAGTAAGTGTAGGGTGGTGTAGTCACCAGCCCTGGAATCCTCATTTTACAACCAAACCTGGTGATTCTGTTGGGTCACTATTTGAAAACACACTTTCCTCTCCAGTGATTCTCAACCCTGGCTGCTGTCTAGAATGGGCTAGGAGTTTCTTGCAAGTATTGAAGCTGGGGCCCCGCCTCCCTCCCCCCAGATCTATTACACAAGAGTTTCTGGGGGCGGGGCTTGAGAACCATCTTTGTTAAGGGCTGTCTGGTTCATTTGAACACATAGTTTGGGCAAGGAGGATCCTAACTAGACAACAGAATCCTAGGGTGAAGTTGGCATTCGATTGCATACATGGAGAAAATGGTGCTTACTTACAATTTAAATGCACTTATTTAAATCTCACAACAAGCTATGAGTTTAGTGTAATTATCCCCATTTTATAGATAAAAAAATCTGAGGCTCAGAAAAGTGGTATAATTAATCTGAAGGCGTATATCTTAGGAATATGGAAACTAGCATGACCTCTTCTAATAATTTTTGCTACCTCCTTCCACCAAGAGATGCTGTGGAAGAATGAAAAAGGATTTGATTTAGTTTTGAAATTCAAATGAACCAATGATCAAAATGCCTTAATGGAAAATTGCCCTATTAAAATCTATTTTTAAACATTGTTTTATAACTTAGGTAGGTCTCATGCATGTACTGTGATGAATGATCAACGAACCGGCTGGACACAACTTTGCTAACGGATAAAGACAGTGTGGCTGATCTATCTGTACTGTTGTTCTTGGAAAGGAGGGTGAGGTCTAGTCTCCCCCACACATACCAGTGACTTGCACTGATTGTGGCCAGAGACCCCTTCCAGATAAGTCAGTCAGCTCCTACCAAGCAGGGGCTGCCCAGAACAATCACCTCTTGTTTCTCCCCATTTAATAATTGTTTTGAGTCTCAGTGGACATGAATTCACGTATAATAATTGAAAGAAAATACTTAATCACTCATGTCCTCATTTGCAGTGTTTCACACCTGACCTGGCACACCTTCTATGGAGGGGTGTGACCCCAGCAGTCATCCGGCCTCCTCCTGGCCTGTGACATCACTGGCTGCCAGACTAATGGGGCTTGGCCTTGACTTTGGGCAGATTCATCCTTACTCACCGAGAGCTTCCAGTAGCCTGGGGCTGTTTGGACACCGCCCTTAACTGGCCCACCCATTGCTCCATTAACTCCTGATTTGAGAGAGGGGCTCTCTCCACAGTGCTCCTTTTAATTAAATACAGGAACGTTGGGCATTCACATAAGGTTTGCACTTTTCTGAGTGGATTGCAACACAAGAAGTTTGATTTTGAAGGCAGACTTTGCATTTGAAAGAGGGACTATATTCTAGGTTTATTCTAGGTTTTAGATTTTTCAGTAGTGCTCTGGAATGATATCTAGAATGCTACTGAAAAGTGTTGCTTTTGTATGATGCAAAACAAGCCACTCGCGGGCATATCTGTGCGCCGTGTGAATTTCTCGTTCCTCCTCTAGGTGGTCTGCAGGAACACCTTCAAAGCAAGGGCTGGAGGGCTACCCCCCCCCCCACTCGCTCTGCCCACTCTGTCTTCCAGTCACAGTCTCTGGTTTGTCTTGTCTGGTTTCTTATGTTTCCGAGCCTCTAAAACAGCCACTGATTCTTTCAAGGAGTAGCTGGTTTGCTCTAGCCTTTACGGGTTACTCTGACTTCATGGAATTCTTTTTTAAATAACTGCTTTACTGAGATATAATTCACATTAAAATTGACTCTTTTACAGGGCACAATTTAGTTAGTTTTTTTTTTTTAGCCTATTCACAGAGTTGTGCAACCATCACCACTACCTAATTTTAGACATTTTTATTAACCCTAAAAACACCCGGCACGCATTCATGGTTACTCCCCGGTTCACTCCAACTTCCCCTCTCCTAGTCCTAGGCAACCACTAATCTACTTTCTGCTGCTTCTTCCTTTTTTTTTTTTTTTTTAAGATTTATTTAATTATTTTAGAGAGAGTGAGAGAGCAGGGGAGGAGCAGAGCGATAGAGGGAGAGAATCTCAAGCAGACTTTGCTGAGCATGGAGCCCCATGCAGGGGTGGATCCCGCGACCCTGAGATCATGACGTGAGCTGAAATCATGAGTCAGACGTTCAACCCACTGAGCCACCCAGGCACCTCTCTTCTTTCTGCTTCTATAGATTTGCTTATTCTAGGCATCTCATATGGACAGAATCATACAATATATGGTCCTTTGTGATTGACTTATTTCACTCAGCGTAATGTTTTCAAGCTTTGTCCACGCTGTAGCATGGGTCAGCACTTCCTTTCTTTTGAGGGCTGAATGGTAATCCATTGTATGAATCGACCATATTTTATTCATCCATTCATCAGCTGGTGTATATTTGGGTTGTTTTTATTTTGGCTGTTGTGAGTAATGCTGCTATGGACATTTATGTTCTAGTTTTTGTGCACATATGTTTTCATTTTGGAGGGTATGTACCAAAGGGTGAAATTGCTGGGTCATGTGTGTAGTATTTTGAGCAACTGCCAGATTGCTTTTCCAAAGCAGCTGCACCCTTTACATTCTAACCAGAAATTCTGAGCTTTCCAATTTCACTACATCTTTAATATTTATTTTCTGTCTTTTTAATTATAGCTATTGTAGTGGGTGTGAAGTAGTATCTCATGGTTTTTATTTGCATTTTCCTAATCGTTAATGAGATTGAGCATCTTTTCATGTACTTATTGACCATTAGTATACCTTTTTTTGGAGAAATATCTATTCAAATCCTTAGCCGACTTTTTAAAAATTTGGTTGTTTGTCTTTTTATTGAGAGATAGAAATTCTTTATATATTCTGATTTCAAATCCCTTACCTGATTTGCAAATGTGTACTCCCGTACTGGGGAGTAATTTTTTTTTGTTTTTGTTTTTTCATTTTCTTGGTGGTGTCCTTTGCAGCACAGAAATTTTAATTGTGATGAAGTCCAGTTTACTTATTTTTTTTCTTTTGCTGCTTGTGCCTTTGATGTCATATCTAAGAAACCATTGTTTAATCCAAGGACACAAAGATTTCCTCCTATGATTTCTTCTAAAAGTTTTATAGCATTTGCCCTAATATTTAGGTCAATGAGCCAACTTGAGTTAACTTTTTGTATATGGTGTGAGGTAGGGGCCCAACTTTATTCTTTTGCATGTGGATACCCAGCTCTCCCAGCACCATTCATTATTTGAAAGGACTATTCTTCCCCCCATTAAATTGTCTTAGTACCTGCATTAGTCAGGTTGGGCTACCATAACAAAATATCCTAGACTGAGTAATTTAAACAACAGAAATATGTATTTCACAGTTCTGGAGGCTGGGAAGTCCAAGATCAAGGTACTGGTTGTTTCGGCGTCTGATGAGAGCTTTTTTTTTCTGCCTTGCAGACAGACGCCTTCTTGCCGTGTCCTTATATGATGGAGAGAAAGATCAATCTCTGTTTCTTCCTCCCCTTATAAAGCCATTAATTTCCTTGTGAGGAACCCATCCACATGAACCAATCTAACCCTAATTTCCTCCCATCTCCAAATACCATCAGATTCAAGGTTGGGGCTTCAACATATGAATTTTGGGGCATCATAGACATTTAGTCTATAACATTATTCCCCCGGTCCCCTCAAATTCATGTTCTTGTGTACAAAATGCATTCATTCCATCCATAGCTCCAAGACTCTTAACTCATTCTAGAAACAACTCTAAAGTATAAAACGCAAAGTTTCATCTAAGTATCATCTAAATCAAATACGGGTGAGACTTGAGGTATGACTCATCCTGAGGCAAAATTCCAGCTGTGTATCTGAGAAACAAGACAAGTTATATATAATGGTGGGACAGGCATGGGATAGGTATTCCCATTCCAAAAGGGAGAAATGGGAAACAAGAAAGGATGATGGGTCTCAAGCAAGTCCAAAACCTAGCAAGGGGAATTCCATCAGACTTTAAGGCTTATAAACAATAGAAACTTCCTTCTCCCAGTTCTAAAGGCTAGAAGTCCAAGATCAAGGTGCCTGCAAATTCAGTGTCTGATGAGAGGGCTTTCTGGTTCACAAATGGCTGTCTTTTCACTATGTCCTCACATGGTGGAGGGAGCTAGGGAGCTCTGTGGGGTCTCTTTTCATAAGAATACTGATCCCATTTATAAATACTAAACCCATTTATAAGAATACTAATCTCATAAGAATACTAACCTCCACATTCATGACATAAGCACCTCCCAAAGGCTACACCTCCTAATACCATCATATTGGGCCTTAGGTTTCAACATATGAATTTGGAGGGGAGCATAATATTCAGCCCATAGCAACTAGATAACTCAAGTGCTTCTCTATTATGACAAAAATTTGAATATATATATATTTTTTATATATTTTTTTCTTCACCATTCTAGAGCTTTCTTTCACACTTGAATGTTTTCTAATACCATGAATTGCTATATATTTTGGCTATAGGTAAGTTTATCCAAAAGCACCACATACCTTAGGTGAAAAAATCACAGCTTCCACAAATGGGATTTTAGGTGTTAACAAACTTGTTCTAGATCAAAAGAGATACCATGAATCGTGAGTAATCGCGGTGGCTCCCTACTCCTTTCCTTACACAATGCTTGCAACTCCATTGATCTATGACATCCAAAGCTCTTTCATAACTGTTAAACATTCTAACTTAGCATTATAAAAGCTGAGACCTAGATTTCATTTCTCTTATGTGTTCAACCCAGTATATAATCATTTGTATTTGTCTCAGAGAATTCTGAGAAAACTCATTTTCATATGGATAAAGGATTCCTGCAGGTCTGTGTTCTAGTTTTACATAAATGTTTAATTTTCATAACTCATCTAGGTATTATTTTGATCAAAGTCATAATTAGTGACTATATAATTTATCTAGAATATCTTTTTGAGAAGCGAAAGTATTGGTTTCTGTTCTTGTCAGTAGTGCTGTGGAGCCATAATTATAAAAGCTATGTGTGTTAATTAAAATACATTTGGAAATATAAGAAAATGAAATGAAACATAGAAACATTCTATAAAGAGTGGGTACTTTTGACCTACCCCAAATTACATTGCTTTGGTTACTCTCATCCATTCCAGCCAAGTTCCAGAACTTTGTCTTGATGCTTCTGTGAAAACCCGGATGGGGTATGGGAAGTTAGAGAAGGGTGCTTGATTTCCTCAGAGCTAGACTTTGGATGGAAATGACTGGCCCCTGAGTTTGCCACACCCTACTCTTGTTTGTTGGAGGAAAGAAACCCTGTTTGTTCTTCAAACCCTGACCATTGGGCAACCCTGGTTTCTTCCTGCCTAGGTGGAACTCCGTAATTCTTGGCTCTGGGGTTCTGCTTAGTTGAATAATCTATCTCAGGTTCAAAATATTTGATGTTCCCAATTCACTTGCGTTACTATATAAGTGAAATAAAGTCACAAGTAAAGCTTTAGTTTTGAAATTCCGCTTACTCTAAGGTTGCTCAAATTGATTATTTTTTAAAACTCTTCAGACTTATGGAACAAGTATAGTATTGATACAAGGAATTCCCTTATATTCTTCACCTAAATTCTCCAAATGTTATTCTTTTACCTGATTGCCTCATTATTCCCTCTCTGCCTCTACCACTTGAGAATAATTGCAGACATGTAGCCCTATTACCTCTAAATGTTTCAGTGTGTGTTTCCTCAAAATAATGACATTTTCCTCCAGATCATAGTGCAAGTATCATAATCAGGGAATAACCATTGACATACTACTGTTATCTTTCCCCCTCAATTTTTATTTAGATTCTAGTTAGTTAACATATAGTGTAATATTGGTTTCAGAAGTAAAATTTACTGATTGATCACTTACATATAACACCCAGTGATCATCATGACAAGCACCCTTCTTAATACCCATCACCCATGTAGCCCATCCCCACCCACCTCCCTCCATTAACCCTCAGTTTCTCTATTGTTTAGAGTCTTTTATGGTTTGCTTCCCTCTCTTTCTCTCTCTCTTTATGTTCATCTGTTTTGTTTCCTAAATTCCACATATAAGTGAAATCATATAGGTTTTGTCTTTCTCTGACTGATTTATTTCACTTAGCATAATACTCCTTAGTTCCATCCACATTGTTGCAAATGGCAAGATTTCATTCTTTTTGATGGCTGAGTAATGTTCCATTGTGTGTGTGTGTGTGTGTGTGTGTGTGTGTGTGTGTGTGTGTATGTGTGTGTGTGTGTGTGTATCCCATCTTCTTTATCCACATAATACTGTTATCTAATGCACAGATCTCATTCAAATTTTTCCAGTTGTCCCAATGTTTCAAGAATGTCAGCAGGGAGTCTGCTTGCCCTCTCCCACTTCCCCCAACTTGCGCTCTCTTTCTTTCTCTCAAATGAATAAATAAAATCTTTAAAAAAGAAAGAAATACACAATGTCCAATTGTGTCTCCTTTTGTGATGGTATCAACCATTGATGATCATGGCCTACCTGTACCAGCTCACTCGTGGTTATAAAGTGGAGCTCTAATCCCGTCACTTCTTTATTTACTAGCTGGAATACATCTATAAAGCAAACACTCTTTATCAGCTGCTTGGTTATCTGAGATTTGCATAGAAAAGGCAAAATAAATGTTGGGTTCTTTCCCTTTTGCATCCGTTCTCAAAACAGTAAATTGGTTAGGTGAGTGTATTCCTTAAGACAGTGAAAGAATGTAACTACAGACTGTGTTTGCTTATTTGCCAAGAATTATCCGTACAAACTCTTTATGACAGTCTCATCTTTGGTTTTCCTGAAGAACATGCCAGTGCAAATGGAAAATTCGGCGTCTTTTGCCCGACAATGAGCACCGAGAGTAATGTGGCCCTTTTCATCTTCAAAGCATTTTAGGGGTAATTATTTCTCTCATCTCCCCAACAGTAGGTGTTATTAACCTCATTTTAAAGATAAGAAAAGTGGACTTGAAGAAGATATGAGAGCAACCTGCCCCAAGCTAACAGGGCTCCATGAAAGATGAGAATATAATTTGTGTATGGCTTAATTTAGAATTTCATGCTGGGAAAAAGGTACAGGGAGAGCCAGAGAAAAAGAGAGTAGAGACCACGGAGTCAGTTCTGACACCATGAATTGTGTAGGGTGCAGAAATTTGAGGACTTGCTGTGCTGTGGGTATTATCAGGGAAGCATTTGATGCTGTAATGCTTGACGTATGGCAGGTGATGAGCAAATGTTTGTCAGATGACTAAAAATAAATATCTTGCCACATGTTGCCACTATGAATATCCTTGTAGTGTGACAAGGACCAGAAACTCTCCACTAGATTCAGACCCTTCAACCCTCAACTATTGTACACGTGGCATTTGGAAGATGATGATGTTTTTCTCTAAGTTAGAATTGTTTCGCCTAGACTGATTACTTCTTGTGTAAAGGAAAGGTAGTATTTGTGTGGAACTTTGAACATAGTTCTTGGTGATAGATCACATGTAATCGTGAGCCCGGATCCAACAAGACATGATGCAATTCTTGGGAATCGGTCTTCTCAACATCAGGGTTGGCACTCAGATTTTTCATTGTAGAGACGGTGAAGTTAAAATAATCCCAATACTTTGGAGCTGGAACATACACAATGTGTGTTCTCCACCCAGGCTGATTGCCCCAACAGCCTGTAATTGCTCAGACCTTGGGCAAGCTTGCCTCATCAGCACGAACATTTCTGCCAGGGGTCCAAGAGTGAGGTGAAAAGCAAGGCAACAGAAGGAGTTTTTCAAAAGGAAAAAACCCAGAAGCCTCCTTCTGACATTGGGTTTGTCTTATTAGTCACCTAACCACACCTCCTAACCTAAAACCCAGTGGTGAGCTTCGTGATGACCTGGAAGTTTATCTCCTCCTTGAAAAGAACTGCTAATACATTCCAGGTACTCTAGAATTCTAGTTCAGGAATCAAATGCTACATGTAAGACTTCCCAGGTGATAAATCTTAGTTTAATTTGCACTTCCTGTTTCTTCTGTCTTTTTAATTCTCAATTCATCTGCCAGTAAACCTATTTATTGACTTTTTTTTTTTTTTTAAAGGAACTGCATTCTTTCTTAGCTTTTCCCCTTCCCTAACTTAAAGCTAGCTTTGATGTTATGGCTGCTCGGCTGTTTAAAGGCATCCTTGTAATTTTTTGGAGAGGTAAAGAGGAAGGAGGAGGAATCCTGCCCATCTAACACAGCCTCGTCCTACTCCAAATCTACTCAGAGCCTTGCTCCACTTTCCTTAGGCTCCTCCTTCTCTGGCTAATGATCTCTTTCTGTGAAGTCATGACTGCTAACAGTATGCTAACACTAGTTGCTCTTTGAATCTGGGAATACTAGAAGCTTGAAGAAAGGTGGAACACTAAGATGAAGGACGCATTGTTTTACACAAGGAGAGTGAATACATCATTTTTAAAATACTAACAGGTGGTGGAGCTGGCAATATAATTCAGCTTAGGGTGTGCAAGAATCATGGCTCTCTCATAGAGGGCTGTGTGGGAGACACCCATTATGGAGGGCAGCCATGACTCCTGCCAATGAATGGCGCTTCGCACGGCGGGTGGGAGGGAGCTTGATTCTAACCAAATGAGTCAGGATGGTGATTTGGCTTTGTGGTGATTCTTTGGGCTTCCTCTTCAAAACTGCTTTTGGAAACAAAACTGATAATAAATGTCAAGGGATTTATCTTTGATTCATTTATTTTCTTCCATTCTTGAGCTATAGTTAGGACTCCATACTTACTTGTTAACGTTTGTTTTTAAGCAGTGGAAGTGGTGTGGTTTTTGTGTGGGCTCAGCCTTTGGAGTCTGAGTTCTGGGTGTGAGCTTAACTCCATCTCTCACTAGTAATTACTTAAATTTCTAATATCACTTTTCTCATTTGTAAAATTGGACTTATGATACGTAGCTGACTTGAAAGAGATAATACACACAAAATTGCTTTGGGGAAAAGGCTGGGTGTGCAATAAGAACTTGTAAGTTGCAAAGTATGGTAGGTTGTCATAGGGATAGTAATAATAAATATCTATGATTTAATATGAAATTTAATATGAAATATTATATATATGTATGTATATATATACTCCCCTCTTCAAAGTCTTTTTTTTTTTTTAAAGATTTTACTTATTTATTTGAGACAGAGAGAAAAAGCACAAGCAGGGGCAGAGGGAGAAGCAGACCCCCCCCCCCCGAGCAAGGAGCCCGATGCAGGGCTTGATCCCAGGACGCTGGGATCTTGACCCGAGCCAAAGGCAGATGTTTAACCGACTGAGCCACCCAGGTGCCCTCCCTCTTCAAAGTCTTAATCTTCCTCCCTTACTACTAGTGAATTCCACTTTTATTTTTGTTTTTCATATTTTTCTTTTGCTGTTGCTCTTTGCTATTTATAAAAAACGCAGCCCTAAAGGTAGAAAGGGAAAACGTCATATGAATTGGGTGTGCATGTTTGTGGATATATGTGCATGTGAGTGTGGATGTGTGTGCATATGCTTGTGGTACAGCCAGTGATTCTTAGTTCCTCTCAAGCTTTATAGACTTAAATTTTCTTCCACTTAAAAAAAATAATCTACACTTTTTTTTCTCTATATCTGCTATCTAGGTAACATTAATCTTTCTGAGGTTTGTAACCTCATGACAAGTTTTAGTGAGTGAAAATCACGATGGTTGACATTCATTGGACCTTTATTGGTGGCAGGCACTCTTCGAAGCACTTGATATGTGTTCTCTCATTTCGTCCTCATTACGTGAAGAGTTGCTAAAGTCAGTCCATATTACAGATGAGGACACTGGGGCAAAGTGAGTTTAGTAATTGTCAGAGGCCACAGAGTCAATAAATGGCAGAGCTGGGAAGCAGCCAGTCTCACCGCTAACCATTGGATGGCCTGTGTCAGCGAGGAACCTGACAGAAGCCTGTGATTTTGAAGGGGTGATCCGTGAACAACGGGTCCTGAACCACTGAAAGGAATTCAGATTGCAGGGCCTAGACCTATTGAATCACAGTGCCTGGAGATTTGGGTCTGGGAATATGCAATTTGACTGTACTTGCTCTCCTGTCCCCTTCTTCTCACCCTCCTCACCACCCCCGGATACCACCCCATCCCCCACACCAAGACTCTGATGCAGGATGGTGTCAAAGAACCAGTAGCATAAGTATTTTGATCTAATTAGATAGAAAAAGAAAACTTTGATTTATTTACTATAATTTTTAATTCTTTATGTTTGAAAATACTAAAACAGCAACTCTCTTTCTTGGAACTGGACACCAGTTGCTTTCATGACAGTCATTGTCCGCACCAGCCATTGCTACAGATAATTTAATGCTTTTCTGCTATAGATTTCTGCTCATGTGTTGTTTTTACAAAGTTAAGATATGCTTATTTAATGTTAGTATGCAAAGCAATGTGTGAGTTCTGGGAGGGGGAGTAGGAATGTAGAGATAAATAAAATATGGTCCTGCTGTCACGTGGCTTGGGGGTCTAGCGAGGAACTAAGCTCAAATACACATGATATCTGGGTGTGGATGAAGGGGTACATGTACAGAATGGGGCTCAGGGAAGAAAGGGGGGTCTCAAGTTTCACGGTGGGAGGATTTGGAGCTCCAGGAAGCAAATCCCAGAGGCCTCAAGGTCTGGGGGAAATGAGGACACCGGATAGAAAGCTTCCCCTGTAAATCCCACCTCAGGAGGAAGAGCCCAGAACTAGAGCTCTCATGTGAAGAGCCTGGCAGGGTGCCTTATATGCATAGTGTAGGTTGATCCATACATTTCTCCTCCTCCCCCCAGATTCCTTGGAAGCCTCCTTGAAAATTTCTTCCTTTTCCAAGTGAAGCCAGTTGACTTCACGTTTCTGAGACATGTAAATTCTTACATTCACTCTCTTGTTTAGTTGGTGCTGTCATCGCAGAACCAATGCTCATTAGAGGAAGGAGCGCTTCATGTATTTTACACAATATATTCCGTAGTTCACGTGAAATGGCTACATTGAAGTTCAGCCTAAACCAAGAGGACGGTGCTTCATACAAGAGCACAGTGGATTTGTTAAGGGTACCACCTGGCTTTAAACCGGAATCTGGTTCCGCCATTTACTAACGTGTGACCTGGGGGAATTTATTCAACAGCCCTGTCCCTCTGTATTTTCTTTTTCATTTATAAAATGGAATCAAAGTAGAACTTATATAAAATAGGTTATTACAAGACATGTAGTAAAAAATCTTACATCACTTTTAAAAATGGGCACACAAGACAGCGTGGGCTTAAGTTTCACCATTTGGAAAGGAGGTATTTGGACTTGGTGATGACAGGTTTCTTTTCGAGCTGTGTGTCGGCTTCTCCTTGACGGGCTTCAGTTGCATCATGTAGCGAGGCAGAGAGCAAGGCCGGCAACTGAGTCAGCACGGCAGCTAATGCTGCGGGGGAGGGGGTGGGAGGAGGGAGAAAGAGGGTCAGGCCTGTTCCCGCTTGTGCTCCCCTCCTGGGGCAGGGATCCTCCTGGAGGTGCTCCTGGGCCCCACGGCGTTGGGCTCCTGTCCTTGGCCCGGCTCATCCAGGGAGGGGTTGGGTCTGGTTGCTGGGCGCAGGTGTGACACCAGCTTCTGCTGGGCTGCTGAGCGGGTCCTGGAGCTCATCAAAGGAAACTCTGGAATTTCTACTTCTTAAAAAACACCATTTTGCTTTGAGTTGAGTAGCCTTTATTGCATGGCGTGGGTAATCATTGACTACTGCTGGAGATGTATTATGCAAACGCCCAGTTGTGGCAGGTAGCTTTTTGAAAGTAACTTGTCAAGAAACATAACTTTCAATCGTAAGAAATAATAGATGATAATTCTAGAAAATTTGGCAGATACAGGGAAGTATAAAAAGAAACTAAAAGTCACTTTCAATTTCATCAGCTGGAAATGATGCTGTTAAATTATTTGATGCACTGTCTTTAAGTCTTCTGAGTACACATACACACACACACATTTGTCAACCTCAAGGGCATATACGGCAAGAACCAGAGTCTCTAAATATCTGTCTATCATCTATCTATCATCTATCTATCTATCTATCTATCTATCTATCTATCTATCTATCTCTTAGCCTGTTGTTATGCAGCTTAATCTTGTGGGCACTACTCTTCAAAAACATGTATTTAGTTATTATCCTTACGGTGGATATTCAGCTGGTTTCTAGTTTTTCTGTTATAAATAATATTACTGTGGATATTTCTGTATATCAGCATTGACTTTATCTGTCATTATTTCCTTAAGAAAGATTTCTAAAAGCCGTATTATTGGGTCAAAGGAGATGAATATTAAGAAGGTCACATATTGCCACATTGATATTATTTCCCAGCGGGGTTGACTAATTTACCTTTCTACAGGCTGTAGTGAAATTCTTATTTCTGCTGGACATTTTGAAAAGATTGTATTTTGATTCTTATATTTGTTCCTTTTGTCTTGTAAGGATTACATAGAAAAGGAAACATAAAATAGCTTATATATACAAATATTTGAAAAGCTGAATGAGAAGTCACCGGATCACATAACCCGATTACCTAATGAATTAAAACCCAGTCATTAATGAACTAATATATTGAATATTGAATTTTCATCTCACTTTTATGTCACATTCAAGGCATTCCATACTGTTCATTTTCTAGAGTCATTGAGCTCCTTTTGGTTAGGTAAAGGCAAGTTTCACTCTCTGGCCTTTGTGTCTACAGGGAACATTAGAACCACCGGTCTAACCCCTCTCTCCTTTTTACGGTGCAGGAGCTTGAGGCCCAGAGAAGCTAAGTTTCTTGCTGATGATTAATACTTACTGAGCCATGGAGTGTGGCTCAGAATTGACTCCAAGATGAATTGAATCCTCTTTCCCACACTGTCACCTTCTTTTCCTCTATATCCATCAAACCGAATGTACGTGATTCGATACTGAATTTTCTGCTTGGATATACCCTGCATCACTGATACTATCTGTGGCTTAGTTCTGGAGTCTTGCTTTACCCTTATTTATTTTTTCAGTGTTAGTTTTTTTTTCCCCTGTAAGTTTGCATCTTAGTAGAAATTTCATAGGAGTCATTTCCCATTACAGGTTATCATTTAATATACAATTTCTTCTAGAATTTTAGGTTTCTCAAACACTAGATGTGGAAAAGTCAGAAAGCATGAGAGCGTGTTAAGCTGTTGGATTCTTGAAATGGACATAGTTTGGGTAAAGGATTATAAATCTGGGGTTTTGAACACTTTTTTTTTTTTCTGTTCGATCAGAAACTCTAAGGTCAAGTTGCCTTAACTTTTCTATTTCAGTTTCTCCACATGTGAAAAGGAGGAGACTGTTCTCAGGGATTGGGTGAGGGCTTTACTGTGTGATTTCTATGAATAGTTGGAAATGTGCACGGTTCTCATTATTCCTCTGTTGTACGGGAGAACTGTCATATGCATTGGAAGGAATCCTACCTATCAGCAGTGAAGAGAACATTTGATGATTTGTAGGTATCTGGGGAGAGTCCTTAGGAATTTTGGCTGAAATTTATCTTCTTGAAAGAGAAGACAGAGCGAGAGAGTGAGAGCGAGAGCGAGAGAGAGAAAGAGAAAGAGAGAATATTCTAAGCAGGCTATAACAAAGCTCCTTTGAATGGTTCCTGGGAGTGGCCAGGTGTGGCAAGCCATCCCTCAGCCAAAACGCTGAGTAATCAAGTTATAATGTTTGCAGTGTTTCAGACTATAGGTAAGAAAAAGCACCCACAAAACAGTCTCCTAGGTTATTAAATATTTGGGCGGATGATTGTTTTTGTTGAACTAGAGAAAATTATGTCTGATAAAATTGTTTGATGACTGAATGGATAATTCATTCTTTAAGCTCTATTTCTTCTCTCTTTCAAAAAAAAAAAAAAAAAACAAAACCAAAACCAAACTACTCTTTAATGCATAGTCAACCACATGGTTTTTGTGGCAAATGAAAGAGAAGAAAATTAGAGGTCATTTCAGGAATCATAGAGCAAATGGTACTTCCTACAAACAGGCGGATCTCTTTCCTCTATGTATTTTTAATGAAATATTTATTCCCAACAGTCAGAATTCTGTTCGGGCTTCCTTGGGCGTTGCCGAATTCCTGTTGCCGGAAGCATTTCTGTCCAGGTTTGACAAGCACTGAGCAGGAGGAGTGTTGCTGAGGGAATTTAGATGTCAAAAGGGAGAAGGGACAAAGCTCTCTGATTTAAGTGCAAGTCTCTTAAAAATCTTTGGGTCACGGTGGCGAGCGCACAGCAGCTGTTCAATAAACTATTGCGGTGAATTAGGTGTGAATCTTCTGCACTAGCCTTTGGGCCATTATGATTATTCCCTGGGCCTGTGCCTGCCTGAGGAATAGGCAAAGAGGTGAAATAATAAGTGCCACCATCAGGGAGCCCGCAGCATGAGCCGGATGATTCTTATGTATTGTGTCTTCATGTGTATGCGTATTTCGTTTTAACAGACGAGGACCCCGAGGCTGGCGGTGTTAAGCACTTTGTCTAGGACGGCTCAAACAAGGAGAGGCACAGTGAGTTTCCCAATGTCTGACTGTGCCCCTAAACCCACATTTCCCCACGAGAGCTGGAGAGTGTAATTTTTGAAAGGCATCCTGCCACATTACCCTCTGATGACCTGCTTACCTCCACTTGCTCCGCTGATGCCCGAGAGTCTACCTTCAGAGTTCAACTCATTTAGTTTATGACTCTGATCCTGGTTAATAATAACCAGGCATCCGGGGAAGGGAAGCTATCAGTCAATCTTAGTTTGGCAAAACGAGGTGCTCTCATTCACTTAACAAGCATTTATTGACTGCATACTGTCTATCAAGTGCGCACCAAGTGTTGGTGTTACGAGAATGAACGAGGCTTGGTCTTTATCCTTGAGATCCTTGTAGTCAGATCGAAAAGACCACGCAATAAACAGCTGATCGTGAACACGTATGGTAAATGAACACCAGGGAATCTTAGTGAGCACAGCGGAGAAGCAGTTGGCCTAGTTGCAGGTACTTTCCTGGGAACAGATTGCTAGGAAGCGTGTTAGTCCCACCGGATGAAGGAGCTGCAGGCAGGCAGGAAATCCGGCCTCTGCAGGAGCCGAGCTGTGGAATCCTAATCCCTGGGAACTTCATCCAGCACTTCGTCCTATCAGTTTGGTATTACGTATTTTGCTAAGCAGAATTTTATTTAATTTACAGACCCTCTTCCTTTGTGATCACCGCTCTGTTTAACAGGCACTACCTCTTGGGCTTTTGGCGTTCTAGAAGGATGACCTATCCCAGTAGATGGGGAATGGTAAAGGTTTGGGAGCTTTTCATGGCACACCCTATTTGAGAAGTATGAATCATTACGACCATCATATATTCCTTCTATTTCATATCATATTTCATCTTCCGGTCCCACGTGGCCTCCCAGGGTTGCCCTTCTGTATGTACGAATGTATGTATTTAGCCCAAGGCAGGATCCGCCGACAGCCCTTCCTGCCTGAGCATGTCGGAGGCCTTTGGAAGCTGTGCAGACAACAGCAACTTCAGCCTGAATCATTTTTTTTCACTCATGGACCAGCTGCCAAGAGGTATGAGTAAGAGCTGGGAGTGCATGAGTGGGAGGGCGGCGGGAGTGCAGGCTGGGAGTGGTCACCGAGGGCGTGGTGACGGTTCAGGTGAGCAAGCCTTGCCTCTGCCCGGCAGAGGGTTGTTCCTACATCAAGGTCCTTCCGCGGCCCTCACTTTCCTTTTCTCTTGCTGTGCATTTTCCAGGATAACTGTGACTCCAGGTAAGCAAAGCGTGGTGGCAGGGCTGGTGATTCCCCTTTTTCAGGAAGATTCTTAAAACCAAATAATGATTTGAGTTGCTTTGGGGTGGTGAAGGAAGTTGACATAGTGGTTATTGTCAGGGACAGGCTGTGGGCTGTCGTGCTGCTGCCTGCCACCCCCACGCGGGCAGCACTCTGAGCTCTCGGTCCTTTGGGCACTGGCAATGCCGTGTAGGGAGCGAAATCACTTAGCTGGACGAGGTGCGAATATGAAGCGATAACACGGCTAGGAGGTTTGGGTGGTGGTGGTGGGGGGGCTGTGTGACAGTGATTTCTGGAGGGGAAGGTCTTTCTGAGGACCTCTTCAGCCCTGTCTGGGAATTCACAATGAATTTTGTAATGCTAGCTTCAGAAAGGGCGTGCTGCTGGAAACCTGGAGAGACTTGGAAGGCATGTGAGTGTCTGGCTCCCCTTCCTGGTTGGGTGAGAGTCTGATTTTGGAACCGTTCTGCTTTTTGGCATTCTTAAGCACCCATCAGTGTTCGCTTACTAGCACCCACATTCTTCCAGGCAGGGAGTACTCTTTCTCTCTATTCCTAGGTTTCAGGACACTTGAAACAAGTTGCGTATTTCCCATGTGTGTTCTTGGGCAGCATGTCAGATGGGCTGGTTCATAGTTTCTTCCTCATAGACACTGTGGTTTTTGTGGCTTCGTGGAAGCGTATCATACTAAAGATCAATTTAAGAGGCCAGGCTGTTCTGTTGGCTTGTACTCAGATGAGGTACAGATTTGCAGAGCTGAGGGGTTTAGCCACACTCCGGCTCAGCCCTTTATGTTGTGGAAGATGAGTGGAGGCTCACAAAGGTGAAGTGGTGTCCACAGTCACACAGCTTCTAAGTGTAGAAGTAGAACCTAGGTCTTCAAACTCACAGCTTGTGGACTTTTTCACAGCCCCACGGGTGCTTTTAACAACTTCTTCACCCCTACATCACCAACGAGGTTTTGAATAGAATCAGGTGGGTCTCAAACCTTAGTCCCCACCAGTCTGTGCAAGTGCTTGATGGGTTCCTTGATGGGTGGAGAGAGGGAAGCCTGCCTGAAGAAAGGATTCTCCATATGACTCAGCGGGTTTTTTTCTTTGCTTCCTAATGCCTTGAATTCTGCTACTTCAATCCCTCTGCTTCACTTTGAAGGGATGCAGTCTGAGCGATTTCGGTGAGTCTGGTGCAGCAAGCCCGACTCTAGTTTACTGTTGGGCAGCAATGGGAAGGCTCAGTGGTCAAGCTCAGGCTTCTAAACAGAGTATCTGAGCACAGGAGAGGCTCCCCCGCCATTGGCAAGTAAGCAATTGACCTTATTACTAATAGCTGCGTTGTCCTCTCCTGCTAACAAAGCACTTTTCACACATCTACTCATTTCATAACTTCACTTAATCCTCATGAGATTCTTTCACACTGTAGAAGCTGCGAGGTCTCCCATTTTCTTAATCTGGCTCTGACTTTTTCTCCTCACGAGCGCAGATAGCAGACACTGTGTTTTCAGGCATTCCATTACAGTTATTATAATAGACAAGGTTTCCTCAAGACTCAGAGATTTTTTTCACCACGTTTTTCTTCATCTGTAAACCAAGGCCAGCTAGGCTAAATGATATCCACAATAATGTGACACAGTGAAAAGTCGTTTTTAAGGAATGAAAAAATGTACATAGCCGTGTGTGTGTGTGTGTGTGCACACGCACATAGAAGAATGGATCTCTACATAAGGTGAACTTATCTTTTTCAAATATAACATGTTTGAGAGTGAAAGGGGCACTCTTGCTAATGTCAGGACTACCGGTAAACCAGGACTGTCCCAGGCAAAGTGGAACATATGGTCAACCTACCCACAAGGTCTTTCTCTCCTCCAAATCGTCGACAGATGAAAAGTTTGAGGACCATTGGCTTAGATGCATTAAAAACTTTAGCACGCAGGGGCCAGCGACCAGCTAGAGGTCTAGAGAAGTGAGCACACTACCCTGCACACATCCTAGTGTACTTGTCTCCACTCATTGGGGACCACCTGCAGTCTCTGAATTGGGTCTGTTCTCTCCGGCACACATTTTTGCATGGCTAACTCCTACTCCTTCCGGACTTGCTTTTCTGTGACTTACTTGGATGTAACTGTCTCTGAGGAGACCTCACTAAGATTTTACTGCGAGTGAGTGGTCTCCCGAGGGCTCCCACAGGAACTGGTGCCCCCATGCAAATGCCAATCGCACCATCACGCGTGTCATGCCACATGACAGCTCTACAGGGGCAGGAACCGTGTGTGTTCACTTACGACTTCCTCATGTCTAGCTCAGTGCCTGACACACAGGCGGTCCTCAGTTAATACTTGTTAAGTGAAAGTGGGGGAAAAAAGTCTCTCGGTATCTCTGAAGGGGTAATTGAGGACATGTAGGATTTTTGGAACTCTGAAGGCTTCCGAGAGAACACATGCCAGCGAAGACACAATTACTGAGAGGGAAGGTGATGAGGTGTGGTGGGGAGTACGTGGCTGGCAGCTGGTGGAAATGAAGATCTGGTTTTGTCACTCTCACTCCCCATGTGGGTGGCCTGGGACAATCACTTCATCTCTGCCCGCCTTACTTTCCTCATCTGTAACATGAAGGGGAGGAGCCAGCCTAGGTCCATTCCAAGATCTTGTCCCACTTGAAAGGTTTATGATTTTAGGACTCAGTGCACATAACAGACAACTTTGCGATAAATTCTGACAACTTTTTTGTTTGTTGCATTTGCATTTCTTACTTAAATTCCATCTCACTTTTCTCTGGTTAACATCAAAGTGCCTCTTAAACCTTTAAGTGATGAAAAGATGCAGTGTTTTCTATGTTGGAGCTGTCATGGAAATTCTCTTTATTTGTTATGATTTTCAGAAGGTTTTCATGAAAATGAAAGAAGTTCTCTCTGTAACAAAGTGAAAAGTAAAACCAAAAAAGTTGCAGCAATTTTAGCACTCTGAACATAGGTCATTAGACATGTACATTTATTATGTACCTGCATCAGGACTTGCTAATCTGTACTCTTTTCTAATTTCTACTCTTGTACGCATAATTTTTATAGCATTCGCTACCCAGAATGGTCTGTGTAGGACCTGATGCGTTTCCCCAGGCTTGTATTGCCAACATTTCTGAGATTTGCTTCCATGCTTTGTCTTGCAGCATAGCGAGCTGGCAGTTGGCTGCGGCCAGTCATCGCTTGGAACTACCTGAGACTAGATCGGCCTTAAGTGCTTTTAGGTCAGCTGTTACTAACCACCAAGCAAGTGATCAGAGTTACAACACAATTTCTGATTGATGACTTGCTTGGTGATTTTTTTGTCCCTACAACCATTTCCCCGTGCAGTCATTTTCTGCTTCTCTTGTCAAGCATCAAACAATGTTATTGCCTCTGGGACCTCAGATATTAAAGGGCTGCATGACCTTCCCCAGCTTGAAGGAGACTTTTCTGAGAAAGGATCTTGTCAGCACACCGATAAGAAGACACACCTGTTTGGACTGAGGACTCTTCATGCAAAGGACCAGACTCTTGAAAGGGAGGGTCTGCCCCTGTTGGGAAAGCCTCAGCTGATAGACGTGTACTGATTCGTATTTTCCACCAGGGGCCTGACTCTAAGTCATGAATTGCAACACAATGTTAATTATATTGTGTAATCAACTGTACTAAAAAGCACCATGATCTTGTACTCACACAGAACCCTTTAGACTAAAATTATCTTCAAATGCTATAAAGCATGAACGAAGAGTGCTTCACTTGAACGAAAGGAATATTTCCTTACCCTTCCATCCACTTCCAGGGGTTTGTAGTCAAAATTCCCTTAACAGATTACTCCAAGGCCTTCCACACAAGAAGGAAATCAAACTTTAAAAGTAAAGTTTGTTATCAATTATGCAAAATTATTCTAATTTCTCTTCTGGGTGGGAAATACATGCTGGGAAGGACTACTGATGTTTATTCAAGCAGAGCTGGTATGTTTTCATACTAGTATTAATGTGATTAGGTCTTAAGTTGTAAAAGCTTTGAGAAGTTCCCAGTGCCCTGCGTTTAGGCTTTTCTCTTTGGTGAAGAAATAGCTCATTTAGGCATCTCTCTGATGGAGAAATGACTCATGTTGAATTTTAGCCGTAGATGAAGTTAGCACTATGAATGTTAAATTTGCTGCTGGAGAAAGCCAGACTCCTTGTCCTAGAAGTCCATGACATGGATTCCCCAAACCTTTTGTGAAGTTTCTTTTAATTTTTTTTTAAGATTTTATTTATTTATTTGACGGAGAGAGAGATAGAGAGGGAATACAAGCAGGGGCAGAGGGAGAGGGAGAAGCAGGCCTCTGTCTGAGCCCCCCAATGTGGGGCTCCATCCCAGGATGCTGAGATCATGACCTGGGCCGAAGGCAAGTGCTTAGCCCACTGAGCCACCCAGGTGCCCCTGAAAATGGGCCCACTGAGAGGGTCTTAGGGACTGCCAGGGGTCTCTGGACACCACTTAGCGAACCTGTATCAGACGAGAGACCTCAGACAAGCCTAGGTGCCTACTCACTGTTCTCTCCACTTTCCCAGGCTCCATATTTTTAGCTGAACCCACCTTCTGCCTTTTCTTTAACTCCTCTGTGACTTGTTGCACTGCTCACATAGCACAGGAAGCCCCGCATTCTGCTTATTTGTCTCCGTATCCACCCAAAGGGATCGCAGCCTCAGAGAAGGAGGGACTCAGTTGATACACCTAATACTGTGTGGTGTGTCTTCCACGTTGTAGGTATGTACTCACAACAAAAACAGTAACAGCTGTGTTTTTTCAGTGTTGCTATGTGCTAGGTGCCCTCCTAAGGCATGGCTGGCTGTATGAGTCTCCTAGGGCTGCTCACGGATTGTGGGGCTTAGAACAATAGAAATGTATTCTTCCACAGTTCTGGAGACCAGAAGCCCGAAATCAAGGTGTTGGCAGGGCCCTGCTCTCCCTGCGAGCTGTAGGGGAGAATCCGTCCCATGCTTTCCTCTCAGCTTCTGGTGTTGCCCATGATCCTTGGTGTTGCTAGAAGCGTCTCTTCGATCTCCTCCTCTGCTGTCTGTGGCTTTCTCCCTGTGTGTCATCACACCCTCTTCCCTTTGTGCATGTCTGTCTCTGTGTTTTTTCTCTTGCTCTTACAAGGACCTCGGTCATATTGGATTACGGCCATCCTAGTAACCCTAACTTGATTAAATCTGCAAAGATCCCATTTCCAAATAAGATCCCGTTCACGGGTACCCAGGAGTGGGACTTCAACATATCTTTTTGGGGGACACGTTTCAACCCATAATACTTACTAAATATTAAGTTGAACCACACAGACTTGCCGTGATTTGACTGTTTTTCATCTGCAGAAACACTAATTTGGTGTGGTTTAACCTAAATCCTAATTGAAACAAAATCGGTAAATAAAACCAATTGATTTTGATCAGTGTTGTCACCTGTCAGCCAATATAACCTCATCCTTGTCCTTTGCTCCAGGCCCACAATGGATGCTCTACGACTGGCAAATTCGGCCTTTGCAGTTGACCTGTTCAAACAGCTGTGTGAAAAGGAGCCAGCGGGCAATGTCCTCTTCTCTCCAATCTGTCTCTCCACCTCTCTGTCACTTGCTCAAGTAGGCGCCAAAGGGGACACAGCGAATGAAATTGAACAGGTAAGCTCCGTACCTTGTTTCTGCTTTGAGTGCGAACAGGCTTATTAGAACACATAGGCAGTGCCTTGGGAGAATGAATGGGGGCTCTTGGAGAAAATTGTTCAGGATTGAGAGTTGTGCTATTTCGAGCACCCTCTTAATCAGTCTTTAAACGTGAAAGTTCATTAATCTGTCCTGCAACCCACATTTACAAGTACCATGTTGTGATGGAGAACCCGGGACCTGCTAGGCAATCACAATCTTTATACTAACGGGTGGCCTTCGGCAAGTCTACCTGTTACATTATAAGGGTACATCAGGATGGTGTTTGTTAAATGTGCCACTGCAAATACCCCCCGTCTTAGGCACAAAATTTGACAGCGTCATGCTTTATTTTAAGTTGCAGGCTCAACTGCATTCTACTCTATAATATATTCTACCCTATAATATAGTAATATATCCATATTAGATACATATATCTGTGTTTACGTTGGTACAGAAATAACATTAAAAATTTTCCACCTTCAGGTAACAGGGATGAATAAGAAGATGGATTGTGCTTGCTTGCTTTCTTTCTTTTTTTTTTTTTTAAGATTTTATTTATTTATTTGACAGAGATAGAGACAGCCAGCAAGAGAGGGAACACAAGCAGGGGGAGTGGGAGAGGAAGAAGCAGGCTCATAGCAGAAGAGCCTGATGTGGGGCTCGATCCCATAACGCCGGGATCACGCCCTGAGCCGAAGGCAGACGCTTAACCGCTGTGCCACCCAGGTGCCCTGGATTGTGCTTTCTTACGTTTCAGAATACTCCCTAGGGCTTGAGTATCCCATTCGAGAAGAATGGACTAAAATGTTTGCACCCCTCCCCCATATGTTTATAGTTGTATGCAGACACACGTGTGTGTGTGTGTGTGCATGTGTATTTTTTTTTTTTTTACAGTTTCTTTTTTGGCTATGGTTGACTAGCTTTGTAAAATTCTTAGACCTTCAAATGAGGTGATCTTCCAGATTGTACATCATTTACCTTTATTTCAGTTGATCATTATTTTTAATTGTGATATAGTTGGCATATAACATATTAGTTTTAGGTGTACAATATAATGATTTGATATCTGCATATGTTGTTAAATGATCACCGTAATAAGCAGCATCTGTCACCTTACATTGTTACAAATTTTTTTGTCTTGTATGAGAAGTTTTGAGACCTACTGTCTTAGCAACTTTCAAATGTACAATACAGTAATTATTAACTATAGTCACCCTGCTGTACATTACATTCCCATGAATTATTTATTTGATGCCTAGAAATTGTGTCCCCTTTACCCATCTCCCCCTTAGATAGTAGGTAGATATGTTTCTACTTCCATTCCAATATTATTTTTATGTTGGCCATTTTAAGTTCAATAGAATCTTTTTTCCTTTCAACTCACAAGCATTTAAAAAAGGAACGTCTTCTTATATCCATAAATTCCCAGAAAGTATGAGCCACAAAATATCATTTGGGTCAGGATGAAGAATTTATACTCGAAACTGAGCGGAGCTTGAAAAAGAAACTTCAGTTGTGGACAGAACACCTGTCTCTTCTCATCTGTCCTTCACTCCTGACTCCCCCACCCCTCTACCCCTATGCCATTTCTCCTTCCTCCTTCCTCATCTCCCCTTAGAGAAGGAATAGGAAAGAGAACTTCCTGGTAGTGGGTCTGTTCTCAATAATAAAGCTCTTTTCAGTACCTGCAATTGTTTTCCTATAGTGGTTACCTGGGTTCCTTAATTTTCTGGTCTTTATACCTGTCGTTAGGCATGAGAGCTATGCACTGCCTTGGACCAGCCAATTTGACACTCCCCGCTGAGCATGGAGCCCAACGCAGGGCTCGATCTCACAACCCTGAGATCATGACCTGAGCCAAAATCGAGAGTTGAGTGCTTAACTGACCAAGCCACCCAGGCACCCCTGTGACTCCCTCTTTGAGAGAGTAGTGTGAAAGAGGCCCCCTGCCGTACTAAGGTTTTGTGTCATCGGCACAGTGTGCCCATTTAGTGACAGTACCTGAGGTGTGGCAGTCAGGGCGGTTATCATGACTTAGGAGTGAGGAGAGGATCACCTTATGCTGACATCACGTTTTGGGGCACCATGAAGCAGAGGAGCTGCTGGGCTATGGGTTGGAACAAAAGAAGAGTTAGGACCAAAATGGAAGGATTCGAGTCTTCCAGAAGATAGCACTGAAGTTTTAAGTGACTTCAAATATTACTATAAGAATAATTATTAACATTTTTGAATCCATATGATGTTTTAGGTGTTTTGCATACAATGTCTGTAATGGTCATACTAACTCAGAAAAGTAGGTATTCTCAGTCCCTTTTACAGAGGGGAATGTGAATCTCTGAAGACCCAGGCAAGATTACATTTCCAGTGGGTACAAGCTGGGATTCCAAGGCGGGCTCTCGGACTGTAGCCCACCCAGGGCAGCCAACCGTGGATGGTGGCTGCCTCCCATCAGCGAAGAGTCAGCACATTTGGTTAGAGCAACGGAAGGGGCTAGACTGACCCTGGCTAGAGACACTTCTCTCCCTGGATCTGATACCTGCCTAATGATTCTCTCTCTTGGTATTCATCTCTCTCTGCTTGTGTCTCAGCTGGGTAGACATCATAACCCAGCTTTACTCCTTCCCAAGTTCAAAAAGCCTTCTGTACGAGCATCAGAGACATCATTTTGAGGAATGGGCAAAATTTCCCCATCGTTGAATAAAGAGAAGACTATAATGGCAGTGTTTCTCAAATGGGGACAGTTCTGTTCCCTCCCATCCCAGGGACATTTGGTGATGCCTGGAGACATTTTTGGTTGTCATGAATGGAGGAAGGAGTATTATGGGCAGTCGGTCAGGAATGCTGCTAAGCTGTCTACAGTACCCAGGACAGCACCCCAAGAAGAATTATCCAGCCCCTAATGTCAATAATACTCAGGTTGAAAAGCCTCCCTTTATGGGGGCAAATGAGCAGGGAGATGCTCATCCCCGGCCCCCCCCCCCCCCGGGCTGTGGACCATTGTCCCGTAGCCACTGCAGTAGGAAAAGGCAATGCTTCATGGGTAATGGATTTTCTTCTCTTCACAGGTCCTTCATTTTGAAAATATCAAAGACATACCCTTTGGATTTCAAACAGTAACATCGGATGTGAACAAACTTAGTTCCTTTTACTCACTGAAACTAATCAAACGGCTCTACGTAGACAAATCTCTGAACCCTTCTACTGTAAGTGGGTTAACTCAAGTAGCCCAATTCCACTTTTTACGAGGAGTGGCGTTTTCACGCGGTTAGACCCATAGCTTCGTTGTCAGTGACGTTCACGTTTAGGATGATCGTTTAGGATTTCAGGCTTATCAAAAATAAGTCGGTCCTAGTGGAGAATGTGGGGGGGGGTCTCCTGATCAGCTGAGGGGACCCCCCAAAGGTGGGGTGACCCGATCGGGTGGAGGCTGGCAGCTCGGGTGGTGAAAGCATTCACCCAAGGCCGAATAAAGGTGATGGAAGTTTACTGAATATACCGCAGGGAGTGGCGGGCAGGGCAGCAAGGGAGAGGCTGTCTGCCAACGAGGCAGGGGTGAGGGGTTGTAGTTAAGGGGCAGGTGAGGAGGTATGGAACGTATGGAATTTTCCTGTTTGGGTTCCTGTGTCTGGGTGTAAGTAACCCGTGGGTCAGGTAGGGCTTGTGGATATTTTGAGGGGGGGTCGCCTAATGGGGCTCCGTGTATTTAGCCAGGGAGTAGGGGGTCCCTGTGGGCCCTTCTGCCTTCCTCAGGCTTCCATGTTGATTGCCTAAAAGTGGCCCCTACAGAGAGGCTGAAAATAGCGGGAATCACATGTAGCTAGAATCACATTACAGTCACATTACAGCTCAAAATGTAGAAAAGCTTGTGGGTTTCCTTTTCCCTCTCAAACATACCTAAATCTCACCCCTCCTTCTAGTGTCCTCACTGAGAGGACTAGAGAATGCGGGTATTAACTCTCTAGTAAATATGTCTCCATAGATGCAAGACAGCTCACGCGTTAAGCCTCTTTCTCCTTAAACAGCAGGGCCGGTGGCCTGGGTCAACATTTTAAGTTCTCCACCTCATTTGTTCATGCCCACAATGTTCTCTTGATGTTTCTCAAAATCAGTAAGAAAAGTAGCAACTGCATGAATCAGTCACAAATTGGTTTTGTTTGCTTTCCTAGGCCGGTCCCGTGGGCATCTATCCAAGGTAGCCCTACGTATTTAATTTCAGCTGTTTCTTGAAGGAATCATACAAAGTACACTGTAGTATCCTTACATTTGACCCCAGAGTATTTCGTAATATTTTTTAAAATCTGTATTTGAAACGCAAAGCCGGCATCCTAGACTACGTAGAGTTTCTTTCTCTACTCTAGTAATGTGGAGTTGATTCCGTTTGTGTTTGCATGGTCAGAATTTCAGTCTTTCCACCTGTAAAACGTAGACTGCCAGTTAAATAGTTTACCATAGTTCTACTACTTTCTGCTGTACTGTTTGTTTTTCTGGTTGAGATTTTTTTTTAAGATTTTTATTTATTTATTTGAAGAGAGACAGAGATGGTGACTGAAATAGCGAGAGAGATGGGGGGGGGGAGGAGAGGGAGAAGCAGGCTCCCCGCTGAGTGGGAAGCCCCATGCAGGGCTCCATCCCAGGACTCTGGGATCATGACCTGAGCTGAAGGCAGACGCTTAACTGAATGAGCCACCCAGGTGCCCCTGGTCCAGATCTTTTGAGGACAGGAGTCACTAGATATTATTGTGACTTTATTCGTATTGCGTGAAGACATATATACACAGCCTTCTTTTCAGCCTACTATCACCCAGGGAATTAAAAAAAAAAATACTGAGATGTGAATTGGGGTCTGAGTATGGACAAATTTTAAGAGCTCCCTAGGTGGTCCTGCAGGAGATGCTTAATACATTCTGTAGCTAGCCTTGAGGAGCAGGGAGCTCTTTACCTTGCCGAGGCTCTCGTGCTCTCGGGCGGCCCCAGCTCTCTCAGTCAAGGGCAACGCTCAGTCCCGAGGTTGGGTTGCTGTTAACGAAAGCAAACTGGCTGAGGCTGTAGCTGCTGTCAAGAAATTCAAGGGACCCCTGTGCCTAGGACATTTAATCAGGTATGTTTCGTTTGGTTGAACTTCCATTTCACCTTTTGAGTTATTTCAACCAAACGTGGAGTTGAAAGAATTTTTTTTAAAGTCTACTTATTTATTAAAAATTTTATTTATATGGTTATTTTTAGAAAAAGAGAGAGACAAGGGGAGGAGCAGAGAGAAAGGGACAAGCAGACTCTGTGCTACGCGTGGAGTCCAACGTGGGGCTTGATCTCATGACCCTGAGATCATGACCTGAGCAGAAATCAAGAGTAGGATGTTTAAGGGACTGAGTCACCCAGGTGCCCTGAAAGACATTTTTTTAAAGACTGCTTTCCATTCCTCCTGCTGGGTGTGTATCATTTGCAAATTTACTGGTAATAGAACAAACAAGTGTGGGGGAGGGGGACCACCTGCATCAGAACTACCTGCTAAAAGTGCACATTCCTGGCCTCAGATCACTTGAATCAAGATCAATAGGGATGGGATTTGGGGTTTTGCATTTTTAGCAGGCATGTGATAGAATCCCTGCTGTTTTCTCTAGAGTCTGTATTAATTTCAGTGGGGATAGGAGTTTTCTACTCACAGAGTTCTCTTTTCTGTACATTTCTTCTTTTTTAATATATAAATTGAGGTTATATTCCTCTTGGAGCATTTTATATTGTTTTTAAAATTTTTAAAAAAGATTTTATTTGTTTATTTGACAGAGAGAGAGAGCACAAGTAGGCAGAGCAGTAGGTAAAGGGAGAGGGAGAAGCAGGCTCCCCACTGAGCAGGGAGCCCAGTGTGGGGCTCGATCCCAGGACCCTGAGATCATGACCTGAGCTGAAGGCAGACACTTAACCTACTGGGCCACCCATTTCTTCTATTCTAAGATACACACACACACACACATACACACACACACACACACACACATTTAATGTTTCTAATTTGGAATTCATATTATCATTGTTGCATACATTTAATGTAGTGTTTCTTTTTCCCCCCAAAGCTGCTACTACATTGATGGAGGGATTTAATAATTGATATTGCCTTAGAATTGAAGAAATGAAACACTTTATGCTAAGAACATTCATTGATTTCCACGGGAAGTTTCCATTTATGCAGTGTTACCGATTTTGAAAGGGTAGTCACCAACCTGGACACCTACAAATCCTCTAGTTAGAATTGTGGAAGGACGCAATGGTTTGACTATGGACTTTAGGTACTTTGTGATTTTATGAACTGGATGTTTTTCAGGAGTTCATCAGCTCTACGAAGAGACCCTACGCGAAGGAAATGGAAACTGTTGACTTCAAAGACAAATTGGAAGAAACAAAAGGTCAGATCAACCAGTCCATCAAGGATCTCACGGATGGCAAGTATCCTTTACTTACTTGGACCCTGTCTTCTCAGGAATCTTTCTGCTAAGCATAAACTTGAACATCTGAGGCTTCCTCAGATGTTTTTGGTAGGCAGGCTAAATTCTTGCCCTTCCAGCCATTTCAAACATGCGGAAGGATTCCCAGGCTTGTCCTACATCATCTTACGCTTGGCAGGAATTCCTGGTGCTTCCGTTTCGGTCCACTGTGCTGTGCTCCACAGTGAGCTACCAGCTCCCGCATGCCTGCGGGAGTCCCAGCTGTGCCTCTGACAGAGGGTGGCTTCCAGCAAGTCACTGGCCGCTTTCTCAATCTGGAAACGAAGGGTGTGGGCTTTAACTTGGTGCCTGAGGCCAACTTCAGTTCCCCTGCTGTGGTCTGGGGAGGGACATACTTCTCGAGCAAGGCAGACTCGCTTCCTGTGTGAATGGCCAGCGGGATCCTGTCGTGGTGCTAACCCAGAAATAACAGAGTCCTCCCCACAACTGCAGAGTGAGACCATGGAGAGAACTTGGTCTTGGAGACCTTCAAGACCTGGATTCAAATCCAGACGCTGCCACTTTGAACTGAGTTCCTTGGGTAGGGACCTCAGTTTACTGACTTGTAAAATGGGGCAGATGTTATCTGATTATTTTTCACATGGTTGTTGTGAGGATCAAGTTCAATCTATAGGGTAACAAATAATATATGATCACCAAGAAAATATATGGGAGCCATAGCTATGCATGCACACACACAAATGTATACATACATATGTATCTGTTACTGAAATGATGCTTCTTTGCCTTCATAGGTAAAGAGAAAACTGGTGTAAGTAACACCAAGTTAAGCACAGTTTAAAGATTTATAAGCAAAAAGCAGTTGCTGTTTAAACTGCTGTGTAACAGTTTTGCTTCTAGAATTGCCAGATAATTGTATTTTCTCTATAAGGACCTTCGAAAAAATCTTCGTAAACCTAAGATTTTACTGGAGAAGGTGGCTTAGTGAAAAGTCCTCTGAATTTACAGTCAGAAGCTCAAGATTTAAGTTGAAACGACCACCTACTAGGTCCCCTCCTTCTCTGGTCTTTCAGTTCCTTCCTTAACATGATTAGTATTCAACCCGTCATGTAACATTGGCAGGACCGGTTACATGAGCTCAGTGCAAAATGCAAATGCAGGGCCCATTTTTAAAAAATGTATTAAGGACATCAAGGTGGTGATAGAGGAGCAGGAAACCAGAACAGGGCTCTGCACACTGATGTCACAGGTCTGTGGAGTGGGCCCTGAACTGCAGTGCGGAAGATCCCAGGGATTAGGTAAATGAAAATCCCTTGGAAAAAATGTCAGTGCTATTCATATGTGAGGACTTCTTCGTTTTATGACAAAGGAGGGAGCTGTTGTTCCTGTTGGGGACTGGATCTCTGCAGTAATGACCCTGCCCACTTTGATGCAAACGCATTTGCAACAGTGCCCTCTGGGGAGGGCGAGGTCAGCTGTAGGGTGAAGGGCTCAGCTCAGCCCCGTACAGAGGCACTTTCCAGGCCAGTGAGCCTCCCCGAGCCCTAATTTCCTTAAGTATAAAATGGTGATAATGATCTTGGCCTTCCAGGATCGCTGTGAGGTAATGCACGTGAAAAGGTTAAAATTACACTCGTGCATTTTCATTCCAGAGCACAGGCTGTGGAGTCCGAAAGCCTCATCTCTGAATCCTGAACCCGACCTTGCTCATGTGTCATCTTGGGCAAGTGACTTCACCCCCACGTCTCAGCTTCCTCATCTGTAAAATGGGGAGAAATACGTGCTATTGTGCCTGGGGAACATCTAGCACGCTCGCTGGCACAGGATAGGCATTTGAAAGTGGTGGCTTGTGCTTCTCTTCTTCCTGTTCTTCCTTTCTTTTCCCTCCCTTCCCCTCTGCTCTCTCCCCGCTAGGTCTCTTTGCTAAGTGTTCCTGTGGCAAGATAGGAGGAGAGAAAGAAACCCTTCTGAAATGAGGCGTGTGGGCTACCAGACCTTGGGCGGGTGGCTCCAGCAGTGATAAATACCCAGGGAGCCGACGTGCGTGTGGATGTGGGATGTGGTTTGGAAGAATGACAGGTGCAATCTGGGGTTTCCTACAATTGTTTGCAGGTCGCTTTGAGAACATCTTGGCTGACAACAGTGTCAGTGACCAGACCAAAATCCTTGTGGTTAATGCTGCCTACTTCGTTGGGAAGTGGATGAAGAAATTTCCTGAATCCGAAACCAAAGAATGCCCGTTCAGAATCAACAAGGTATGGGGGAGGGGCAGGGGGCAGCCGGTCAGAGGCTCCCAGCTATAGATCCGAAAAATCATAGCAACAGACGGGACCATAGGGTTTCACTCCTGTGGGGACAGTTGAGGCACAGGAGATAGTGTGCCTTCCCTGAGACTAACGGCTGGGAGGAAGGTAGCAGACAAAGTACCATAATCCAGAGACACGCCCTCTTTTCCAGAATGTTTAGATTGTTTTGCTGGTGGTTGGCTTTCCTCCCTAGGAAGGGCTGGCACGGGGGCCTGAGTTCTGTGTAAGCAAAACCTGAAACAGTTTGCTGATGGTGGGTGTCCTAGCGGCCGCAGGGCCAGCCCGGACACGATCTACTCTGGGTGATAGTCAGTGAGCGCGCTGTGGGCTTTGGCGCTCAGCACCCCAGATGTGTCGTTTTTGCGTCTAGCAAAGCATGACTGGGCAGAAAGGAGTAGGAATGTGTGCTACTCCTTTGTTGTGATTCAGTCGTAAAGCTGGGTCCTGCCAGATCCTGGAGACTCGGACTCTAGGAAGAGAAAGAATAAGGATTTGAAATGTCATTGATCTTTCTGTGTTTCATCTAACCGAGCAGTAAAACACGGCTCCAGGCTGTGTGGGGATACGCCCTCCTTTTGAATGCAGACTTTTCTTTTGTTTCCTTTGTATTGCTTTTGTAGCCCCTGAACTTTTCCAGTGACGTTACTAACCCCGCCCCCCACCTCACTGGTCCCTTGGTGTTTCCTTTAAGGGTAGACTAAGTTGATGAAGTTATATTATTAGAAGTTTGGTATAGTGCTTATGCAGACAAAGTGAATATACACGCGCACATTTCTTGGAATGGTCCTTATTTAGTCCTGTGTTCAGAAGATAGGTCTCTCGGTTTAGGTTTCAGAAGTGGGATTATTGTATCCATATTTGGTGCTCATAAGTGAAATCGGTGATGGTTTTGGTGGCCACAACTATATGCAAATTCATATGACTAGCGGTCTAACTTGGTGTAGATTTTTAGATAAATCTATATCTTCTTTAAGAGAAATAAATGCAAGAACCCGCAGTTAATTTCAAAAGGAGTATGTTTTTCTATCACAGTTATGTTTCCGGTTGTACACAGAATCAAAGTCTCTAGTTATCTATCAGCCAAATATTTAGTGAGTGACTACTACGTTCCAGAATCTACCAAGATAATAAGACATGGTTTCTGCTTTGACCGTGGCCTAGTTGGGGTGGGGGGTGGAAAGACAGTCACATAAATAAATATTGTAACCATGTGACAAATACTGAAATAGAAGTGCTACAAAAAGTAAAATATGGTCTCGCTCTGCTTGAGAAAGGTGTTGGGGGAAATGCAGTTTACTGTTTGAAGATCCCAGATAAAAGTTTTACTGCAATATCATCCTCCAGGCCTGAGAGGAAGTTTGAAATCTCCCCTAAAAGAGATTCAGTTAATAGGCAAATGTCCCATAGGAGGTGTAGATTGAAATAAGAGGTCACACTAAATCACTATCAGTCTCTTCCTCTTGAGTATGAACTAATTTTCCTTCAGAAAATCAGTGTCTTTGTAGTAGAGAGACAGAGCCAAATATTAATGGGGGCAGAGAAGGAAGGGCCTGGAGAGAAAGGCCTGGGCACTAAGCTCTTTTTTGAGGAGTGTGGAATGCACTTCGAGATAATTCTGTTACTTAATATTCCCATTTAAAAAATTATGAACTATTTCAAGCATACAGAAAATTATAGGAATAATAAAACAAACACCGTTGTACCCAACAACCAGCTTTGTAAATCTTTATATTTTGTCTTATTTCAGATATTTGAAAGAAAAAAATAGAGCAACAGATGGGGCCCTGTGCAGCCCCTCCCCTCCCATGTCCTTCTCTCTTCCTCCCCAGAGGCAGCGATCATTCTGAAATGTCCAATTCCCTCATTCTACTGACAGGGAAACTGAGGCCCAGAGAAGTTGAGTGACTTGTGCAAGATCACGGCATCTGTTTATGTCACATTTGAGACTGAAACCCAAGGTTCTGAACTCTAATCCAGACTCTTCATCTGCTCAGGTCCGAGTAGGTTGGCTGTACAGGAAGAGGGTGACAAAACCAAAGGAGAACAGAGAACAAAACCAATGTGAAGTTTGTCCTGCTACCTGCCGAGTGTTCTCTCTTTCGTATTCTAGTAGGAAAAGCTGCATAAAGGAGACGTGTGCTTTGCACTAGAACTTACTTTCAAGTCAGCTCCAGCGGGAATGAGCTTGTACTTACGAGCTTCTATAAAGACTGAGTCAAAATGTCCCTGTGTTTTCAGTCTTACTGTCTTATGGTTAATGTTTTATATACGCAAGTACAGTATTATGTATAGTTCCTGAAACAGATTGGAATTATGAGGCCTGTGAATAACTTTTCAAAGGAAGTCATTAACTCTCAGGGGCTGGTCTGATGGTTTGGGTCCAGATGGGGGATTGCGCCGTTACGGTCTGAAACCGTAACAAGAACAAATGTGTGTGTGTGTGTATTTGTGCTTGTGTAACTTGGAAAGCAAGCGGTCCAAATTTCTTCTCCTCTTACAGACGGACACCAGGCCTGTGCAGATGATGAGTATGGAGGCCACGTTCTGTATGGGCAACGTCGACGGTATCAATTGTAAGATCATAGAGCTTCCCTTTCAAAATAAGCATCTCAGCATGCTCATTCTGCTGCCCAAGGATGTGGAGGATGAGTCCACGGGCCTGGAGAAGGTGAGGAGGGAGGCGGGGGTTCAACACGCAGGTGCCACTTGCCGTGACACGGAGACGTGTGGCCGGCACGGTGTGCGGCTGTGACCCTGCCCTGCCTTCCACGTCGCTCGCTCAGTCGTCTCCAAGGGTCTTGTCGTCCTTCTGGGCCTTTCTCTTTAATAAGAAAACATTTACTCAGCACTTGTGAGGAGCCAGGACCGTGAGGTCCCACGTGCACCTTCTCACTGGTTTCTCGCCCCAGGCCCGTCCGCACCTGGGAAGCTCTCTCTGTGCTCTGTTGGCCGGGAGGTGAGGCACAGCAGGCGCGGGGCCTGGCCGCGGGCACCTAGGTCGTCAGCGGCACGGAAAGCTGGGCTTGAGCCCAGGAAGTCGGACTGTGTGTTCTTAATCTAGTCTCGGGTACCTGTGAGTAGCGCGTTGCCTCGGCGCGCCGCACCTGTCAGCACCCAGGCGCCGGTCATCTGCTCAGTACTCATCGGTCCGCAGTTTGCTTTAGGTCCGCTCCTTGTGTGTACAGTCTGTGGGCTTTGGGAAGCTCCTTTAGTGCGTACAGATCTGTGAGACTTTATTCTGCGCCGTCCTTTACGTAGGTTATTAGAGGCCCCGGGTTGACCTGGAGGTTCGTGTGCCTGTGAGTGGTGCCCTAGCTTTCGCTCCGCTCTGGAAACCCAACCAGCCCCCCACCCCCGGCCACCTGTCCCCCCTCCAGGCTTCAGTCTCCATCCCACCTGCTGCTTTGATGGTGCTCACACTTCCTCCATCCCTGGCCTGCATTGCTCTTTTATTCACTGCTCTTCCTCTTTCTCACTCTCCTCCATGCCTGGGTCTCTTTTCTCCTGCAGCCCTTGCACTTTCCCTTACGGGAAATACCCTTATACCGATCTTTTTCTGATTACAGTACAGAATGGAAGAAACTGATCTCTTGGGTCTCAGGGAGATGCAAGAAGAGCTTAGCGTTGGTCTCCTGGGGCTGCCGTAATTAAGGACCACAAACTCAGTGGCTTAAACAGCAGGAATTTATTCTCTCGCAGTGCCTGAGGCTAGAAATCCAGGTGCCAGGGGTTGGTTCCCGCTGAGGGGTGTGAGGGAGACTGTTCTAGGCCTCTCCCCTGGCTTCTGGAGATGGGCTGGCAATCTTTGGCCTTCCTTGGCTTGTAGATGTATCACTTCAGTTTTTGCCTCTGTGTTCACATGGCTTTCTCCCTGTGTGTGTGTGTGTCTAAAATTTTCCTTTTTATAAAGACACCGGTGATGTTAGGTTAGGGCCCACCCTAAAGACCTCATCTGAATGACACCCACAAGGATCCTGTTCCCACATCAGGTCATGTTCTAAGGCACTGTGAGTTAGGACTTCAACACATGAATTTATTTTGGGGGGGATACAATTCAACCCATAACACATACATAAGGGAGGGGGCAAAAAGCTTTTTTCTCTCTGAGTAGTCTTTTTGAGTTATGGATCAATTTTCTTCCCTCTCTTCATTCCCAGATAATAAGTGGACAAGAGAATATACCTTTTGGTACCTTTCGGTTCAAATATTCTAGTTACTTATGGCAATCTTTTGGTCTGAATAATTTGTCGTAAATGAAGCAGTAGTCATTGACAACATAATTATCATAGATGAACAAGAGAATCCAATGGGGCCCTCCCCCACAGAAAAACAAAACAAACAAACAAGCTTGTGCCCCGTCTGTGACCTTGCCCTGTTACTGATTTCTGTGGGGTTTCAGGTGAGTAACTTCAGTGCGGGGTTGCCCCATGATAGGAAGAGTCAAGGTACTGTCCTTCTCCCTTGTACGTGCATTTCTCCTTAGACAGTGGGGAGGTTGGCAGGGCCAGGAGCAATGTAAGATTTGCTCAGTGAAGAATTTTATGACTAAACCATTTTATGCGTCATTGCAAACCTCTCATTTCTGAAACGACCAACTGAAATGGATGCATTCATCACCTCGGGTCTTCAACAATGACCATAGACAGTTCAAGTTCTCATTTTAGAAAGAGGAATTTTAGCTTTAATTTGCATTACTAATTTTGATGCCATGCCAAGTACATGAATATTCTGGATTTCCTAGTAGAGAAGTTAAAATAAGCGTTCAAGAAATAGTGTATCTAAGAACTCTTCTAATTTTATTTTACTTCACTCTTATTTACGCAACATCATCATCTGTGTGTTCGCTTCTTCTTTACAGCTTCAAAGAAACGCCCTCAGACACTTCAGTGCAGAGGGACCATTGTTGGAGGGTGGGGTCCTGGGTGGCTGGGTGCATCTTGGGTAAGGGGAACTAGGCACATGCCCAAACTGTAGGACTGACTCCATGTTCAGTGGCCCATCTGCGCTGCTTCAACACTGGGCCCCCATGGCACTTCCTGTTTTCAATCAAACAGGATCTTTTACAACTGGGAATAAAATAAATAATAATAATTTCCTCTCCTTTGGGTCCTTCAGGTTGAACAGCAGCTCAACTCAGAGACGCTCTTGCAGTGGACCAATCCCAGCACCATGGCCAATGCCAAAGTCAAACTCTCCATTCCAAAATTTAAGGTGGAAAAGCTTGTTGATCCCAAAGCTAGTCTGGAAAACCTAGGGCTGAAAAATATCTTTAATGAGAATACATCTGATTTCTCTGGAATGTCAGAGACCAAGGGAGTGGCCCTCTCCAATGTTATTCACAGAGTGTGCTTAGAGATAACGGAAGATGGTGGGGATTCCATAGAGGTGCCAGGATCGCGAATCCTGCAACACAAGGATGAATTCAATGCTGACCACCCATTTATTTATATCATCAGGCACAACAAAACGCGAAACATCATTTTCTTTGGCAAGTTCTGTTCTCCTTAAGTGGCAGAGCCCAGGTTAAGTCCCACCTGACTTTTCTGTAAACTCTGCATCCAAAGAATCACTTTCTAAATATAATAAATTGTTAATATTGCTGGATCAGGAAGCAGCTGGTGCTTGACATGTGTAGCCCTCACACTAATAGGGCCTTCTTTCAATCCTTTCTTTTATTCTCCCTGCCCCCCATGCTGCCATAAACCACAATGCTTTTAATGAAAAGGAGTTCCCTTAGAGGAAAAATACGTACTCATCACTTGCCAAATTATCTAGGGTTACGGGCAGGAATGCAGTCTTCCGCAATGAAAATTCCTGTAAGGAGGATCTGGAGGATTTTAGAGATTCACCTTCCTTCACTGGGATACAGAATGTTCCAGGTGTTCTCACTTCCCTGAAAGACGTGGGATCCACGAAACTTTCCTGGCTCCAGCAGAACTTGGGCACATGTTCAGGCTGCTGTCGGCCCCTAGCTCTTTTTGCTTAAACTGTGGTCCCAATGTTTTCTTCCAACTCTTGACTTTTTGGGATTTTAGAAAGTTAACATGTTGCACATAGTATATGTTATGGAAGGAACTCCCTCGATAGAGTCTGGGACAGCACCCTATAAATCAACACTTTCATATTTCTGCCACAAAACATAGAATATTCACACACAATGGATAAAGACTCCCAGAAGCCCATAAGTGTCAGCTTTTACTGCCAAACGAGTGTGCCAAGAGAAAGTTTCTTGTTTACAGAAATTTTTGAAATTTTGGAAGGTTGGGGAGGGCATTGCAGACCCATAGTAGCAGAAGTGCAGCAGGTCGAGGGGAGGTTAGATTTTATTAAAAATCCACTTTCACTTTCGACAGAACACGCACGTGGTCACTTGGCTGGTGGTAGGCCACTTGATGGGCAGGGAATGTGGACAGCCTCAACGAAGCTCTGGGTGTCTGATGACCAGGGACTTCAAACACATGGGGATTTTTAAGGTAGCCGATAAAAAGTATTTTTGAGTGTTGAAGGAACTTGTCTCTTTGTCTACCGTGCTAGTGGGAAGGGGAAAGGAGCTAATGCCTTTGGAAAAGAGAATAATGGCAACTGGAGTGTTCTCGTGCCTTGACATGTATGTTTCCAGATCATGGGTTTAGTTACGGTACGTAGCTAGTTAGTAACTTACATTGACAATAATTGGTGCAGTTGGTCTGTGACGTTATCTGTGCTGCAGGTACATGGGTTAACTCACGACCAAAAGAGCACATTTGCTGAAAATGTCGCGACATTCCTTTGCCCATCTGTTCTCTGGCATTCATTGTAAATAAGTTCAACTTTCTTCTTGCTCCAAAGGTTCAATATTGAATGTCTTTTATGCCACTGACAATAAAATATTATTGAACTACATGTCTTGTTTTTTCATGACATTAGATTTACTCTTTTGAAATGGAACCAAGCTATCATTTACAAAAGCATTCCTGTAGGTAAATGCTTTCTGAGGCCACTGATGGAAAACGAAAAGGAGTAAGAATAATTACTGTTCTTATTCTCTTGTCTTCCTTTCTTCCTGCCCACCAGGCTTGCTTCCTCCCCCATTCCCTTTCATCGTGGGGGGCAAGGACCAGGGGGGTGCTGGGATTACTTTTCCCTATGTGAAAGTATGCAATGAAATGAGAGGCCTGGCAGGAGGACATGAAACTTTTCTCCAGCAGAAAAGTTCGGGCCCAGTCTCAAAATCGCATTTTATTAAGTAAGCTGTATGGGCTCAAGATATTTGTAAGTGCATTTTTCTCAATGTACATTTGTTTTAAATCAATTACACCATCCCTGAACCCAATATTCAACATAGCCCTTGTCCTGTCCCTGTGCTGTGCTCCAACAGAATGTGTCCCCTGTTACGGTAATTGCTGAGCACAGAGAGTGACAAATGCTCCCCAACCCCCCAAAAGGAAAAAACCGTTTGTGCAGAGTTTCTGGGGGTGACCCAAACCAGGTCTTGTCGCTCTTGGCTCATCACTCCCTCTAGGCTACAAAACACAAAAATGTTTGGGGACTATTTCAGGGCAGGAAGGGATTAGTGCCTCTTTAAGTCAAGTGTTCAGGGAGCTTAAAGTATCTCCTGGAATTTGGAAAGTACTGGAAGTTTTGATTAACTCTTGCTGGGATACTTTAATCCAGTGGTTTTCAACTAGGGGCAGTTCTATCCCTGAGGGGACATTACCTTACGGTCAAGAATTCTTGATATCTTGATATTCTACCATGCCCAGAACAGGCCCAGAGCAAAGAATACCCCCACAACGCCAACAGTGCCAAGGTTGGGAAAGCTGGGACCCTATCTGAAGGACAGAAGCTGGCTGGGGGGGTCCCTGAGGCAGAGCAGGGAGACGGAGCAGCAGAGGGTGTGCGGGGAGGGTGCCTGCTGTCAGCTGCAGTGAGATTCGCAGGGAGCCAGGCTTGAGTGTTTTGAGACTTTCCTCAAAAGTTCTGCCCAGTGGGGGTGTGCGGTCTCCGAGGAGCCCACGAGAGCATCCTGTGAGAAAGAGGCACCTGGCACCTCTCGTGCTGGTTTCCAACTGCACCAGTGAGGCCAGGTCCTTCTCTCCTTCTCTCTCCTCCCCTCTCCTTCCTCCCCTTGCCCCGCAAGTTGGGTGTTGTAGGGAGCAGCAGAAGAGCAGGGTGGGTAAATGGTGGGGACGCCCACCTCCCATTCCTTCTCCTGTGGGTTGGGGAGCCCTAACCAGCCCCCAGCGGTGGTGGATGGAGAAGCTTTCAGCCAAAAGAGTATCTGAAGTTCCGACTTAGAAGAATTCTGGGCTTTTTCACTTCTGAAAATGACTTTATTAATACATGAGAGTGACTAGAGAGGTGTTAGTCTAGGGCATGGGTTTTAGGGGGTTTGGTCCAGGGGAGTGGGGGGATGCTGCGGCAGCGTGGACTTGAGAACGCCTGGGGAAAGTGCCATTTCCCCGGCACTTGCCCAGCCTGGTTCTCCGAGAAGCTGGTTACTCACCTAATCATCACAACAACCGTATGAGGAGGAAAGCACAACCCTGTTTTATAAATGAGGATACTGGGACACAGAATGGATGCATGATCAGGGCAAGGGCGCAGGGCTAATGGAAGCTGATGATCAGATTTGAATTCCTGCAGACTGAGTCCAAAGCTGGAGTGCTGACCTTGATGCCACCATCGTCCCCCTGGCACTGGCTGCTGCACCATCCTTTCTCCTCTATATCTTCTCTATTTCGGAGTTCCCAGATGTTTGTCTTATCCCGGCGGTCCTTTTCTGGTCACCCAAATGTGCCTAGAGGTAACTGGCTCCATTCAATACATTCATAGAGCATCTTCTACGGGCCAGGTGCTTTGTGGGTGTTGCTACCTCTGCTTATCCTCACAATAACCCTGGAGGTGGGCCCAACCGCATACATTCTAGGAGGAAATGCGGGCTCAGAGGAATTGGGTAAAGCATCCAAATTGGTGATTAGCAGAGTATGTCTGCAGCTGTCTGACCCGAAAGCCTATACGCCTTCCCCTGTGACTTAGGGCCCTTGGACCCCTGGTGCAGTCTCCCCCTGGACGGCTTTGCATTACCTCGTGCATCACACGGGACCTCAGGCCACCCAGTGTTGCCGAAGCAATGTGTGTCTCTGTCCTCCAGGAAAACAGAACAGAACAAAACTCCTTGGTTAGTCCCTGAGCTGGTCCCCACCAGGACACCAGGAGCAGCAACAGTGGCCCTGTTCAGTACTTTCGTGCCCTGTGGGGCTGCATAGGCTAACTGGCGTTCGTTGGCAGGGTCATGTCTCTCTGCGGAGGTGGCTGAGCCCAGAAAGCAGTAGAAGGAAGGAAGTAGGATTTCAGAAAGGCCTAGAGCCTTCGTCCAGATGGGGAAAGACAGAGTGAGAGCAGGGATTCCACAAGGGAGAAGCAAGTGATCATTCGCGGAAGAAAAATGAGGTGCTGAATGCACAGGAGGCTCAGGGTGGATGGAACTGGAAGGAAAGAGCACGAGGCCAGATCATGTGGGTCCGTAGCGGGTCCTCGCACCAGGGGGCCTGACGACATCAGTGTCCAGGGCTGTGGGGCTGATACCAGCGCTGCCTTGCCGTGGCCATATATAAAATGGGCACATAAAAATATAACTTATATATACTTATACACACACATACTTGGGAAATGGGATTCCTGAGCCATATGCAAATATTCCGCCAGTTTTCCAAAGTGGTTCTCCAGTTCCTCACTATTTTTTATTAGTAATAGTATTACTATTATTATAATTATTACTGTAATATCAATAATAGTATGTTATAATATAAAATAAGGCTGGTATATTATTACTAGTACTATTATTATTAAATAATTATTATTAATGATTATTTTTTTCAGTTATTACTTTTATCGACCCCACTGCCATTTATGAGCTGGGTACTGGGCTAAGCATGACCTATAATATAATTCAGCTTCCACAACAGTCCTGAGGACCCGCTTGAGGTGAAAGGAATGGAGGTTTCCGAGACATGAAGAAAGTCGCTGAGCACTTTCGGCTGGTAACCTGTGTTGTGAGGATTAAACCGCCCCCTCCCCAGCTCTCAGACTCCAGAGCCCCTCCTTTTAACCTCAATGCATTTGATTCCATGAAAACTTTTACTTGATGAATTCAATTGTTTACGTTCAAGGGCAGATTTTGTTCTATTTAGGTTAAAAATGGAATATGGTATTAATGTAAGACAAATGAACGTAGGGAAAGATAAGCCTTAGATGAAGATTTGCATGGGAAGCAAACCTTCTAGCCATGTTTACTTTTCAAACGTTTCTGGTTAAATGTAATATATATATTTTAAAATTCGGAGCTTTTCCCGCAGGGGTGACACTCGGTCACCTGTGGGCCCTTTGCTTGCTCTTCACACCGATCTGAAGGGCTTGCCCGCTGTCGTTTTAGCTCGTAGACCAGAAACTGCCTCTAAGGCATTCTTGCCCTCAGCCGCACCCCGCGGCCAAGGAGCATTTCCTAGATGGGCGGATCCCCGTTCGAAGGCGTCTCTCCCGGCTCCCGTCCTCTGGCCCAACAACAATGGCGCCTCCAGTGCGCGAGGGCTTTCAAGTGAGGGGATCAAAGTGTGTTCCTATTCCTGACCCAAGTTCTGGAACGGAATAAGCAGATGGTGCTCCATTAGAGAGAAGATAGGTACGGACGTGTCACTCGAACTTCTCACCGCCTTAGAGGAGCCTCAGGCCCGCAGAGCCCGGATTGAGCCCTGCCTGTCTCTACCATAAGCTCTTTCGTGCTTCCTGGAAATAGTAAATATTAATACATACTTTTGGCTGATGGGAAAAGAGCATCCAGTTGGGCAGGTGATCTATGTGTTTGGGTTGTTTTGCTGTCTCTTAGAACTAACAGAGCCTTCTTGGCTGACTTAAAAAAAAAATCATTCAGTATTTCTCAAATGAGTCTGGAGGATCACTAGTTCTGTGGGGATGAGAAGCTGCTGTGAAGATAGGAATCCGTGCTTGAAGAGTCACACGCAGGCCGTGTTGAGCAAAGGTAAACAGGTGATGCAGTACTGTCTAGGCTTTGGAGAAACAGCTTTGTAACTCTCTGGGGGAGCATGTGGGACCTTGTTTCTTACATTTATATGACCTCTAAACCTGCTAGTTACACTCTAACTTGGAGGACTCTTGTTTCATGGAGCAAGTTTTGGGGGAAAGTAAACTTACCTGGGACATCAAGTTGAGGAGAAAATTCCAGATGTGTCAGGTTGCCAAGTGGGTGCTGTGAAAAGAGCATTGGCAAGGGGAACAGGAAGGCTGGATTCCAGCATCCAAGCCATCCACCCTTTCAAGGGCTCAGGTGCTGCTTGAATATGAGGGAGCGCTTTTATCGCAATAATCTCTGAGATTCCCACTAATGGCAGTAAGTCTCCCGGGGCCAAGACAAATCTCTATCTGAGCCAGTCCTCACTCCTCCATCTAAGCAGAGCCAACCACCACCTCCATCCTCAAGAGTGTGGTCAAGGGTCTGACTAAGCTGACTCTCCTCTTTGACATTGGGAACCAAGGTTGGCCTTTCCAAGGTGAAGAGGCATGATTGCTATGGCCCCCCACTTAGGGAGAGGACAGAAACACTGGAGGCGGAGACTTCCATGCCAATTCTCGGACCTCGCATTAGTGGTCAGATGACTCTTCCTCCAACAGTCCCAGAGAGAAGGTTACTGAGGCAGGTGGAAAGTGTTAAGGCAAAGAAACCAGCTTCTTCTCCCTGAGATCATATAGTTTAATTTTTTTTTCTTTTCCGTCTACTTATAACACAGAGCTCGTTCTTTTCCTATAGGCTACCCAGTCTTTTCCCCTTTATTTGGGGGTCCCCCTACATGGGTGCCACTGCATGTGGTAGTAAGGGGGCATGAGGTGAGAGGGTAAGCGGGCTGACATCAGGCTGGCATTCGGTCCATATAGCAGCGCACCGGGGTGTGGGGCTGTGTCAGGTTGAGGAAGGATCACCGCTTCTGAATTTGCACAAAGGTGCTGTCCAGGCTGACAGTGGCCCTGTTCAGTACTCTGAGATGTGCGAAAGAAATAAGAGCATCATTTCATCATCATTGTTTCCATTATCATCACCATTGCTGATAGCATCATCATCAAGTCAATATCCTACTTTGTTAAGAGAATGACCCTTATGTAAAATTAGGCCAGTTAGAAGTAGATGGATTTTCCCGTGTACGCAGTTGGCGGGAATGTAAAATGGTGCAGCCGCTATGGAAAGTGGTATGGAGGCTCCTCAAAGCATTAAACATAGAACTACCCTATGATGCAGCCATCCCAGTTCTGGGGATTTAGCCACAAGAATTGAAATCAGGACCTCGAAGAGATATTTGTGCTCCAGGTTCTCTGGGGCACTATTCAAAATAGCCAGGAGACGGGGTCCACCTGAACGAGCAATGAGCATCCCGCTTGCCACGCCCACAAGCTGAGCCCTGACTCAACTCCTTGGTTTCTCCCTTGCCTCTTCCTTGGTCATCCTGTGTCCAAAAGGGATCCTTACCATCACCATCTTCAGTTCCATCACTTTTTAGGGAAGAGGCATGGATAAAGGGAGTTTAATGCCGAAGGACGAAGCCTGGGCACTGTAGGGGCTGAGCACTTTGCCTGCACCCAAACAAACAGGTCTTCTTTCCTTTTTTCTAGAGCCTGGTGTTGATGACTAAGTTTGACCAAACACGGAAGGCAGGTCATGGGGAGCTGAGATGAGCTGCATTCCCTGGTCTTTAATTCTTGTTCTTTGCTGACTGAGGGAAAAGCAGAAACTAAATGGGCAGGGTAATTAGGTCAATGGCTTTCCAGGGAGAGAACAGGTTTTCCCATTCTTGGCAAAACATCATTGCCAAGTTGCCGGCTGAAGAGTCAGCTGGCGAATGTGAGGCCATCCTGAGCGTCGTTCTCTTTGCCATAAAATTAATCCCAGTGGGAACCCACGCACTGATGATGGAGTTACAGTAGGTGGTGAGTAAGCTTGACACCTCCGTTTTCAATAATTTTAAGTGCATCGGTCTCAATAATGAATTTATTTCTTTTTTAGATAAAACTGTAGAGTATCCAGTAGGCAGGGCTGCTTGCTCACCTATGAAATCACGGAAGTGGGCTATCACTTCTGGCCTCCATCTTGTCCACAAAGTTATCAAGAAAATTTTCTTCAGCTCAATTCTTCATTTACTCTTTTGATAAACATTGATTGTGGTAGACACTGGTCAAAAAGTGGGGAGTGAAAGGCATGAATAAGACATAGGGGCCATAGTCACATAGGAAATGAGTGACTGGCTAGGATTAGGATAGGGTATTTAGAGCTTCTGAGCACAGAGGGAGGGCTCCCAGCCCAACCTGAGGGATCCCTCAGCATCTGAACTGAGTTTTAAAGGACCAGGAGGCACTACCTACAGTGAGGAAAACAAGGGAGGGAACAGTATATGCAAGGCACGGAGGCAGGGGATTACGCCTAGTTGTTGGGTGGAAGGGGTGTGAGAAACTCCTGAGAATGTTAGCTGCTTATCTCACTTAGCAAAATGCCCTCAAGGGCCATCCACGTTGTAAAAGGTAGGATTTCCTTCTTCTAATGGCAGAATAATATTCCATTGTATATACATATACCACATTGAGAGGGGACTTTTATGTAGCACTTTGGGAAGTGTCGTTTTTCATGCATATTCATGTGACTATTTTTCTAAATTAACGAACTCGTTTTCAGTTCCAAGTTTTTTGTGTGCAGAGGCCAAGTGAAGCAACAGCTATAGATATGTTAGTTCCATTAGCAGAAGAACGCCCCTGGTTACAGCTTTATATCCGTGTCACGAGCTGTTTCAGATAGGAAATCATTTATGTTAATTTCAACAGTGGTTCTCTTTTTCTTTCATACTTTTAGAATTACCATTTATCAAACGAAAAACATCTGACATGAACTCAATTGTAAATTTGAAAGGTTGAAAGAGTCAACATTAAAGAAAATTATTTTTATAGCAATTACACAAATAGAAACTTTGGTGGACCTCCACGTTATCATGGAAACAATTTTCTTCCCTAAATTAGAAAAAGCCCTCATGAAACAGCAATAGACTTGGAATTGTGTGCGGTGTTCCTAAAATTCATAATGGTGTCCAAATATGCTGGGCTATTCTACCAACATAGAAATTTCAGTTGTAAAAATTCATAAATTTGTAGATGTACCCATAGAGTCGCGACAGAATTTTTGTGACACCATCATCAGTTGGAATTTGGAAAGGCTCGATGTAATTGGGGCGCAGGGGTGCAGACCAGATTCGGGTTTTGCCGCGGACAAAATCTAAGGGCAGAGAGACGAGGGGTGGGGAAACAAGAAAGAAATTTATTTCAGTGATGCCCACAGTAGGAAGACAGCAGACTAGCATCTCAAAGACGGTCTCCAAACTGCTAAAAATTCTTCCAAGTTTCTATGCAGAAAATGTAGGACAAAGGTCGGTGGGTACAGGCAGGTGGACAGTGAAGGTCAGGTCAGTCATTGTCTTGGGGTCAATCACACGGAGCGGGAAAGTCTTGCGGGCTCAGGGCAGTCCTTATGGCTTGAGGGGGATGGTTTCAGTTCCCTGCAGGGGACACTTTGCCTGCAGGCTCTTCTGCCTGAGTGAAGAGATATGCTGGAAAGAAGAACTTCATCAACTAGAAAGTGCAGACTGAGGTCAAAAAGAGGGTTGAGGCCCTCTTTCACCGAGTCTGTGAAGAGCTGTGTTGTAAAGCGAGTCATGTTCTCCTCATGGCCATGTCTTAAGGTTTTGTTCGTGTGTGTGTGTGTGTGTGTGTGTGTGTGTGTGTGTGCTTGTTTTTACACCAATGGATTCCTTACCTTTTGGCTGAAAGTCTCTAATCAAAGCGTCCCCCAAACCTCGACTTTTGATGCTTTTAGCTAATTGCAAGTATTTAGAACAAAACCTGCAGACAGGAAGACATTTAAATTAATTACGGAAGAAGAAAGGGGGAACTGAATACATTTAAGAACAAGAGTTGCTCAAATGTGTATAAAATTTAGAAATTCTGTAACTGCACTTGAGACTATCTCAGCTCGTGGAGAGAATCTTTTGATGGAACTTGGATTTTAAATTCTATATACATTTGTATTTTCTTACCAGAATAGAATGCAAGGGAGGCCCTCAATTTTGCACAATCTAAATTGAGTGATATGTTCAAAAGGATCATAGAGGGAACTTATTTGATGAGTTTTGGGTTGTAGGATAAATGTTCTCTGAGTAAAGGCGGAGACCCTGTATCCATGGCACTATTGAAGTGGATTTTTTAAGTACTGAACGGCAGAAAGTTCGAATCAAAAATATCCCTCCTGCAGCAGAATTAGCTCTGGGCTCACCTGGTTTGTTGGCACCTTTAGAGGACTATCTTCTCAATAATTTCCATTTTATTAATCATAAAATGCAACTTTGAAGAAGATTTCTGCCAATTTTATGAAAGAATTAAAAATAAGTCATACTGAGAAACACATTCTTCAGAAAAATACTAGTGACACAGGTTTGGGGAGCAATACATCTCAAACATCTTTTCAGTTACACAATAATTATTCTGCCTGTGTTTATGTTATTTTTTTTTAATGCTCAGATAATCATTTTGAGGAGGTTTTTTTCCTTTTTCACATTTTGCTTAGTGTGCACAGACATGCTATTTTAAAAGATAATTTTATTTTTGAAAATAGTTTTTGTACAGAACTATTTTCCAGGTCCGTCAATAAAATAAAACCAGTCTGGCAGTCAAGTCAACACCTCACATATCTACATCCATGCCTGACCATGTCTGTCTATCCATCTTTAATCATTTTTGGTGCCCTTTTTACTTTCAGATTAATTGTGTGATCACACTCTGTATAAAAGACCACGTGAGGGGTGCCTGGGTGGCTCAGTGGGTTGAGAGTCTGCCTTCAGCTCAGGTCATGATCCCAGGTCCTGGGATCGAGCCCCACACTGGGCTGCCTACTCAGCAGGGAGTCTGCTTCTCCCTCTGTGCTCTCCCTCTCTCTCTCAAATAAATAAATAAATCAAATCTTAAAAAAAAAAGAGAGAGACACTATGAAAATAATTGTTTTCTCCTGAGAGTGTCAGGGAAGAAAGGAAAGAGAAGGAAACTCATGATGTGTGGTGGAATCGTCAAAATACTGTCAAGACAAGGGCTTCTTGTTCTTCTCCCGGCTCTGGTCTCCATGTTGGCCTTGGGTGGGCTGTTTCGTTTGTGGTAGTGCGAGGCTACTTTTGGTTGTTACCTCAACCCTGGTATCATAGATGGGGTTTGTTTCCACGCTGGGGTTGATGCAAAAGCTGAGTTAAAGTTGAGGATAGGAACTCAGGAGAGGAAGATTCTGGACCCTGAGGTGTCTGGGCATTTACACAGGCCTTGAAAAAGCAGTGGACGTTCTGTAGGGCAAGGAACGGGGATTTGGTCCAAACCTTGTGCGGGTCCTAAGGAGCAGGGGGACCCCAGGGACATCTCGGTCACAGTTAGTCTGGGTCTGACAGTGTTCTATGAGCCACAGTCCTCTTGGAGGCAGTACAGAGTTAATGAGGCTACTGGCTTGGGAGCCCACAATCCAGGTAGTGGTTCTAGCTCTCACTGGAGAACTTCTATGACTTGTGGGGGAAGTCAGACTCAGTTCTTGTGGCCCATGCTTCCTCTGTAAAATACGTATCTAAGGTTCATTCCAACTCCAACTCAATGTGATCGTCAAGGAAGAATATCGGTCTTCTCCCGGCTGTTCACCTTACCTTCCACCAGATGGCGCTGTCCGTCACACTATAGCTGCTGCTCCAGGTCTCAAACCAGCAGTTGTAACCGCTTTGAAGACTTAAACTCCAGGCCCTACCCCTGCTTCTCTGGGGACGTTCTTGAAGAGCTTTCTTCTCTTCGCTGCCCCGGCTGTCTTTGCTGCAACACTCTTCAACTCTCCCTCTGCCTGCCTCTGAAGTGTTAACATTCCTTAATGTTTTATTCCAGGGTGCTATTTGTTATCGATAACAATTACTTGGCTTCGGTTATTAGTTCTCTGTTGACCACTCTCCAATCTTTCTGTCCCGGGTTTCCTCACTGAATTCCAGCTTCATATCCAACTGCCCTGTGGCCGCCTACGTGTGACACAGACACCCCAAGCTGAATTCACCTGCCCCTCTTTCCCTATTCTCTTTCATTGTACTGGATTCATATCATTTTCCACAACTATTTTCCTCCGTTCCCCACCAACCAATCACTACATCCTGATATCTTTCAAATTCACCCACCGTCCTGATCCAAACTGCGTGGCCCCTCCTCTGGATAATAGAAACATAACTCTATCTAAGGTGCCCTTTCTTTTCCTCCGTCCATTCTCCATAGTGCAGCCACACGCCCATCTGTGTACATATATATGCACATATGTAAGTATATGTATATACATATGCATGTATGTATACATATGTATATGCTTGCATAAAAAGATATTTATAAAGAAATGTATATCAGGGCACCCGGGTGGCTCAGTCGCTTGTGAGTTCAACTCTTGATCTCAGCTCAGGTCTTGATCTCAGGGTCTTGAGTTCAAGCCCCACAACCCTCCACAGGGCTGGGGGTTCTCAGAGAGACATGACATATTGGTTTCCATCCTCCTAATTTTGATAATAAATATGAAATAAATTCTCTTTGATGACGAAGGACCCACTGCATTGGTAGGCCAATTTCATGTGTGGGTCAGTTAGACACTCCTCCATCTTAGGAATGATCCAGCTGGGCAGGGCCCTCAAACTGAGGTGAACTGAGGACACTCGGAGTCTTTTTCTCTTTCAGATCTTTTTCTGGCAACGTGCCTCGAATTCCAATAATTGTGTGTCACTCCTCAAGGGACATCTGTAACTTAAAGTCATTTTAAAGCATTATCTAGTGGGAGGGGCAACTCATTAGCTAGAACATATATAAGCACGGGCTGGTTTATGTGATTATTTCATTATCATCCCCTGCTATCTTGAAAAGTGCTGGTTTGGTTGAGGGTGTGTGTATAATAAACTCGAATGGGCTGGGGGCAGTGTGGGGAAGCTGGGCATTTGGAAGCTCGGCAGAGGATCCTTGAAAACGAGAAAGACATTCCCAAGAATAGGAGGGGCAGAGAAGGAAACCTTTGTAATTTTGCTTGGGTCTGGTTCTGCTCGTAAGACTGCTTTCAAAATCTGTGGATTCGTATATTTCATATTTCATCAGTTCTGGGAATTTCTCAGCCACGTCTCTTCAAATGTGCCCCTCCATCTTCTGTATTTTCTGCTTCTGAGACTTAAAATAGATGCATTATTTCTTATTCTGTGTTATGTATCTATTAATCTTCCTTTTATGTTTTCCATCTCCTTATTTCTGAACACTCCATGCTCAGTTACTTCTTTATATCTATCTTTTATCTCATTAATTCTTTCTTTAGTGGTGTCTAATATGTTTAGCCCTCTATTCAATTTTTAATTCCAATACTTATGTATTTCCTTTCCAAAATTTCTGTTGGGTTCCTTTTAAGATATGCCTGGTCATATATGATGGTCTTACCACTTGTTCATTTTGGGTATTCTAACTTTTTTTTTTTTTAACATTTCATACATGGTGATTTTACATTCTGTATATGATAATGTCAGTAGCTGAAAATCTTGGGCTCTAAATCTGTTTTTGTTTGTTTGTTTCTGCTGACCTTATTTCATGGTGGCTTGTTTCATTGTATGTTTGGAGATATTTTCTTGTAAAATCATAGTTGGTTGATACTCAGCCGCGGGAATACCGGAGGCATTTATCCTCCAATGATTTGCGTCTTTCTTTTCTGAGCGCCAGGGGGCGCTACGGATCCGTATTTGAGCTAGCATCCAGCGCCTCACGTGATAGTCTAGGAACCAGATTTCCCACTTTTGCGTTTGCTCACCCTTTGAAGCTTAGATTTCAGCTCACAAGTTTTTGTTGTTGCTGTTTTAGATTCTGGAACTGCGCTGTCCACTATGATAGGCACTCGCTGTCTGTGGTTAGTAAAGTAAAATTAAGCGCACAGTTTCTCCGTCACACTAGCCACATTGCCAGAAATCAATAGCTGCATGTTGCCAGTGGCAACGACATTGGACAGCTGAGATACGGAACATTATCCTCACTGCCGACATGTCTATCGGACAGCGCTCTTTTCGAACATCCTGGGAGTCCCACGATGCATGAAAGAGTATGCCTTATGAGACTAAGCGGTTTTGTAGAGGAAGGAACCTTCAGAGTAGCCAGTATTTTCAGAGGACCCAGTGTTCCATACTGCCCAAGGCATAATACAAAGATCATCTTACGCATCTTCCTCGGGAGAACAATGCAATTAACTATGCAGACAATAGTAGAGATTTTGAATAGGAGGTCAGGTGTGATGATCTCGTTTGTGAAGAAGAATCACTAGGACAGCCCTGTGGCAAGTGCATCGGAGGCTAGAAGGATCAGCAGCAGAAGTGCAGCCTGGAGGCTCTTGGAGTATTGCTGGTGAGAAATGCCAAGGCCTCCGCTGACTACTGGGCAACAGAGCAGGTGGGGAGTGGGAAAGAGCCGTAACATTTAAGTGAGAGTTACACTACAGGAGGTTTTGGATACAAGAGAAAAGAGGAGGAGAGCGGAATAGGATTCAGGTTTTTGGATGGCGATGCCGTTGATCAGAATCGGCAATAGCAGAGGAGGGACAGTTTAGGGGAGAGGATGAGTTCACTTTGGACCGTGTTGTGTTGGAGGTGCTCAGCCTAGCACAGAGGTGTTTGCAAGGACATCTGCACCACTTAGAAAGACCTACAGGTCGCCTGGTGGGGGTCAAAGGGAGCCCCAGCCAGTACGCACCGCACACCAGGTGCGAACAAGAAACTTACTCTGATGCCCGTCGGGTGATATCTGAGCCGCTTGGCCCGGAGGAGAGCGGGGGCCAGCTCCCGGGCCCGTTCAGTGATAAACGCCATCATCTTCAGCCTTCTGTGCACATTCATCTTAAATTTCAGAGCTTCACCCCTTTCAGGCCTTCTGGATCTCACACTGCCTCCTGTTTTCCTCTGATTTACCCGCACAGCTGGCGGCGAGGAGACCAGAATACTGGGTAGAGCGACTGGCAGAGGCCGGCGCCGCTGGGCCTTAATGAGCAGGAGCGACGCTCTCCCAACAGCGCGCCACCTGCGAGAGCCTCCCTCTACAGGTGAGACTGCCAACTCAGCGCCTCTTACCTGACTGTCGCTTGTGGGCACCAGATGTTGTGGGTTGGGGATGGTGCCCACCCTGGTTGAATTCCTTAGAACCTTCTCCAGCCTCGGCAGAACGCACATGAAAAGAAAACTCGGTGGAAACAATCCTGGGACGATTGACATCTGTGGAGACTCTCCTCTGTACCAGGTATGTACCAGATGCTTCTAGACACTACTGCGTTTATTTGCAGCACAAAAGCCTTATGGGGGAGGGACTGATATCCGCAGCCTCACTTAGCCTCTCGAACCTTTGCTAATTGCCTTTTGCCTCCTCCTCCATCCTACCCCTGCTCTCTGTCGGCTTGACATGCCAGTGGATTGCCTGGCTGCTTTGTTCCCTACATTCCAGTACCATGTGGCGCATTTTTGCAATTTAGTGCAATATAAGGAATCTCTTTCATGTCAGGGAGCTGGGTTTGCTGGGTGGAATCCAGCGCAGAAGGCTGGCTGTTGGTGGGCGTCTCATTTCACTTGCTCTCATGAGATGCCTTGTCGCTCGCTCTAGGAATACTAGAAGCTTTGTGTGTGTCAGAATCTCCCCAGAGCCTTGTTAAAATGCAGATTCGGAGGCCGCATCCCTATGAGTTCTGATTTATTATCTAGGCTGAGGTTCAAGAATAAGTATTTTGGAACAAGGCACCGGAAGTGATTCTGAGGCAAGTCTCAAGGATCCCGAGTGGAGGAGCTGAGTGAGCCCCATGGGGCTGGTGCTTCCTCACAGACGCCTTGCTTCCCCACTCCCTGCCAGTCCCTCTGAGTGGTATTCCACACCAGGAGGACCATCAGGAGGCTGTCTTCTAACCCTGGGAACCTTCTGTCGTCCAGACCAAATCTTCCCCCTCAGCTCCATGCTGGTGTCAAGTTATCTCAGTCAATGTAATCAGTCAGCAAGTTCTTATCAGGCTGCCAAGATTATGTAACACATCGTGCTCACAGACTCAGGCCTTCCCTCAAGAGACAAGTGTATAATTAAATGAAGTGTGTTCACAGAAGAGCAATAATTAGAACAGTATTTTTCAATGGGAGGGGGAGAATGAGTTGGTAAAGCCTTGGGGAGATGGTAGACTCCAAACAGTTCAGAGACTCAGGTTATATTTAATAAGCATTTACTGGTTAGCGAGTAAGTGAGTAAGTACCAGGCGCTTCCATTTACATTGCTTTTTTTATAAGAAATAGAAATTCATACTTATGTACTTATGAATAGAATTCATGCTTATGAAGTTGTATTCTTCCCATTGGCAGGAAGAACCAAGAATTCTTTAGAATCATTAGGGTTCCCTAAAGCACTATAGACCTAAGGCTTTCATCACAAAATCGTAGCCTGAAGGGCATAGCGTGCTTACCCAAATGTGCGATGGTCTCCGGGGGGGGGGGGGGCGGGGACAGCTGGGATTTGCCAAACCCCAAATACTTGGGAGAGTTCAGCATTTGTCGATAATAGCCCATACACATAAATGGATTGAGTGTTTCCTTGGGAGTCCTTTAATTTTCTCTTGCCATGCAGATCTTTAAGCTTGAACACCCAGAGACTTTCTTAAATTCTGGTCAATGTCTGGGTCAATAATTCGTGCCGACTTTGCAAGGAGGAAGGAAAAACCCCCAGAGATGCGAGCTGAGTCTATGGTGTTCAAACTTGGTTAGGAGTGAACCCTCCTACAATTTGCACTACTGTGCTTTGGATGCAAAATACAGGTGTATAGTTTTTGAGGCAGACTCGATTTCAGAGTAAGAAAGACCTGGGTTTGAGTCACACTATTTTGAATTTACTGCTTAGAGACCTTCAGCAGTTCACTTAACCTCTCTGACCTTCCATTTCCAGCCTGTGACGCACAGAGAATATTCCGTCACATATTGAGGGTTACAGGAGATAAACTAATGAAGCGCCTCGTTTAGTGCCTGGCAATGAAACACGTTCAACAAATATGTTACTTCTTCTTTCATTCTCCGAAATTCAACACCATCTGATACCTATTTCTGATATAAGTAACTTTCAATAAATGCCAAAGGTTGAAGAAATTATTTAATTTAATTTAATTTAATCTTATTTTATTGTATTTTATTTTATTTCTATGAACGGAGCAGTGTTATTTAATTGTAGTTGAGGAACATTTTGGTTCCAGCCGTGGCACCCAGGGCACTGTGGGAGCTCAGCTTGAGAATCTCCAACTGTGTGATTTTAGGAATGGTGTTGTTTCATGTGATATGGGTGTTGGCTTGCTTTGCAAACCTGTCCTCACCTCTCCCTGCACTCATCCTCAAGATTAGGCTTGTTTGAGATCAAAGAGATCATCTCCACGGTAGCTGAGAATATTCTGGAGGCCTAGCATGAAAGAGTTGGCTGCAGGGCTGCTGCTAGGAACAGCACTGTGCTACCTCTAAGGGTGACATAGATTCTGGGCTCCATTGGGAAATGAGCATGATTACAAAATAAGAACAATGGCAACTACAGCAGCAAGAGCAAACCCCAGCAGCAATCTTGCTTTTCAGGGACCAGCATGTTTGAAGGGTGCCCCCAAACCTTCCTGAGCCCGAAAAAGTTGACCTTGGGAATAACAGAAGCTCCTTATAACGCGAATTCTTGTTATATAGTGAGTACTCATGTAGGTTTATTGAATGAATGACTCCAAACTTAAGTTCTCATGGTTGGGGGTGTGTAAGAAGGTTGAATCATGACTATGGCCTTTAATGAGATCTTTCCACCTTCACATCTTGGTATCATCACCAGTCAATCCAGTCGTTGTCTTCCCATTGCATTCTCATGTAAACAAATATGGCACTCTTTATACCTTACACCAAATTCAATTTCAAGTCTGAAATTACAGAATGTCAGGGCTGAGAGTTCCCATTGCACAAACCCTTAATTTTACTGATAATTAGATGGAGGCATAGTTTTAATCTTGTTGAAAACATGTTAATCCAGATATCTCATGGCGCTAATGAATAGGTGTTGATCTTCCCTGGTGACCCAGAGCTGGGGTTGGAGAGGTTAGTTTGCCCAGCTCCATCCGTAATGGTGTATTTATAACTTCGGAAAACCGGTGGTTTCTTGCATTTCAGATACATTTATGCACCTTGTGACATATGGTTGATTTTGTTTTTTTTTTCCACCAAAGAAACACCAGGGTTCGGGTTTATTGGCATCTATATAATAAAAATTTATTTGAAAAGAAAGGCATATAAGCTCAGTTTCAGATGTACTGCTCTGCTCTCCTCTCAGTGGCTTGGTTGTCAAATTCACTGTGGGGAACCCCAGAAACTGCAATATACCAACCACAACTACCGATGATTTTTACATTCTTTCTTGTGTTTTAGCTTTTTTCAAAGCTATGGTTTAGGTCAAGGTTTCGCTTTATGTTTCCATTTTTAAACCATTCATCTAAATTGTGATTTGGAATTCTAAATTTCAAAGCATTTTGTTTCCAAAAGCTATTTGAAAAATGATGCTAAAGTTGCAAAAATATGTTTTTTTTTTAAATTTTGATATATCTGAGAAACTTACTGTAGAATTAGAAACGGTAATCCAAAGACCCATTTGATCGAACATAATATTGGTAGGCAGATGAACCGATTTGTAGGAGCTCATTGTTCTTTGTGCCATCAAAAGCAACTATAAAATCCATAGTAATTCATTCTCTATTTTAGAAGGAGATGACTCATTAAAAAAGCAAAACTATTTTTGGAGACCTTAGGGACTTACCAAGTGAGAGGACCCTGAACTTTTCATACTATGTCCTCCTGCCTTATTGTGCTATTAATTAGACAGAAAGACTAGATTTACCAAACCAATTATGACTCTAAAACAAAAATTGTTTTGTCTGTGAGCTTTCATGAACAAGCATGGTGTTGGCCAGCACAGAAGAGCTAGACTTTGCAGATTTTGATTGTGCTCTTGTGTTCTGAGAATTAACTCTATTGGAATTCACAAGTTCCCCACCCCCCGCCCCCACTCTTTCTTCCAGCACAAAGTATAGATGTTGAGGATTTGTATTCATTCATATATATGTATTTTTTTAAGAGAGAGAGAGAGCACATGTGTGCACGAGTGGGGATGGGGGAGAGGATAGAGGGAGAGGGAGAGAGAGAATCTTAAGCAGCCTCCAACTGGTATGGGGTCTCCTGACATGGGGCTCAATCTTCCAACCCTGAGATCAGGACCTGAGCTGAAATCAAGAGTCTGAGGCTTAACCGACTGAGCCACCCAGGTGCCCTTGTGCTCATTCATATTCTAATATAGTATCTCTGTACTTAGTCATCAGTACTTGTCTTTTGAGTTTCTTTTCCAGACTGGTATGACTTTGTAACAGCACTCTTGGGCTATGATGACTGGGTGGCTCAGGAAGGCAAGTGCCCGCGATCAAGGTTATTTGGAAATTGAAACTGTAAAACATAGATTCATTCACACCACATTATGACCCCAACAACCTAGAGCAGGCCAGAGTCACATAGTCATGTGGGACACCCTTAAATGTTCTATGAACAGAGGCAGTGTCTCAAACAAATGGCAATCTTTTTCTTAAAAAATTTCAGGTGAGAGACTGAAAGCAAAATATAGGTAAGTTATGCTCAATTAGGGTTTTTTTCCCCTAATGATTTACTGATTTTAAGAATGGCTTCTTAGAATACCAACTTCTAAATATAGACAAAATACTGATTAGAAAATCACTATTTTGAAACAATTATCATAATAATTGATCCAAGCAAGAATCATTAATTGTTTTTAAAATCTGAAAATGTTTGATGAAGACAAGGATAGTTACAGTTTCAAAATATCTCCTTTTTTTAAAAAAATAACTGTGTCATTTTTCTTACAATATAAAAATATTTAGGGGGAAAGGGGCATGATGTATGCAACTTATTCACCAGCACTTCAGAATATGTTTGTGTGGATATATGTACAGATAAGAGAGGAGAGAATTACAAAGCAAATGGACAAAAATTTAGTGATTGGTAAATCTGAGTGAAGTATATATAGTTTTTCTTTGTGACATTCCTGCAACTTCCTGCAAGTTTGAAATTAGTTCTAAATAAAAGATAAAAAACTGCATTTTCTTAGAAAAGTTATAAGAAGGCCAACCTGACTTAATAAAAATTAAAAATGTCTATACTTTGAAAGTATAATCAAATTTAAAGGTCAAATGACAGCAATGGAAAAACACAATAGAGTTCATATATGTTTAGAACATCAAATGTACACCTGTAAATCAAGAAAATATAAATAACTCAAATTTTAAGTGTAATACATACAAAAATGCATTTAACAGAAACAAATAAATGCCAATGAATATGAATAGATGCTTAATTTATAACTGACCAAAGAATTAAATTAAAATAAAAGTAATTCCATTTTTACCATTTTTTAGCAAGTTTATAAAAATTGATAATGTTAGGGAAAATTGGGGGCTTTCTTTTTTCTAATCTCATGAAGGAAGCATGGAAGGACTAACACTTTGATATTTTTCCACTCAACTCACTCTGCCCAATGAGGATTGGTTAGATTGGACAGAACCTGATCTACTGTTTTGAGCTAAGCTAATCCATACATTATGTTGGGAGCTCCCACGTACTAGACACCATGTGGAACACATTATAGACATAGATTATATCATTCAACCCTTAAAACAGTCCTATAAAGTTGGTACTATTATTATTTCTCTTTCAAATGTTTTAGCTTTATCATATATTAAAACTAATTGACCAATAAAAGAAGTAATTCCAACCCAAAGAGGAGTTGGTAATTCACCAAATAGTGCTGGGAACATTGACTAGGTAGTCAGAGGTATTTGAGTCTTTATTTATATCCCTACTCCACATCATAGACCAAAATAAATTCTTGATGAACTAAAAGGAAAAAGGTGGAAAGAAAACCTACAAGCAACTGTAGTTGAGTAATTACCTGTTCTCTGAAAGGGGAAGGACTATAAATATAAAACACAAAATTATCAAAGAAAAGATACACTTATCAGATAAAAAGAGATACTTGTCAGGATCACCCAGTACATATCTATATCATGGACTGCTTACCAACTAGGACTTATTTGGAGAGACTAGGTAGGGCCCTGTTAGAAAATTAGTGTGCCAGCATTCTCAGGGTGACATCGAATGTACTCTGAGTCTCTCCTACTAAATGATGTGTTCCTCCAGGGAGGGACCGTGTTCTGCTCACCTGTGTGTCCCTAGTGTCTTGTGCTGACCTGGTCCATCCCGTGCATTCTGTACTGTGTTTTGATAGATCGAGTAAACAGAGGAATGGTATTCAGGTGTGGCCAAAGCAACGTGATAGAAAGGCACAGTAGGCGTGTCCTAGACTGGTGACATTACATGGGTAATGAGAAAGCTGGAGCAGTCTAGTGCTTTAAAGCAATGTGATTGATTGAGTTCTACACCCACATTTCTAAGTTCACTAGGAATGTGGATGAACTGTATGATTATTCTGTTGTGCCCCATAAATTGTTACTAGACGTTTGGGAGACTAAAGCAAATCAATAAAACTCTGATTTTCTAGAGAGTCAACTACAAACAAGTTATCACATAAATGATCTGAATTAAATATTACCCTATGGAAACCCCCTTGTGTATAGTTTAAAAAACCCCATGAAGATAGATTACATTTATGGAGTTACATTTAATGACTGATCTTTTGAAATATTTTATTACTATTATTTAAAAATAGTATTATGTTTGTGCACTTAAAGAGGAGGTGTACAGCACGAGGAAGCCCATTTGGCTGAGCAGAGGGAAGGAGAACAGGAATGAGAGATGGAGTGCTATGTCATTGTGGTTTGGATTTGCACTTCCCTAATGACTAATGATGTTGGGTATCTTTTCATGAGCTTATTGGCCATTTTGCATATCTTCTCCAGAGCAGTTTCTGTTGAAATCATTTGCCCAATTAAAAATTGGGTTATTTATTTCATTATTGTTGAGTTGTAAGTGTTCTTTATACAAGTCCCTTACTAGATATATGATCTGCAAACATCTTCTCCCATTTGTAGGTTGTCTTTGCCATTTCTTGATGGTGTCTTTTGCAGCACAGAAGTTTTTCATTTTGGTGAATTCCAGTATAGCTATTTTTGCTTTTGGTGCCCCCCCCTTTTTTTCTTTCTGTGTCACATGTAAGGAACCACTGCCTCACCTAAGGTCATAAAGATTTACTTCTATGTTTTCTTGTAAGAGCTTTTGAGTTTTGGCTCTAAGAGTTAGGTCTGATCAATTTTGAGTTAATTTTTGTGTGTGGTGTCAGGTAAGGCCCAACTTCATTCCTCTGTTTGTGTAATGCTCTGGATTTAATTTTGAGTTATAAGAAAAGATCTCATTGGTATGATGGAAGCCCTAAGGAGGTGAGGACAAAAGTTAGAGGTCAAAGGTGAGGAATACAGGGACTACTGGAGTATGGAGTTTAGGCTTTCTAAATACATATTAAAAGACTCAACAAAATTGTATCCTTTGCTCTGAGACACTGAAAGGGAATATAGCTCAGAGGACTAAAATGAAGATTATAGTGGTAGTTTCACAGATGTATACTTATCTTCAAGCCCATCGCGTTATACACATTAAATATGTACAGCTTTTTTTGTATGTCAGGTATCACTCAATAAAAGTGGTTTAAAAATCAATTAATAAGTATGGAATTAAAAAATAAAAGAACAAGTCAGGTCAAAAAGAATCTGATTTCTTATTGTGATCAGATCCTTTGAATTATTTTTCAAAAATTATTTATTTATTAGAGAGAGAGAAAGAGTGAGCATGAGCAGGGTTCAGGGCAGAGAGAGAAACAGACTCCCTGCTGATCAGGGAGCTAGATATGGGGCTCAATCCCAGGACCCTGGGATCATGACCCCAGCTGAAGGCAGACACCCAACCAACTGAGCCACCCGGGCATCCCTCCCTTGAATTATTGAGCAGAGGACAAATGCATTTTGGGCTCAGCAAACAATAGGTCATGGCTCTTGTTATATTGTGGATGAAACAGAGAGATGTGGTATTCCCTGACCCTCTGCCACCAACTTTGATTCGTTTCTCTCTTCTTGGCCGCCCTAACTTCTACTGTTAGTCCCCTTTCTTTGTGGCATCAAAATTTGGAGTTGATATGTATTGTGTGTCTATTTTGGACATTTCTTTTATCATCTGGCATGGAAGAAACTAGAAGGCTCAGTAGGTTTTGGTGAAGAAACTGAGTCTCAGTTAGTTTTGCTGACTCAGTCGGTGTTACTCAATGAGGAAGTTTGACAGAAGAACTTCTGCAAATGTCCTGATGCTTCCCTTAAGTTCGAGCATACTTGTTAGACTGAACTGATACATATAGTTCTGTTGTTGGAGTTTTATACATAACCATGTGCCCTTAGACTCACTGGTTGTTGCCTATGGAGTCCTTCAGTATCTGAAAGAAGAAAGTTCACTTAAGACAAATAGAATGAGGCAAATCCCCTGACTTAACACATAGTTATTTACTCTTTCCTCCAAAGTCCAAGGTAACTGAATTGAATTTTATAGGAATAAATTCATTCTCCTTGACAAATTTTCATTTATTTCTAGCCAATATTTAAACGGTGGACACTCTCCTGGGAAGGCTGGCACTACCAGCCATCCTCTCTGTAGGAAAAAGAAAACCAGGCTTCCACATTTACCAGAGTCATTTCTTCTTCCCTCGCATTGTTTCTTTTTTGTGACCACAGCTCTCATCAGGGGCTCCCACAATTGCCCACAGCAGCAGCTGAGGCCATTCCAAAGGCTCAGGCAGAGCCAGAAAGAAGGTGTGAAACCAGGAAGTACGTTTTCTTACTTCCTGGACAATTTTTCAGTACACCTAAAAAGGCTCTTTAAAAATCTATTTAAAAAGGGTGGGGGTGGGGGATAAATGGATGCACAAAACGTTCACACTTCTTTACCAGAACTGAGTTAGCGCCAGGAAGTGTTGCATGTCATGGGGTTTTTGCCATCATCTCCAGGAATAGGGAGAGGGCTCTGGGATGTGGGAGAACAGAGGGCAAAAGGGAGGGATGTGGGGGGGGGTGTCACCAAAGACTTTGTCTTCTTGTCTGGCTGTGTTGGGAACTAATGTTTGTCCTTACTATCTTCTCCCTCTCCTCATCCCACCCCCCTCCCTCCGCTTTCAGATAAAAGGCCACGAAATCCTGTCATTCTGTTTGGGTACTCACTTTGATGTCTAGCGTCCGGCTTTTCTAAGTGAGCTATATTCCGAAGCGCCCTGGAATACGGATGATGGTGGACTGGTCGTTCCCCCAGAAACCCTCATGGTAGAAGGGAGAACCAGCTGGGTAACTTCACGAATAACCCCCACGTACACTGCTTTTTTTTTTTTTTTCAATCTAATTTTGTGCACTAATATAACCAGATGAATTAAGTTTTTGAGGCTCGTTTGTTAAGATTTGAGATGGCATGTCCCACGTACGTCATTGCCGGCCACCATAGGAGGCACAGAATTGCTACAAGGTGGAAGATCCCCAGGGAAATTACAAGGCGGCTAGACTCCAGCCTGTCTTTGGTGTTTCCTTAGGAATACTCTGAAAATTCGGTGGTCAAACCCTGTCTCCACTCCCATGGGAGAGACGAGTTGAAAGCCGCTCAAAACTGGACTTGAAAGCATCATATATGATCTAAATAGTCACTCGTCTAGTTGTGCAAAGTAGTGATTTGTGTAGCATGAGTGGTAAAGAAAGCTGACCTTTTTCATTATTCTCTCAGGGACCTTTCTTAGGAAGGAGAAGGCTTAGTTACCAGGTTTTAAGAGTGGAGAAACTGGTTGGGGAAGAGCAGTGAAATAGCAGCTCCTTCAATGGTGGGATTTCTCTGGAGTACATTTTTTTTTTTAAAGATTTTATTTATTTATGTGACAGAGAGACAGCCAGCGAGAGAGGGAACACAGCAGGGGGAGTGGGAGAGGAAGAAGCAGGCTCCCAGTGGAGGAGCCCGATGTGGGACTCGATCCCATAACGGAACGCCGGGATCACGCCCCGAGCCAAAGACAGCCGCCTAACAACTGCGCCACCCAGGTGTCCCTCTCTGGAGTACATTTGACATGGTGTAGCCAGGCATACGAATGCTCATAAATTTTATCCATTGATTTAATACTTAGATATCTGTGCTAAAAAGACCATCTCAGATTCAAATAACAGGATAAAACCAAATACTTTCAGTAGCAATGTTTATATAAATTGGAAACCACCTAAATGTTGAATTAATAAAAGAATGGATGAGTAATTTATGGCACATTCACAGAGTCATTAAAAGTAATTCTTGCGAACAGAATTTTAAGATATTGAGAAATAATTACAGTGAAGTATTAAATGAAACAAAAGGAAGACGTAAAACTACAATGTAGTGTGAGCTCAACTATGTAAAAACAGGATGTATAGAAGAAAAAAGGAAAATTGTGATTTGATGGGCTTGTAATTATTTTTTATTTACATTACTAAATATCTTTAATTTTCTCAAATAACATGTATTATTTAAAATTCATTTATAGAATACTATCCCAAATTTCTTTTTCTTTTTCTTTCTTTCTTTCTTTCTTTCTTTCTTTCTTTCTTTCTTTCTTTCTTTTTTTTTTTTAAGATTTACGTATTTGAGAGAGAGTGAGCAGGGGGAGGGGCAGAGGAAGAGGGAGAGAATCTCCAGCAGACTCCCTGCTGAGTGTGGAGCCCAGCACAGGGTTCAATCCCAGGACCCTGAGATCATGACCTAAGCCGAAATCAAGAGTTGGACGCCCAAACTGACTTAGCCACCCAGGCGCCCCTACTGTCCCAAATTTCTAACCATCTTTCTAATTCAAAACTTTTATTGCTTTTACATTTGTATTCTTAGTTACACTATTATTCTGTGGGTTAAATCTGACTCATGTAAGAAACCCAATTTCATATTAGCCAGTTATATGCTACTTGAGTTCCTTTAGATTCTCTGATTCTCTGGTTTACAGGTTGGGAGTTTACAACTCTAACACCATAGAACTGCAGGGCTTTCTTTTCTAATGGGATAAGGTCTTCATTTTTGTTATAATTACAGATACTATTTGCTCCTCAAATTATGACTCTTACTCAGTCATGGCTCAGGGATGGGTTTTCATGGAACATCAAGTACACTGTCCTCGAATTACATAGAAAGGAAGAGCTGTTCTATGGAAATTCAGTGCTACGGCTTTGCTGTAAGCTGTAAATGAACTAGCTGGCCTCCAAATAGAAAAAAAAAAATCCTCCTAGGATGTGTTATTTTCCTTCACAAAATATGAACCATGTTTTGAAAAGGACCCTGTGTTTCTCTATGTTGATAGGTAATGTTTGGTGAGTTTTACAAGTGAGTTAATTCCTTTAAAATAGCCTTACTTAGATAGGAAGAGCAAGACCAATGGGGAAATAGGTCAGATGAGACTAGGGGAGAGGGAATGAGGAGGTAAGGAAGAAAGACATAAAGAGAAAGATTGGGGGGAAAAAGGGAAGAGGGGAGAGAATTTGTCCACTGGTTAGGTTTTGTCCAAGGTGAGAAGAAAAAATAGTCATCGGTGAAGGTGCTGGTGAATTGGCCTAGATAGCTATAGAGTTGCGTCACGATGGGGTAAGTAATAGAGCCACAGAGAACATAGTTCGCAGTACCCGAGTCTTCTCTCTCAGCTGCACTTCCCTTTGCTTCATACTTAGCTCAAACCATAGAGTTCTGTCACCACTCAATCCATTTGCTGGGAGTGGGTTGGGACACACTGGGAAAACCATTCCTCTTGGGTTTCGTGTATTCTGTTTACAAACTATGAACTCATGGAGTTTCACAATGCTGAAAGGTCTCTGTAAATTGTTTGGGGAGAATAGGAAACAGAGATAGAAGTCCAGGCCTTTCTAGAAGCCCTTTCTAAAGGCCTCCTCTCTCACCCAAGGTTTCCCAGAAAATAGCAGGCTGTGGGACAGCTTCTAAAGAGAGGCTGTGCCCGTGGAATGCTCTATTCTAAAGGAGTGATAACAGACTTAGAGATAATTAATTTAAAATTCATTGAGCTAATGACTATAGATGTAGGTCTTTTTTTCCCCTCTCTATCTTACAGGTTCGTCATTGTGATTCATGGTCGTAATTAGAAAGTCATAGAATTACTTGCTCAACACCTCTCCTTACCGGTTTTCATAGGCTGTGGGGCTTGGCTGCTCCCTCCTCTGTGTGACCATTGAACTGACTTCATCAGAGCACAAACCTTAGCTGGGGACAGTCCTCACTGGCTTCCAGGTATGTACTGGGAGGTGGGCAAGCAGTTGGCAGTACAGGAACCTTTGGGGATAGTTGTCCTGGTGTTGAAGCGAGATGTTTGAAGATCCTTATTCTTGGCATAGAGGGCAAGGGAGGTGCACTCTGTCTATCATCCTATCATCCTGCTACTTTCCAGCATCATGACTGTGAGCAACTTAATATGTCTGAGTCCCAGCTGTCAGTTGTGTGTTGGGAAAACAATGTCTTCCTCCCTGACTTATTGGAAGAGCTGAATGGGGTAACTATGTGGAAGGGTCTGTGGCATAGTGGGTCCTCCGTAAGTGTTTATTACAGCTAGATGCAGGGAAGGCAGTCTGGGCTGTAAGCCCCTGCAGCACTAGGCATCATGAGTGCAAGAGCAAGCATGCTCTTGTTCACTGGATATGCCTGACACATAGTAGGTACTCAGTAAATAGTTATTCACCAAATGAATGTCTGGGCTATTATTTTACTGTGATACTCAAGGGGTCTAGAGCTATGCCCGGGATCAAGGTCAAATCCAAATGAATACTTTTAATTTAAGAAACTATATTTCTTATCTGTATTATAACATTTGTATTATGTAAGGAGAGGTTTTATATCTAAGACTATACAAATTTCATGGGTGTTAAAAATGAGGATGTTTTATCACTTAAAGCAAGGAGCAGCGAACTTTTCACTAAAGGACCAGATGGTAAATATTTTTGATGTTGCAGGCCATATAGTCTCTTCACAGCTACTCAGCTCTGCCACTGTAGCTGGAAAGCAGCCATAGACAGTAGTGAATGAGTGGGCATGGCTGTGTGTCGATAAAAATTCATTTACAGAAACAGGCAGTGGGCTGGATTTGACCTGAAGGCTAGAGTCTCCGAACCTTGATTAGAAGGTTGAAGCCCTGATTTACAATTGCAGAAGACATAGAGAGACGTCATATAGATTTGGCTCAGAAATGAAAAAACATTTATGTTGTACTATTTCTATATAATTATACTTGTAATACTAACATTTGTATAACATATTAGAGCAAGGAAAACCATATTATTATTCCTATTATTTTATATGTGAGAAAATTGAAGTGCAAGAGGTATTTGCTCTAGATGTCAGGCTGGCAGGACTCAGAGCAGGATCGGAGCTCTGATCGCAAATGCGCTGCTCCTTCTGTGTTGGGTTTTTTGCCGTCTTGTAGCTTTGGCCATCTTATCTTTGGCCTCCGTGTCTCTGTCTCTTTGGGGCAGGCACTTGGTTTCGTCTCAAGCCTGGACGCTTCAGTTTGCCATCTTGGAGATGGAGGGCTTCAATGGGAAGGGTGATTGCAAGTTTTAAAACAAGCTTAGTGTGCTTTCATGTTCATTATTGTTGCTTTTTGTCATTTTAATGGTATATGTATGTATTTTTTATTTTACACTGGGCTTTTAAGTTTGGAGGATAAAATGATGAATGTGAGGTCAACTGTCTACTTTAGGTAAAGAATACATTTTTCATTAGACCGAAGGCCTCTGTGCTGATATTTTCCCCATAAACATTTTGTTTCCTCGGCAATGCGATGTAAAATTAGATGGAAAAGAGCCTCTTTATGATATTTCAAAAAGACTGCCTTTCTCACACCAGAGAGAGTGGTAGTCATATGGTTTTGCGTCACAAGCTGGTGAAGACTTTGGTGAATCATTCTGGCATTCCTCAGTTCTTAACTCCAGGCAGAAAAAGACTAGTTACTAAAGAGTTAAAAGATTGGTTCATAACTCATGTCGAGTTGTAACATACCTAGGAGGAGCCATCGAACTCTACACTTGATGAAATCAGGTTCTGACAGCCTGTTGACCCAGGAAAGCCTTCTGGCTTGCCTTGAATAGCAGCGCTGTCAGGTGAATGGCCTCCAAAATTCCTGCGAACTCTAGCGTAACTCTCTGACGCTGTACGTTGCTATTAGGGAGACTGACTTTCTTCACTCCAGTGAGATTGTGTACGCGAAATCACAAATGATGTTTGGCACGTAGTAGGTGCTCCATGAATTCTCACACCCTCCTTAGTGATTCATTACGTTAACTTAATATTTAGCTACATTTAGTGGCAGGTTGCATCATTACTGATTGACCAATCACACCACCCCAAATTTTTAGGCTTGTAGGGCACAGTCATCTGTGGTCAGATCTTTGTTGGATTATTTGAAAGGATAAACAGATTCAATCCTAGGTTAAAGATATTCGAACAAACTTTGAATCTGCTCAGGCACCCAGAAGCCCTACGTGGTGTGAATATTAGCAGCAACAGCGACAAGCGTGACAGCCTGAAATCCAGAAACCCAGGCCAAAAAAAAAAAAAAAAAAAAAAAAATCACCCTGCTGTAAATGTAAATAGTATCCTTTTTGAAAGGTGATGCTGGACAGTAGCCATGTGAAATGATGACGTGTTAAAATTTTCCAACCTGCCGTAAGTCCTAACCAATGATGAAATTCAACTGAAAAATTATGGTTTTTAGAATTTAGTGGAAGCATTTAGAGAAAAAACCCACACGCATTTTTCAAATGAAATAGTGAAGAGAATTAACAACATATTTGTTTTCTATGTTCACTATTGAAAATCGAGAGACTTTCTCGATGCTCAGCTGTGAATTTCCATTGGTCAATATCTTGCCTCATAAACCTGGCTTTTACTTGTTTCATTTATGCACTGGCTGCATAAGTAGCTTATATTCTCTCTCTATATATACATATACGTATAGTATAGATAAGCAGCTTATGTTCTCCATAATGGTTATATCCCCACTTTAAAAAAGTTTTCTTTTGAATTTCCATAACATAATCATATTTGTGGGGCTGGGGCTCAGAAATATTGTTGTCTGACAAGAAGTTAGAAGAGGAAGACAAAGCTTGTCAAAAAGGCAACCAGGCCAGAAAGGAGTCCTCATTCTGTCCCTAAATCATGTCAGTTCTGTAAGTTTTCACTCTTTCTCACTTTCCTCTGGTTTCAACCTTTGCTCCTTATTCACAGACCCCCGTGTTTATAGATGCAAATGAATCAGGATTGCAGAATGTTAGAGCTAAAAGCAACATCAGAAGTTTTATCCGGCTCAGTTTTAAAACTTCTCTGGAATATATTTGCATGAAAACTTTATTAAAAGCCTGATAAGAAAAAGAAGAGGGAAGGAAGGAAGGAAGGGAGGAAGGAAGGAAGGAAGGAAGGAAGGAAGGAAAGAAAGAAAAGAAAGAAGAAAGAAAGAAAGAAAGAAAGAAAGAAAGAAAGAAAGAAAGAAAGAAAGAAAGATGGAAAGAAAGATGGAAAGAAAGATGGAAAGAAGGAGGGAAGGGAGGGAGGGAAAGGAAGAAAATGAGGTGTCTGGACCTCTAAAATTCCTTGAGGAAATAAATACGGTAAATAGAAGAGCCGGCCACTTGGTGTGGAGGCAAAATTAGACAGACCTGGAGATGTTGGCACAAGAGTTGATCAGTTCTTTGCTTCCTTGCAAGTCAGTTTTCTTCTAGAAAGCACTCCCCATTCTGTCTCTCTGTCAGTAGGCCTTGATAATTTCTACCCACTGATTGGTACTCAGCTATTCTAGTTGATAAATTAAATAGTAACCCCCATCTCCACCCCAGGGCTGCAAAAGGAAAACAATAACAACAACAAACCATTTATAATAGCTTAACGTGAATTTTGCAGATCCTATGTAATAAGTCAAAAAAGGTCAGAATAATATAGAAATTAGATTATAAGAGAATGTCCAAGACAATGGTTATATGAAGTAAAGTAGTTCTTTTCTTCTCACTCTAGTGTAGGGATTTGGGTTGAAAGTGTGGATCAAATATTAGGATGAAGCCTCTAAAAAGAGACCCAATTGGAAATAGCAAAGAAAATATAAACATAGTAAGTTAAATATTTAATTTAGTGGAACGTATAGAATATGTGAAGTTGTTTAAAAATATATGTATCATAGATTTGTCTCCTTCTTTTTTCCCCCTTTAATCAATCAATGACAATTTTACCCTGGATTCCAAAATGGCACTTGGAAAAGTGCCATTGTGGGAGGGGCAAAGTTCATATATTTCCATTCCTGATGGGGTATGGATTGAAACTTACCTGACCAGCTGTTAGCAGCAACTCTGAAGGCAAGAAGGTAAATGCAAGCATTGCCTAATACCATTTTTAACAAAGAACATTACATTGAAAAATAATAGAAACCCAAAGGAAATTTGATTGAAACCAAAGGATATGCTATTTTTATTAAGTCAATGTCTTTTAAAAAAGAACAGTTTGTTTTACAATGTGTTGAAGTTTTTGTAAACGTGGTAATACTTGCTGGGAGGTATTAGCAACCTCTGTCACCCCATTTGACCTCCACGTACCCAGTCAGATGTCTGATGTGTCTGATTGATTTTCTTAAAAATGTGGATGTTTGAATAATTTTATGAAAATCTTTACATCCTTGATAGATTGTATTTTATCTTTTTATTATTTCTGTAATATAAAAAGGTATAATATTTAGAATATCTATATTTTAAATAATATGAGCTTGCATTTCTCTTTTGTAACTTAAATTGGAAATGCTCTTGATTGCATCTTTCACATCTATTTCTCTGTTTTTAAAGATTGTCATTTCGTTAGCTTTAGCCAGATCCGAATATTTATTCTAGCAGCATAGCATCTACCTGCGTAAAGCTGGAACTTCATTCTTGGGTTATTAATAGCTTTGTGCGAATTATGAAAATTATCAGACAGGAAATATTTTGGAGGTATAATTTTTTTTTCTTCCTACCGTATAGGAAGAAAAATTTCTCCCAGAATGCTTTGGGTCGTTAGAAAATCTGTCTCATCTAAACTTTTACACTTTCACCGTAAAAGAAACCAGTTTTAACAAGTGAACTATTTCTAATGCAGTAGAAAATGAATCGAAGTTGATTCTGCAAAGTAGCATCTCCATTTATTGATTATAGCTGTCTGCAGAATGTGTGCAGAGCGAGTATGAAATACTGAAGCATCCTCTAATATTTCAAATATTAGAATTATTTACGGTGCAAAAGAGGCAGATGTTAGCAAATAAAGCCATAAAAGCTTATGAAATGCTCTTATGTGCCACTATTTGTATTCTTTACTGATGGGGTACGAAGATGAATATAAAACTCGGAACCAGCCTGCAAGAGAATTATGCTTTGGAAGCAAAGACAGAAATATAAAAAAAAAAAATAATTACCTCACAGAGTGATAAGGGAAACAGAAATACGAATGTTGTGTGTTTAATATCTATGTCTATACCTACGCTATGATTGCAAGATTGGAAAGAACGTGGAAAATAAAGGCAGTTAATTTGTCAATATTGTGGGAACAAAATTCAAACTTATCGTGCAGGTGGCAGAATATCATTAATGATACCTGATATTCTGCCATCTGCACGATAAGTTTGACTTTGAGAACCAAAGTCCTTTTACTTCATTAGAGGTTAAATAATGAATCACTTACTTGGAAAGTGTTGTAGACAAAAATACGATAATGTTTTTATTGATATCAAAGTGAGTTTTGTCTCTTTTTTTCCTGAATAAAAATTGCCAATTAGCCCCTCCCTTTAAATTTGTGGTCGGGGGGTGCCTGGGTGGCACAGCGTTTGGACGTCTGCCTTTGGCTCAGGGCGTGATCCCAGCGTTCTGGGATCGAGCCCCACATCAGGCTTCTCCACTATGAGCCTGCTTCTTCCTCTCCCACTCCCCCTGCCTGTGTTCCCTCTCTCGCAGGCTGTCTCTATCTCTGTCAAATAAATAAATAAAATATTTTTTAAAAAAGAAATAAGAAAATAATAAGGTAAAATAATGATAATAAAATAATAAAATGTGTATTGGTTTTGTTGGTGTCTCTGACCAATGGCCAACACCGAGCATCCATCAGGGACTGTTCTGAACTACCTCACTGCTAAGGGGCATCTCCGGTCCCAGGTTGTCCTTCCAAGACTCCTCTGATTTGCTGACGGGTTTGCTTCTCTAGACTGAGAATTTACTCAAAAATCTTTTTCAGATGCACTGAAACCTATGCAAATGTATCATAAAAATAGGTTGGAACTCCATGATTGCAAACAACTTTATCCCAAATTAGATCTGACTTAGGTCATTTCACACTTACTGTCCAAATATCACCTCCTACCGACCACAAATTTATTTATTTATTTTTTTAAATATTTTATTTATTTATTTGACAGAGATAGAGACAGCCAGCGAGAGAGGGAACACAAGTGGGGGGAGTGGGAGAGGAAGAAGCAAGCTCCTAGCAGAGGAGCCTGATGTGGGGCTCGATCCCAGAACGCCGGGATCACTCCCTGAGCCAGAGGCAGACGCTTAACGACTGTACCACCCAGGCGCCCCTATTTTCTTATTTCTTGTAAGAACATCTTCCTGTCACGAAGCTGTGTGGTGGGTTACTAGAGCCATGGTCTTGCAGAGCACAAGTGTTGTCCGCTCCAGAGGGCAGCGTGATGTAGCAGGAAAGAGGGTGACTGAACCGACAGATTTATTGACCAGTTGTGTCACGTAATGATTGGATGTAAAGTGAGGATAATTTCTAATTCACAGGATTGTTTGAGAATTAGAGATGACATTTGTGAAATGCCAGGCACATGGGAGGCAAATTAAATGGTAGCTGTTATTATCAAGTCATTGTAGGTGGGGTAGTGCTAATTTCTTGAGATGAATAGATTTTTGAGGGCCCTTGCTATTTTAAAGATTATTTCAAGTCTGTTTGGAAATAATGATGACTGAAGTAAATTATGTACAAGTGGTTAAAGGTGTAGCTTATTAAGAAGCAGCTTACCTCAGCAATCAGCCTGTGCACTCAGACTTGCCAAACAGTAACTTCTTTGTGTGGTGGATGATTTCTGAGCGGATGTAAAGTATCTCCTGTTAAGTCTTGGGGAACGTCCTAATTGCATCTGGAGACTGAATTTCATTTTGAGAAGTTATTCTTCGATTTTCCATGTAATCTTAGTTCTTGTGTTAAACACAAATAACTTTGCAGTGCTTTAAAATTTGCTGCCATGCTTTGTAATATATCTAGAGTACATTTTAAAATTAAACGTTAGATGTATATATAAAATGTATATCTAAACATATATACACATAGATAAATATATCTTACATATTTAGTTATATCTAACTATATTATCATGGACTCTTCCCCTACATCTTCTTTCACTCAAGTTTGTGCTTATGAGATCCATGTTATTATGGGGTGACTATAGTTCACTCACACCCATTGGTATGTATTCCATTGTATGTCTGACCCACGAGCTGTTTATCTTACTGATGATGGACATTTGTCTTGTTTCTGAGTTTGGCCTATTATGAAAGTGTTTCTATGAACTTATTTGTACACACCACTTTTGAAAATCTGTGAGTTACTTTGCTACACACCTCTGAAAAATATCTGTTATGGTTACATTTTAGTATGATGGTGATTAGATCTCTACTTTCCATTTATTGCTAAGTAGGTCCCATTTGTAAATCCGGTGGATTTGGAGACTGGCTTGGTCATACTATTTTCAAATTAGTAATGATGTAAAGGGATTTTTGATGAGGACAAGACAACTGACCTTAGAGCTTTTTTTTACTTTACTTTATTGTTTGTTGTGATAACATAACATGGCTTTTACTGACCACCAAAGCTTCTCTCTAATGAAAGAGAACAGTGTTAAGTAGCTTTAAAAATGTTGAAAGTATTATATTTTTAAATTGCTTGCTTGAATATTATTAGAGGAATACTAGAATAAGTCTTGATGGATGCTGTTTAAAAATTTTTTCTTACGTAATACTCTTCTGCTTTCTCCATTTCTTTTTTTTTTAAGATTTTATTTATTTGAGAGAGAGAGAGAAAGTGAGCATGCATATGAGTGAGGGGAGGGGCAGAGGGGGTGAATCTCAAGCAGACTCCCTGCTGAGCACAGAACCTGACATGGGGCTTGATCCCATGACCCTGAGGTCATGACCCTGAGATTATGACTGGAGCCAAAACCCAGATTCCGACGTTCAATCAAGCGCCCCTGCTTTTTCTGTTTCATTTTGTAAATGAATTCCAGATTCCTCGGTGCCCTTGCACCACTGAAGCTGCTTCTGTTGCAGTGTGTGCTCTATGAGATGGTGGATTTCTCAGAGGCAGAGATCGGGTCTCATTCAGCTCATCCTTTTATGTGCAGGGACTACTCTTGTGGGAGAACTTTATAAAGGGTTATCAGGTAATTAGGTTACTGTCAGATTTAGCCAGTTTCTAATTTAAAAACAAGCAAAACGACAACAGCCCTCTGGAGGTAATTACCGGATGACATTTTAATGAAGTTATTAAATGCTCATTTTTCTATATTTTAGAGTTTTATATAACACCAGGGAAGAGTCTCCTGTAGTAAATGCTTACATACCATCATCCAAGATCAACTGCAGCTTTTCTTTTTTTTTCCTTGCTGACAGATTTCTCCTTTCTTTTTTTTTTTTTAATGTTTTTTTATTATATTATGTTAGTCACCATACAGTACATCCCTGGTTTCTGATGCAAAGTTCGATGATTCATTAGTGGCGTATAACACCCAGTGCACCATGCAGTACATGCCCTCCTTACTACCCATCACCAGCCTATCCCATTCCCCCACCCCCTCCCCTCTGAAGCCCTCAGTTTGTTTCCCAGAGTCCATAGTCTCTCATGCTTCATTCCCCCTTCTGATTACCCCCCCTTTCTTTATCAACTGCAGCTTTTAGGCTGTTTTTCTATGACGACCATTCTCATCCCTCCCTTGGAAGGTGGGGCAGAGTTAAGCTACATAGACTCTAATGGAAACTTAGAACCAATCCACGGGGTAGAACCCGATGAGGGTCAGAAAGGGGAATTTTGTTGCTGGGTGAGGACATAGTAGTGGTTGGAGCCAGGTTAGGGAATGTGTGAAAAGTTTACAAAACGTAGTGTAGGTTCCGTGTTCTTTAAGCACTAATCGGCAGAGAGAGTTCGGGGGTCCACTGCAGCTCCCACAGTGAATAAGGGTAGTAGCCGAATTAGAAAAGGGCACAAAACACAGTCTGTTCCAGTAGAGAGCAGGCCTGGGCATGGTGAGGTCTGAGGCTCGCTCTTCTCCCAGCCAGCTATGTGCTTGTGTGCAAGTCACTGCTGCTCCTGGCCTCAGGTTTTTTAGTCTCAAGGAGAAGGGAGTTGGCCTGCATGAGCCATCGTGTCCTTTCCATAATAGGTAAGACTCCAGTGGTTCAGATCCGGGCATGTCATGCCAGGAAGGAACACCCTTCCCCTCTGATGCGGTCATTCAATGGCATTGCAGTCGGGTCCTGGTCGGACTGGCACTGACAGTTGCCCTGGCGTGTCTCCTGCTCCACACAAGGACTGGAAGAAATTATGACACCCCAACACGAACATTTATGGCCAGATCAACGACAAAGCAGAAATGGCTTCTTAGCTTCCCCTGGTACCTGCTCCTTCCAGGGGCCCTCCTGTACCCCAGACTCTAGGTGGAGTCAGGAGCCGCTGCCTGAGCCAGAGGACCACCTCTAAGCCCTGAGAATATTCAGGAACATGGACCCAGGGTCAGGTCCCTCCTGATTTCTGGAGACCCCCCCAGTCTTCCCTGAACCCAAGACAAAGGCCCCTATCTCCCAGGAAGTGGCAGTTCCCAGATGAAGTGTCCTGACCCCTGACCCACTGGGGATGATCTGAGAGGATCTGAATAAAGAGAACTCATCCCCTAAAAAGAAAAGAAAAGAAAAGAAAAAGAAAAGAAAAGAAAAGAAAAGAAAAGAAAAGAAAAGAAAAGAAAAGAAAAGAAAAGAAAAGAAACAGGGTAAAGCTGAGCAGACAGCTGGAACATTTAAAGAGCTGGGTTGGGATCATTCAGTTTTCAGTCCGCACCCCGTCTTTGCCGTGAGTATTGTGTCTCTAGTCTTCTTTTATGGTAGTGAATAAATAGCCAGAGTATCTACTGCTTTTCCTTTGGTGCCAAAGATTTGTATCAAAGAGCAACCTTGGTTATGTGACCAAGGCTTTAAAATATATGAGACTACTTTTTATCCAAATTTTATGATTTAACACAAGTCTGTGCGATCCCCTTGACTCAGACCACCTCGAATTTATCTGATTTCTCTACTTCCTTAGTAAATTTGTTACCGAAGGGCTAATGCCAGCCGCTATCATAGAGCAAACATGTTGGATGTGAAGATATTTTTCCACATAAAAAAAAATGTAGATTCCGGAAGTATGAAGCATTAGTGAATTTCCAGGCACGCTCAGGACATATGTTTCTTGAAAAACACCTACCTGGACCCAGCTTTACCAGCACAAAATGAGAAATACATGTCATGTACAAATTTGGCACGAAAAAAAAAAATGTAAGCATAAGAATGGAATCTAAGCTGGACAGGAAGAAAACACCAATATATAGCGGGCATGTGTCAGCCTGTCCTACACTAAGAGCCATTAAGTAGAAATAGTAGATACAGCAGAAAGAGCACTTAGTTGAGGCCAACACGTGTGATTTGATTCTTCGATTCTTTTCGCATCTATAAAAAGGGAATTAAAGTTGTAGGGTTAAAGGTAATATATGTAAAAGATATGTTGGCACATTTTTAAAAAAGTATCTAAAACTATCTTTTTGAATTAGGTTTTATAGACAAAAAAGCCAATGTTAAGCTGGGAAGATGCTAAAACCAATGTACACAATTCAATTCAATGCAGTCATGATTTCTTAATGCTTTACTATGTGCCACATGTCTGATGATAAAAAACACACATAAGGGGGCTTACATTTCCATCTTGGAAATATGCAATATCCATAGACAAAAAGACAAAAGAGAAAACATTTCTTTTGGGATGGTACAAGGTGAGATCTATGTAAGATTTTCTTGATTTTCTTGATTTTCTTGATAGTTCTGGAACAGATTATTGGTGAGGGGCAAGGAATCTGTCCTAAAGGAGTCGCTCCCCTGCTTTGGTTCCATATCACCTGTGGTTCTGTACTGTCAAGAGAAAGTATTAAACCTAATGGCTTCTAAACTCCCAACATCTTTTAAGATCAATGCTCTCTTGAACAATAATATCAATACTGACCGGAGGACCACCTGAAGGCCTGCAGGTTGCATGTGGAATGAGTCAAAAGGAGGTGAGAAGGTGACAAAGACATGGCCCATGACAATTTGCTGGGTATCCTCAGTCCTAGGATGTTGAGGGAAAAGTACTGGCAAAGGACTTAAGCAGAACCATGTATAGCCTGTTGTAGAAGGAGGTGGAATGAAGTTTTCCTGGTTGGTGACTTGACCATGAGGATATGGTTGCCTGTGACTTTGTTTTACCTGAATAACGCAAGTTCTGCCACGATAAAATTATGTCTCCCAAAGACATGTTTAAGATCTAATCCCTGGTACCTGTGAATGTGCTTTTATTGGGAAATGGGGTCTTTGCAGATGTAATCATGTTAAGATGAGGTCTTACTGGATTAGTGTGAGCCTTAATCCAATGATTGGTGTCCTTATAAGAAAGGGGAAATGTGGACTTGCACAGAAGACACAGGGAAGAACACCACATGAAGATGGAGGCAGAGATTAATGGTGCCTCTATAAACCAAGGAATGCCAATGGTTGCTGGAAACCACCAGAAGTTGGGAGAGAGGCAGGAAACAGATTTTCCCTGGCAGCCTCCAGAATGGACCAATCCTGCCAACACCTTGATTTTGGACATCTGGTCTCCCAAACTGAGGGAGAATAAATTCCCTTGTTGAAGCCACCTAGTTTGTGGTAATTCGTTATGGCAGCTCTAGGAAACTCATTCACATCACTAAATGAAAATAGACCTCTGTCTGTATCAATATCAATATGGACATCAATATCTGTATACCAGGATGATGATGACCTTAGTTTTTGAGTTTTTAATAACATGTTGAATCATTGTATATGATTATATCTCATGTATTTAACACGAGAACTGTTTATCTTTCTCTAATCATCGTGTTTTCTCCCTCTCTCTCTGTTTTGTTTTGTTTTTGGTTTTAGACTGCCGTCAATCTCAGGATGGATTCTCTCGTGGCAGCCAACACCAAATTTTGCTTTGATCTTTTCCAGCAGATAAGCAAAGATGATCCACATAAAAACATCTTCTTCTGTCCTCTGAGCCTCTCGGCTGCCCTTGGCATGGTCCGCCTGGGGGCCAGAAGTGACAGTGCACTGCAGATTGACCAGGTGTGAATCCGGTATCTGTGGGTCCACTCTCAGAGTCAGACCCTAGTCCGTCGCTGGCAAGCCACGCTGCTCACTGTGCCGGGGCTTGGGGGGGAGGCTGCCCCTGCCCTGGAGCTTTGATTTACGTCCCACCTTGCTCTCTTTCAAGGCTCAGTTAAACTTCTCCCTCCTTTATGACACTTCTTCAGCCTCCCCAGCCTCATAGCTTTTCTCAGTCACCTTCTCTGTCTCTGTCTGCATGTCTGTCCCCCTTTCACTCTATAATTACCCATACTGATATCACTAGCAATATTTTTAATGTCTATGTGTTTTGTCTCTTTCATTCCATGAATAAATATTTAGTAAGCACCACTTATGTTTCCAGTGGCTAAAGAAAGATCTTGGCATCTTCCTTGACTTCTCTCTTTCTCTCTCACTTCACATCAAACTCCAACGGGCTTTTCTCTTGATATAGATCCAGAACACAGGTGCTTCCCGCTGTGTCCCTGAGGTCTGGTCCACCACCATCCTTTCGAACCTGGAGGCAACTTCCTCATGGGCTTCCTTGCTTCTGTTGACAGTCCGTTGTTCTCAACGCAGCTGTCAGGAAGATCCTTTAAAAACCTCAGTCAGATCCTATTTCTCATCTTTTCAAAACCCGAATTTCCAATTTAGCTAATGATAGAAGCCCAAGTCCTTACAGTGGCCGATGAAGGTCTGGTGTCTGAATTCTCAACAACCAGGTGACTCCCTCTATCACCCTGTCCCCTCCCCACTCCTCCAGCCACGCTGGCCTCTAGTGGTAAGCATGCCCACTCCTGCCTTAGGGCCTTTGCTCCATTCCCTTTGCCTGTTGGCTTCCCCCTCAGATAACTGATCTATAACTTACTTTCTCCTTTAGGGCTTTGATCAGAGTTTACCTTCTCAACCAGGCCTACCATGACCTCTCAGTCTAATGCTGCATCCTGACTCCTAACCCCGTAAAATTCCCTCTTACCCTAGCTACTTTCCCCTGACATGGCATTTTCCATCTTCCAACATAATGCATACAGTAGTTCATTACTGTGTGCCTCCCCTGCTAGAATATAATCTTCCAGATGGTGAGAATCTTTGTCCCAGAACAGTGCTTGGCTTAGAGTAGCCATCCAATACAAATCTGTAGAATGAACGAATGGATGTGACAAGAACAACTCCCCAAATTATCTACAGGCTCCCGAGGTTGGTCTTATAACTTCCCTGGATCTTGCACACAGCACAGAGGTTATGTGGGGACCCGACTGTTGTTCCTAATATGGAGGAGTTGAATTCTTGGATTAAGGTAGAATGTATTTGGGTTGTTCCGCTTTGTTCATTTAATTTTGGGAATATTATTCCATTAGCAAAACTTAGCTTTAGAGTGTGGTTGGCATCCTCCTGGTCAGGTTTCAGATGTTCTTTCTGCAGGCACTTGGGTTTCGCCTGCCCAGCAAAACTCTCCTGAGCAGTGCAAGATGGGCATTTGTCTCCTACCTTTTCTGCAATGCTCTGGGTAACTTGTCTTTTGCTGTCCTCACTTGCTTGATTGATTAGAAGGTCTAGATCAGTGCTAACACAAATATAATTCAAATCCCATATGTAATTAAAAAAATTTAGCAGCCATAAGAAAGTAAAAATAGGTGAGACTCATTTAAAAAAATATATTTTATTAACCCAATACATCCAAATAGCATATCAATATGTAATCAAACAATTTAAATGAGATATTTTACATTTTTTTCATACTAAGTCTTCAAAAATCCAATGTGTATTTTATACTAACAGTCTGTCCAATTCAGTAGCCATGTGTGTCCCATGCTTTTAGCCACGTGTAATATGCTTTTAGTTCGGTTACATTCATTATTAAATACGGACCCTGGGGGTAGCATGCAGTGTACTTTCCTTCCATTTCACCTCACAGCCAAGTCAGAAGAAACACCCACTACCCTTTGAACTGTTGTTGATTGTTTGACTGTGGAATCATTGTCCCTGTCACACTATAAAAACGTTTCTGAGGGTGTTCCTATTGTCTGAGAGACCCCATAATCTCGCAGGTACTACACTTCAATGAATTTTCCCAGAATGAAAGAAAAGAACCTGATCCCTGTCTGAAAAGCAAAAAACAAGAATTGCTGGCTGACAGCTCTCTGGAGGAGCAGAAAGAAACAAGGGAGTCTCTTTCCCCGCAGGTGAGCCACCATGAACTCCTGTCTCTCTTCTTATGACTTGCTCATTCTGGTTATGCTGTATTTGGCAATGGTTACTTATCCCCAGACATTAGGTCCTGGCTGTCGTCAGCAGCAACAATAATAGCAAGAATGCCATATGACCTGCAATTCTTTTCTGGTTGTGTATCTTCTATGCCGTTGGCTGTAAGCTAGTTTCCTAAAGAGTAGGTTCTGGTATCTTCTGCTCATGATAAAGACAGTTAGAGGAAAGCCCCATGACTCACCTCCTTTCCCAGGACGCAGGTCCCCAGGACGGAGCATGGTTGAGGATGAAGGGTAGGAAGGGGTAGGAATCAGCTGTGGGAGTCTTACTCCCTTTCTCTACCTTTGCCTGTCTACTTCATGGGGTAATCCACTGATACACAAAACTTTTATTGGTTGGCTCATACCAGGTGTGGGAAAGATATTCTCCAGGTTAAATATCCCTGTACCTTAGAAAGTTTAAGAGGGGGGTGGAGAGAAGGTTGTCTTCTTCTTGTATCTTTTTGACTATAGAGAAAAATGAGGTGCACGGGTGTCAAACAGTGTGCACTGCTGAGTCCCCGGATGTATTGTTCCTGGATGACCTCGATACCAACTGAGAGCCGGGATCTTCCCGTGGGACCCCTTCCGGCCCTCCTTTCCTCGCTTCTTCTCAGCTCGCTCCCCGCCATGGTAACAAAGTGAAATGACAACGCACTCTGGTGGCATCTTACTCTCCTGATCAGGTCACATTTTCTTCCCTCTTTTGTCAGGCCGAGTCTTCCAGGGATGAGAGTGGACTGCTCAGTTGCTACTTCGGGCAGCTTCTCGCCAAGATAGACAGGATCAGAGTTGATTACACCCTAAGTATTGCCAACAGGCTTTACGGAGAGCAGGAGTTCCCGATCTGTCCGGTGAGTTTGGCGTGGCCAGGGATTAAAACTATCCTGTGGCATTCTATTTAAAAATCAGCGAGTAACCGGATTATTCACTTGGCACCTGCAATACAGTCCTCTCTGACAGGAGGATGTGCTGTGGACTGGGGGTTCCCCGGGGTCCCACCTCTTTCTCTCCCACACTGTCTGTTGTCCTTCTCCCAGTTTTCAGCTTGAGCAGTTGATGAAAGAGGGTCGTGTGACTAATAGCTTTTGGAGCACGTGTGGGTTTGGTAATGGCCTTCTCTGTTGTGACCGTCTTTCCCAGCAAAGGTGCCCGGTAGACGCTCTTGGTAGCTCTTCTTCCCGTCCCTCCCCACCCCTCCCCCAGCACTTTTCTAAAATCCCCTTTCATGACACCATCAGGCCACCCCTAATAGAATTGGGCTCAGCAGCCCCGCGGTGAAGCCGGGGACCGTGTTCGGAGCCGAAGGGCGCCCGGCTTGTGTCCGTGGCTAAGCAGCGTGTACCTACAGCGAGACGCGGCAGCTTGCTCTGTCCCCGCTGCAAGGAGCCACGTACTTAGCCACGGACATGAGGGCCGTGAGCACAGGCAAATGCGTGATACTGTTGGTTAGGCTGGTCTGGTGAGGGGGGAGCTTAGCCTCCTTTGGCCAAAATAAGTATGTTCTCTCACAATGGAAATGAGCTTTTAGATGCTCTTTTCTTTAACCTAGCTTTATTGAGGTATAAATTCACATATCATACAATTCACCTATTAACAACGTACACGCCAGTGATTTGGGTACATTACCTTGTAATTGTGTAAAATATAATGTAAAAATTGCTATTTTAATCATTTTTAAGTATACAGTTTAGTAGCATTGATCACATTCACAATGTTGTGTAAGCATCACCCAGTTTCCAAAATGTTTTCATCGCTCCAGAAACTCTGTAACCGTTAGTTAGGGTTTTAATTCTTAAAAATAGAGGCATTTTACAGCGAAGCCTCTCAAGTTACTCCATACTCATGTTCCAGTGTCTCCACAGATGGGCTGTCCAAGGAAAAGGGTATCTCGTAGGAACGGCTTGTGCCCTTGTCACTGTGGACTGCTTCAGGTTTTTTCTTTTTTGAAAAGATTTTATTTATTTATTTTTAGAGAGAGAAAGAGAGAGAGTGCGAGCAGGGGGTGGAGCAGAGGGGGAGGGAGAAGAGGGGAAAGAATCTCAAGCAGACTTTGCACTGAGTGCAGAGAGAGACATGGGGCTCGATCTCAGGACCCTGGGATCATGACCTGAGCTGAAACCAAGAGTCAGACGCTTAACCAACTGAGCCACCCAGGCACCCCATGAATAAGCATTCTATATCCTAAATTGTCACCATGATGGGTGAAAGGTCTCTGGCTAAGTAAGAGTGGGGATAGATAGAGACCACGTGCATCCTGTTTAAATGACCATCTCTCTCATTAGGCTTCTCTGGAGTGCCTCACACCTAAGTATTAGCATGGTTATCTGATTTCATTGTACTGTTTCTCTTTATTCCAATTTAATAGGAATACGTAGACGGTGTGATTCAGTTTTACCACACGACCATTGAAAGTGTTGATTTCCAAAAAGATGCCGAAAAGTCCAGACAACAGATTAACTTTTGGGTTGAATCTCAGTCCCAAGGTAAGAAAGAAAGAGTAGTTGGTGCTCTTTTCCATTTAAAGGAGAAAAGTCATCAGCCCGGTGTCTCAGATTGCTAGTCCATCAAAACCAGGTGCTCACAGGCATGGGCCGTGTTCAAAGCCCATTTTGCAGGCGCAAACAGTTAAATGCTTAGACACTGCTCCATCATAAAAGGGGAAATCCTTTCAGCCGAGCACATGCCAGTGGTATAACTATTTCCATTTTTTTAAAAAAAAGGTCAGTGGAAAGATTGTGGAGAGAATCTAGTTATTCAGAGGGAAATAGAAATAATAAAATCCCAATTTTTATCAACTTTTCACTAAGTACATAGGTGTTTTCTGGGTGAAGGAGGGTTTAGAGATAGTGATGAGTAGTGAAATTTAAAATTCAACATAAAATGGAATAATTTTTTAATATGAAACTCCCTTATTTGGCCTTGTCTTGGGAGAAGCACCCAAACTCCAAAATTATTTCTCCTTACTTGGCCCACATGCCACAAAAATTCCCATTCCTTCAAGGTCCCACTCAGTTGCCATGAGGAAAGCATGTTCACTAAAAACATTTATGCTAAGGCACTAGTTAACTCTCCTGGAGTATTTTAAGTATAGGTGATGTCAGTATAGTCTGTTATTATGGAGTTTATGTGGAAGTCCTGCGGTAGAAAGTTGTATTTATCTTTAAGGACTCGGCATGCATTCAGATAACTGATGGTTTGGTATTTTGCGGTGGGAAAGAATGCGTATGGCAAATGGATGATTGCCTGGCCACATGGGATTTTCCAGTCTGCCTCAGGGCTGTGTTATGGTGGAGGGAGCCTCGGAGCTGGACCAAGAGCGGGAAGGCCCTAGGTCTGATCTCAGCTAGGCTTGCTGATTTTTGACTGTGTGGCCTTCCCTCTCACTAGCTGTAGTGTATTCCTCTCTAAGAAGGGGTAACAATACCTACTTCTCATGGTTGACATGGGGTGGCATGAGAGAGGACATGTGAAAGTCCCTATTGAATAGATTTTAATCCTGGCCTAGCATATTTACATGCATTTTTGTTTATATGTAAGCATATACCTTTTACTGTGATGTGCACTTGAGATAGGAAGTTTACACGATAGTTCTGTTTCTCAAGCAGATTATAATATACTCAGGTGGCAGGGTCTACTTTGAAAGGCAAATCATGGGGGTGGGGGGTAACCTGGTGATGGGTATTAAAGAGGGCACGTGGTGTGATGAGCACTGGGTGTTATATGTAACTAATGAATCACTGAACACCACATCAAAAACTAATGATGTACTATATGTTGGCTAATTGAACTTAAAAAGAAAAAAGAAAGGTCAATCATGGCATAGGATGTCTAATGGCAAGTTCCAACCACAGTGACTCAGTAAATGGAAGGAAATTCCCTCAGCGTCAGTGCTTTAGAATGGGTCCCTCTTGGAGTTGAGTGACAGAGTGTCTCTCCCATATCATGCCCCCCACCCCCACCTCCACCACATCCGGGACTGTGAGTGGGGTAATTTTCTTGGGTTAGTTCTTGAATCAGACATGCCCTAGTCTTGGGGATGGGAAACGGCATCAAGGAAAATCTGTCTACATGAATACTTCTGGTATAATTCATATTCGGGATATGCTCTGAAACCTTTTTTAAGGTAAAATCAAGGAACTCTTCAATGAGGACGCTATTGACAGTGCGACCGTGCTGGTGCTGGTGAATGCTGTCTACTTCAAGGCCAAATGGGAAAAATATTTTGACTCTAAAAACACAGTTGATGCACTTTTCTCTCTAAATGAGGTATGATATTACAGCATGGTTTTCTAGATATTCCACTCATAATTTCCACTAAGAAGTATGATTTGCAGTGTGTATACTCAACTTTAAAACTTAGGTCTCTGGGTTACAGCATACAAGATAATCAAAATATTTTATTATTAGCAAAAATCAGTACCAGAAGTTCGTTGACCCTCTTGGTGTCAGGCACTGCCCTGAGCATTTTCCATTCATTATTTCACTTGCTCGCTAAACTATCTCTATGAAAATGGGTATTATTATTATTCCCATTTAGGAGTTGAGGGGAAAGAATGCAAAGGTTAGATTACTCAGCTAAATTCATGCAACTGTGAGTATTTGTCTCAAAAACCCATGTTCTAAGCCACCAGACTGCAGAGTGGAGGAAAGGGAAGGTTGGGATCCCAGCCCACCACCTGTCAGCTGTGTTCCTCCCGCAAGCTCTGTGCATCCTCATCTGTAGATTGGTGACCTCTCACATACACGAGGTGTCTGGGGTGGTGGCCTTCCGTCTGATGGACATCTACGGAAGAAGTGCTGTTATTTGATATGTAGATGATTATCATTTAACCAAGGCTCCAGCTGGTGCTGTGGTAGGTCATTCAGGCCAGCGAGGACAAGGGGTCAGGTGGGGCCAAGAGACTGGCTGGGGCAGGCACGGAAGGCAGAAAGTTGGTGGGACTTATTTCCCCTGGCTGGGCTGTTGGTAGGTGCCTGGATAGACAGTTTACCAACGAGTGGCCTTGGGAGCTGAAGAACCTATTAAAACCATGGGAAAATAAGGTGTTGGCAAAGGAAGGGCTGACTGATCAGTGGGCAGAGGGCCCTTAGGTTGGATCACTGGTATGGCTCAGAGCTTCAGTGAAGACTCTCCTCATCTTAATGGAGCCCCGTTTTCAAGAGAGATGGAGGCCATATGAGTGTGTGAGCTTACTGTGGCAGTTCTGTGACTTTCTATCTTGTCCAACATAGAATGAAAAGAAGACTGTGAAGATGATGAACCAAAAGGGCCTATTTCGAATCGGCTTCATAGAGGAGTTGAAGGCACAGATCCTGGAAATGAGGTATACCAAGGGGGCGCTCAGCATGTTCGTCCTGCTGCCTTCCTGCTCTGCAGATAACGTGAAGGGCCTAGAAGAGGTAAATTTTCATTTTCGTGTCTTTACAAAATATTTCAGTGTCAATCTTTGGAGAGTCAATCTATTTACCATCTACCTGCCTGAGGAAGAATGGCACCTCAGCTATCAGAGATATCAGAGAATATATAAGGATCTGAATTCAATGAGATAGTTCTTCCTCATTGGTTTAGAAAAGGACAAATGCCAAAAATATTGGATAGGGCTTTCCTCTCCCATCTCATAGCTCTCTGCAGTTTTTCTCCAGACCAAGGAATTTAGTTGTGGAGTGATGTGAGAATTGCTGCAAACGAAATAGCTTTTCCTTTTCTCTGAATAGCCTGACTTCTGGCCTCTTGCTTGGACTAATCTGCTATGGCTCACATAATGACCTGGTAGCTGAACTCTGTTTTTGGGTGCTAGTGCCTTGACAGAGTGGAGATACTGACGCTGGAATAGATTGCTTGTGAGGTGGGAATCAGTGAAGGCTGGAATGCCTCAGCTATATGTTGTTCTGTGCGGTGGAGAGATGGAGACACAGGGAGAGAGAAATACCTGGATAGTGATCACCATAATAGCCATTATTCAAAATTTATTGTGTGCCAGCACCATGTTAAATACTTTACATACATCATTTTGTTCAATCCCGGCAAGAGCCTAATGGTATTCTCTCTGTTTTATGGAAGAGGGGGGTTGAACCTCAGAATGTTAAGGCGTGGCCAAGCTCACCCAACTTGGTCAACTGAGCTTGGCTGGGCTTTGACACCCAGACACCAGTCTGTCAGATGCCAGAGGATACAGAAGTCAAATTGTCCTGTGACTTCGAAAGAGGAAAGAGATTTGCTTGGAGGACTTTAAATGAGATCAGAGTAGTTTGAGGCTTAGGGGAGAACCCTGAAGATTGTTACTGGCTGTTGAAATAGACTCGAGCCCTTTGAAGTAATTGGGTTATCCTTTGCAGGCTCATAACCAGACCCTAACCATTATTTCCTTCCTTTCGTAGCTTGAAAGGAACATCACTCATGAAAAAGTAGTGGCCTGGAGCAGCTCAGAGAATATGTCAGAAGAAACAGTAGCTGTCTCCTTCCCACAGTTCACCCTGGAAGACAGCTACGATCTCAATTCTATTCTACAGGACATGGGCATCACGGATATCTTCAAGGAAGGGAAGGCTGATCTTACTGGAATCTCTCCAAGTCCCAATTTGTACCTGTCAAAAGTTGTCCATAAAACCTTTGTGGAGGTGGATGAAAATGGCACCCAGGCAGTTGCCGCCAGTGGGGCTGTTGGCACGGAAATGTCCCTACCTTCCTGGGTGACCTTTACTGCCGATCACCCTTTTCTCTTTTTCATCAGACACAACAAAACCCAAACCATTCTCTTCTATGGCAGGGTCTGCTCTCCCTGAAAGGAGCACACTGTCTAGTACCCGGGAGCTGGAAGAAAGTGCCAGAACGGTCTCCCCCTGGCATAACATGGGCATTTGCATTCTTGCTGATATCTAAAGCTGACCGACTTCTGTCACAACTCCCAGCCCCCTTCCTCTGGCCACTGGCCTGTGCTTATCCTGATCCTTCTTTCACCCTCTGGCTGACTTTCACCTACTTCCATTACTATCGAAGGCCCTGGCTCCCTCCCTAACCTTTCACCACACTAAGCTTTCAAGCATATAATTCACCCTCTGTGACCCTCAGGTCAACGTAATTGTGAATGGTACTGACTTTAAGTTCCCTACCTCCTAATAAAGGAATCCTGGAAGTTCAAGTCATTAGACCATTTCTAGGGGAGGATAAATTCAGAAACCATTTTAACATGGGCAGCAGGAGGAAATGTTTAAATGGAATAGGTTTTGGAAACTCAGCTCTATTTCTATGGTAGTTAAAACCACAGGTCATCGCTGGGCAAGATGCCCTGCCTCTTCCTCTCCCATCTTCTTCCACTGCATGGAAAATGCCCTGTCAGATGCTTCTCACCTGGGAGAAAATCCACCCACCTGGGGTGGGTTTAAGTGAGAGCTCAAGGACGGAAGCCTGCCCCGACCAGCACTCATTCTGTGGAGATCAGGATATGCTTTGTGAATCTGACATTGACCTAGGAGAGGGGCAGCGGATTTAAAAATTAGTCTCAGCTTTCCTTATCGAGTCTCTTAGACCATCATCATGAAGCACGATCCTCTGTGTCTTCTTCACCCCCTTCCTCAGAGAATTCTCCTCGTAGTTACCCCTAACTATCCAGAGTATTAGGTGGGGGAGGGGAGCACTGCCCTCGCTGTGGACTGCTGGGCTCCCCGACCCCCTGTGTTAGGAGTCTGGCCACATGGACCTATTTCCTACTGGAGGCCTTATGCCTGGTCACATCCTGAGAGCAGGCCTCGGTCTGGGCATGATGCATGTGGAAACCTTTGTCAGGAAGGCCCTTGGCTTCATATCAAGCTCTAGTCTATTGAAAGCCAGATGCCTGAGTGTTCAAGACGCCAGGACCTGGGACCTTCGTTCTCTGATGCGTCTGTCTGAATTCTTGATCTCTGCCTTAGCTGAACGCTCTGGAATGACTACTAACAATGGCTAACTCAAGGACGTGGACGGTCGTTCCATCAAGGTGAATTTCTGGTGTTGGTCGTGTTCCTGTTTCCCGGCCCTACCCTATGAGCGTCCTCCTCTCAGTTACCGCTGTGTTGGTTAAGTGTGGCTGTGGTGGGTTTTGCAGGAGAAGGTAGGTTAAGTTCAGCTGCTGTCATGCTGGCCCCGGTCCCGCTGTTTTCCTCTATAGTAATGATTTCTTTGTGCTGTGAGGGACAAGTTCCATGTTCCCCATACAGTCTTCTCATGGTCCAAGGTTGTTTGTGGTATAAAAAATTTCTCACTGATAACGTGAGGCAGCTTGAGGTGGCTCTTCCAAGTCTTTTCCACAGAATGCAGTTCCCATGGGTCAAATTTATGTTAGATAATCAAATACGTAGTCTCTTCTATGGTTCTTTTTCGGCTTGACGTTTTGAAGATTCCATGCCTGACCTGGCATCACTGTTGGATACTGAGCTAAATAGCTATGAGCTACGTGAAGGTTTGGCATTGTCTGGTGTTGCTTATGTTCTTATTCCTTTCCTTGGTAGACACATCTTCTCGTTTGAATTGGGGTCTCTCAGAATTTTAATCACAAAGGGAAAGTGTATCTATTTACAAAAATGAGAGTGATATTCTTAAATCTTTCTGTGAATCAGTAAACTTACCTTTTACTAATCTTTAATTGATTAAAATGTTTCTTCTTAGTAAATAAAGCAATTTTGTGATTAGTTAAAATGTGTACGGTATTTTATGTGCCAACTGATTTTTTAGTGACATAAACCTAATTTTAAATCTTTCCATCCCAAAATATAGAAATACATAATCTATAAAACTAACCATTCATCTCAGTTATGTCGGGAAGACATATCCTGTGCCAGAAAATCTTTCCCAACCTTCCACCATAATTACCTATGAAGGCATACACAAAAGATGAAAGCTTCCAATGATTCTAAAATCTAGGAGTGATAGCCAATGGATCCTCAAACTTGGAAGACATTTCTGCTGACTGCAAGTTAAGAGTTGGATGGAAAGCCTCATCAGGCGGTTCCCCATATGGTGCCGCCCCTGTGTCAGTCAGCTTTGTTCCCTCCCATTACTGCCTCCCCCGGAGTTCAGAAACACAGAGCTCTGCCAGCTTAAATTCCAGACATCCATCTCTCTCCTTTATCCTTGCTGTGTTCTCCTAGCCTCTTTCTTGCCAGTTTTTTTCTTTCTGCAGCCATTTGAAGACTGAATGAAACTCCCCCAATAGAATGCACGGGAAGGTGAAGAAGGGTATTGGCACTTTCTGCCCTGGGCAGTATAGTCTTCACAAGGAGAGTATTTTTGGTGGGACAAGGACAGAAAGAACCGTGGTGGCAATGTTGTTGGGTGTGCATATTTCACTTGTACCCTCTGTTTGGAGTGTCAGAGTCAAACAACACAGGGAGGACAGCGTTCTAACTTAGTTCAGTGGAACTATGGTAGATGGAAGCCTATGAGAAACTGGGACTTATGCTAAAACTTAGGAGCTCTTGATTCTTCCTTCGTGCGCCAGTGAGATTGACCCTTTAATATGGCAGCCAGAGGCACAGAGAGCATGCAAGTCCATACTCTATAAGTGCTAGAAAACCAGCCAGTTGTACAAATCCGGGGAGTGAACTCCTCCATTTCTAGTTCAAGATTCCCTCCACCCAGCAAGGTTGACAGGTAGGGCAAATGAGGCAACGTAGATTCCAAAACAACTGATTCATTTACTCCGACTACATTCTGGGAAGAGAACCACTACTGTGTCATACCCAACAGGCTCTCTAGCGCCCTCCAGGTGACAGGCTTTGTACATTCTATTTTATTTCAACTCGGGCCCTCCTTATGATTCCAAACATTACCTAATGCATCTTTCCCCCTCAGACTCCTCCCCAGGTTTTTCCTGTGCTGGAACGAGCCAGAACATGTGTTGCTTCACCCTGATTGCTGTTTACTTCTTTTGCATTTGCATGTGTGGTTTTTTTTTTTTTTTTAATTACAGTATCATTAACCTTAGGTGGAGGCCCTATGATTGGGATGATGGGTGAGGAAGCTGTGCGGTGTCTCAATGGTTTTTTTGGCTCCACAGTTGAATGCCAATGTCAGAGTGTTCTTCATCCAAATTACTCATGTTGTGTTCTTGTTTTCACAAATCCACTGTCTTATTCTTTTGTTTTTTTTTTACACAATAAATATAACACAAGATTATATTTAAGAGGCATACCTCTTACCAATATATTCCATATGCTTAATATTCAATTTAAAAATTCTCATATTCTCATACACTGTTTCCCTTCTATGAATGTTATCCATCATGTGCATCAAACAATGTTTCAGCTACAGATGGGTGAAAGGATTTGAGAAGCAATCCAGTGCACAAGAGTGGAGCTGGTGGAAACCTACACACCTTTTGTTGACATGTATAGGTTCTGAATAGATCATCCCAGGTCCAAGGTTAAGTAAATGGGGAAAAAATATAGAGCTTTAAAAAAATTAGTGCCCAGTAAGGAATGAATACATCACACTATAGACCAAAAAATGAGGCTTCAGAAAATGATTTGTGGCAAGAACCAGATGAGAACTTTAGAGAACTTTTTAGTATGATTGATAGGTTTGAAGAAGGCAGGGCATCTGTGGAATTGGAGCAGAAATCTATGAAGATAAACTGTAGATAAATTGTAACAAGGTGTGAAAAAATTGGATGAAATATAAAAAGACTGCCAGGGACCTAAAAATACAGTATCAGAATTTAAGTAGATGTTAGAGGCATTAAAGAAGCAAAACTGATGCACTGGAAAATTTAATTAGGGATGAATAGGGTGTATTTCAGTGTTTGTCTTAGAATATATAGGAAATGATAAAAGGGAAATTCATAGCTATAGAGAACAGAAAATAAACCCAAGAATTATGGTATTTCTGAGCAAGCAAGCATATTAATTGGCATGAAATTAATAATCAAGACAAAAACTTTCTTAACTTGGATAGTCACCTGATTAAGTGGATTGATTTCCAAGAAAAGTAAGCAAACATAGACTTGCTAAAAAACTGTAAAAATAAAAGGTTGAGAAAATAATTCTGTTAACATTTGGGCAAAAAAGAACATAGTTCACTTATAAAGGATAAATAATCAGAGACTCCTCAGACATTCATGTTCTGTTAAATTTCTGAAGACAGGGAAACCTAATCTACAGGTCTGAAGGGAAAATGTATGATTAAAGAATTTCCTGACCAGTCAAGTTGTAAATGCGGCAGAAAATCCTTCCTAGCTGTATTTCTGCACAGGTGAGCATGGAGTGTTTAATCCCCAGCACCTGGCACCATGCTATAACCATCATAGGAATTGAAACTAAATTCATGTTGCTTTGAGTAGATTCCAATGCAGTTGAAAGCTCCAAAAGTAAAGAAATACATCCAGTAAAAATAGGGTTTCAACAGACAACCAAAGGAAGAAGAGAAATTCTTAATTTTAAATTCTAATTATGTCCCCAAATTGTTGGCAGCTGTGACTCTTTCCTTTGGCACTTTTTTTTTTTTTTTAATATTGGGTCCAGGCATGGGGTGAGTTTCAATATCCAGAATAAGACTAGAGTCATGAAATCTCTGAATTGGAACAGTAATAGTTCTCGATATTTGTTGAGTACTTACATTTACTAGTATTGATCACAGACCTTTATATGTGCTCGCCTATTTAATCCTCTCAGTCTTCCTCAGAGGTAGGTTATTATTAGGACCCATAGTTAACAGATGAAGAAACTGAGGCACAAAGTCACTCAGGTCGCAGTTGATTGAACTAGGAGTCTGAACCCGGCGGTATGGCTGGATATTATACAGTGGATTTCTAACCACTACCCTATATATCCTTCCAAGTAGAAATGAGAACATAAGAGGCCATCTATTTCCATTTCTTTATTTTGCAAGGATGACCTTTGAGGGCCAAGGACTCACTCGAGATAAAGTTTTGGGTCCCAATGTGCTTTGAGCTTCGAGGTGGAGAATTCAGGGGGCAGAAGGAATATGGGGTAGGCAATCATCATGGTGGCAGCTTCAAGTTCTTCAGTGGGAGCCGCCCCCAAGGTGTGTATCTTCCTGCCCTGGCCCTGTGCCAGGCAGTGAGTGACAGAGGTCTTTGCCCCCTGGCTGTAAGTGGGTCCACTTGAGTTACAGAGGCATAGCCATACTCCCAGGTGACTGCTACTGTCACAGAGGAGGACAAATTCCCACTCAATGGGTATAAGCTGCTAACATCCTTGCCAGGAAGCACATACAGAGCTTTCCACTCCTAAATTGTTAAAGCGGGCAGGGGCAACTGCAAAACAGCATTCATAGACAGTCTAATGGGTAATCTCAAAGACAGAGATAAATGTATGACATTGATTACCAAATGTCTGAAGGAAATAACCACACGAAAAAAAGAAATCAACCTCGACAGAGTTAACAGATTAAATAAAATACATTAAGACATATAAAATAAGAATAGGAAGTTAAGATATTCATTTAGGGCTCCTGGAAATAAGCTTAATTATTAGAAAAGGTCAGTAAGTTGACTGAATAGCAGAATGAACACAGCCAAAGAGTCAGCTGGAAGACTGAACCTCGAAATTCTACAAAACGTAGAAGAGACAGGTAAAGAGATAGAAAGTACTTAACAATGTCAAGAGCCATGCCAGTAGTTAAAAAAGCTCCAACATTCATCAGAGAGCATTTCAGGAACACAGAGAGCTGAGGAGAGGAAGTACGCAAAGATATAAGAAAAGAAAAATGTATAGAGTTGAAAGAAATTCATGCCGATTCAAAGGGCCCGTTGAGAGCCCACACTTCCACACTGCGGCCAAATTATTGAAGATCAGGGAAAGAGGGGAGTATTCTAAAAGTCTTGTGAGCAAAAGAAGTAGAATTCATAAAATGGAATGAGAATCAGATTGAGTTTATGTTTCTCTTTGGCCCTGCAAGAAGATACAGGGCAATATTTTGGAATTCCGAGAGAAAGGAAATGCAACTCAAGTGTGACCCTATAGAAAGTGTTAGTCGTGGGTGACAGCAAATGCGTGAGCAAGGGCTCTTAGCTGACTATCTGTAAACTTTACCCTGAAACAAGCTCTACTGCAAAAAAACCCTTAAAAGATGAATTGGAGAAGAAAATGTGAGCCATGAATAGCTGTGATGCCAAAAAAGAAAAAAAAAGAGTAAAATGTGATTTAAACCTAAATTAGAATGAATTATTAAAAAATAAGCATTCATATTGATCTTAACAAAATGGTAAGGAACAAAGATAATCATGACACATATTTCTTTTTGTTTTTCATTTACATTCTGATTTTCTGCAATTATGATTTGAAGCATTCTTTGTGTTCACAATTTTTTTAAAAGATTTTATTTATTTGAGAGAGAGAGAGAATGCAAGAGGGACAAAGAGACTCCGTGGTGAGCACAGAGGGGCTAGATCTCACGACCCTGAGATCATGACCTGAGCTGAAATCACGAGCAGATGCTTAAGGGCCTGAGCCACGCAGGTGACCCCACAAGTGCTTTTTAAGTGGTATTTAACTCATTAAGGTAAAATGCTGCAGCAATTTTTTTTCACTCATGGTTGATCTCTTGGGGAGCATTTTTATTAACTGAAAAGTTTTGATTTTCACTATTTTCTTCTTATAGTAGTTTTGCATGTTTGTTGGGCAACTTTTTCTGTTCACAATGAAATGTGTAGAATTTGGGGGCTAAAAATGACATTCCTTTAGGAAGGCAATGTTTCTTGGTTCAAGAGTACCCTCTTCTGTTGGCATAGTAAAGTGCAGCTTATAAAACAAATGGTGCCTTCTTGCTATGCTTGTTGATCTGAATTGCGTGCACAGATATTTGAAATGAGGTGGCCTCCATTAAACTGGTGGAACAGTTCCACCGGAAGAATAAATATTGGTAAAGAGGGACTAACTCATTATGCCGAGATTTTATGATCGTCTTTCTAAAAAATCCAAATGAGTTAGCTGACAGTTTACCAAATAAGGAAGTTCTTCAAGATGGTTAGTTAGGTACCCAAAATAAAAAAAAAAAGAAAGCCTTCTTATACACCAGTAATAGCTATTTGCTAGTTCAACATTTCAGTTAATTCATCGCATTTAATTCTATTTGAGATTTTCTTGTCATTCGTTTATTTAGTTATTTATAGTTTATACATAGTTATTTATAGTATGCATCTCCCTGGCAGAATGTCAGTCTGATGAGAGAAGGGATCTTTTACATCTTTTTCCTTGCTGTTTCTCAGTACTTAAACCAGTATCTGACACAGAGAAAATGCTCAAATAATAATACTTGTTGAATAAATGAATGAATGGAAAAACCACAGACCCTATTCCCAAGAATATCAAAACTATAAAATATTTATGAATAAGTCTAAAAAGACGTGTTTCTGTCTGATGAATTACACAAATACAGAACTATTAAAAATATAAACGCAGAGTTCAATGATTTGTCAAACAGTGAACGTCCATGCAACCACTGTCCAGATGAAAACAATATAACATTATCATTAGCCCAAGTCTGCTCCCTGCATCATCTTCCAATTTTTACTTTCTTCATCTTCGAAGTAGGACCAGTATGATGGCGCGCTCACTATAGTTAGTTTTGCCCGCTTTTGAACTTCATATAAATAGAATAATACGGTCTATATTCTTTTGCATTTGGTTTCATCAGTATTGTTTTTGATGCTCATTCATTTTGTTGTCTATAGCTTTAGTTCATTCCTTGTCAGGGCTGTGTAGTATTTTATTGTGTGAATGCAACATAATTTATGTCTATGTTCTACCATCATATGTATCTCTTGGTGCCCATGAATGCACATTTCTGTTAACAATTTTGCTAAACTCACTTTTAAGTTCTTATGATGTATGTGTCGATTATTCCATGAATGATAATTTTATTTTGTTTTGGGTCTTGAAACTTAATTAATTAATTATTCAGTCACCTTATCACATTTGCTGAGCTTTCCTTTTTTTTTTTTTTTTTCTATTCTTTCTCTTTAGACCTGGTTCAATTTTGAATGGGAGCAGCAATAGTGGGCATATTTGTTTCATTTTTGCTTGCGAAGACAAAAATGGTTTTCCATCTTTTTTTCCTCCATTCCTTTCTACCTATAAGCTCTACTGAGGGACATGTAAGATGAGCGTATTCTTGGCTCAGTAGGTGAGGATGACAATTTCTCCCACATGAAGGGTCCAATCTAAATTCCCAGGGGAATTTCCATAGGCCTTGGTAAACTGGTGGAAAAACTCATCTAAAGGAGAGTATGTGCAAGAATTGCCAAGGAATGTTTAGAAAGCAGAAACAATGAGAGAGCTTGGGCTAGATATGCAGACAAATGGTCTTAGTCAGCTCCTGGAGAAGCAATGCTGCAGACAGGGGCTCTTGTTCAGGGAATTTTCTGGGTGAGGAGGAGAGGAGAGGGTTTTCTTGAGAGAAGAAGGACAGGGAAGGGAAACCTGTTCATCAATCATGTGGTCTCAGCTAGAGATTGGATTCACTCTGATCCTATGGCTGAAGCTCTGGAGGACAAATTACATTCCAAATTGAGTCCTGTTTTGATGCAAGGGGGCTGTCCTGTCCTTTTATATCCTTATGCCAGTGAGTCACAGCTGAGGTGTGCCCTGGCTGGGGGTGGCATGCTGCATGACTCCCATTTGAATCATCAGCCAAAACAGCGACCGGGTGACAGGAGCACTGGCTGGCAAAGGGAATCTGGTTGGGACCCAGCACCAACCAATACATTATAGGCTTGGAGAAGAAAAGTGTCACATGCCAGTATCAGTCACAGATGTGCAGAGGTTGTGCCAAAACTTGGGATGGGTGGAGAACCCCCAAGTACTCTGGTTCAGGGCTTAATTATTTTCATGTCCTCACTCAGAAACATTGGAACCACTTTTATGGTTTCTAATTGTCAATGTATTTTCTACCTTTGGGATAGTTTTGATATTGGGATGAAGGGGCTAATGAGATAGAAGGTTTGGGAAGGGTCCAATGATAGGAGGCTGTGATGACATTGAAGGTTAGGTTTATGAAGAACAAGGATGAGAATTGTAACCAGAAGGGGGAATTTCGGGGTCCAGTAATTTCCAGTAGGAGCAGTTCCTGGTGGCCATGACACCCAGAGCGTGACCATGTATGTGGATCACAGAAGAGAGGGAAGGGGAGGGTCAGGAAAGTGCGAGATGCCCCCAGCATGGACTGTGAAGATATACAGAGGGGTGGTGGGGTTAGAGCAGACAGGAAGAACTTGCATGTGCAGAGTGGTAGGTGGCGAGAGATACGGTTGGGGAAAGAAGGGGGAAGTCTCTAAAGGGAACACTGAAGGTGACGGAAGGAAGAAAGTCTTCAGAAGGAGCAAGAGCAGGACACCAGGCATGGGTATCTTGCTTCCTAATCCTAAGACATGAGTGGTGGTCCCAGGGAAGACTGTGGGATGTGTGGTCCTCAGGGGAAAGCCAGGCCTCCCTGTGAATGTGCCTGGCAGAGGAAATGCATTAGGAAAAGGCAGAGGGCTTGTGGAGGTAGCTGGCCCATACAACAGGGGGTCTAGGGTCACAGAGAAAGGAATTAGAAGACATATACTGATACAGATGTTCAAACATAAAGCATTATTGCCAACTCAAAGATTTCATTTCATTTTTAAAAAAAACCAGCATCTTCATTTCAATGGCATCCAGGGTTAACTCCATAACCAAATGCTGATTCTTTCCAAATCTTACTCAATTGGTGTATCTCTCAGTGACAATGAGAAAGTTAAGTCAATTAAGTACTGTTTTGAGTTTGTTGAAAGAGTTGTAATCAGAATATTAAAAAAACAGAAGGCAAATTGTGAGTGTTGAGATTGGCACATACATTACCCGTGCCCTTAGAAGGTATATCACTGAGCTACCTCCTTTGGCAGACTTGTAGGCGAGAGGGAAGAGCTAAGATGTCCTTCTAAGATTTGTTTCTTGGCAACGATGACAAATCTGCACACCCTTTACCCAAGACTAAAGCTGAGAATAATCCAAGCACTGTTAATTTAAAAATTTTTTTAAAATTTCAATTCAATTTAATTAACATACAGTGTATTATTAATTTAAGAGGTAGAATTCAGTGACTCATCAGTTGCATATAACGCCCAGTGCTTGTTACATCAGGTGCCCTCCTTAATGCCCATCACCCAGATATCCCATCTCCCCACCAACCTTCCTGCCAGGAACCCTCAGTTTGTTCTCTATAGTTAAGAGCCTGTATGGTTTGCCTCCTTCTCTGTTTTCCTCTTGTTTTGTTTTTCCTTCCCTTCCCCTGTGTTTATCTGTTTTGTTTCTTAAATTCTTCTACATATGAGTGAAATCATATGGTATTTGTCATTCTCTGAATGGCAAGATTTCTTTCTTTTTGATGGCCAAGTAATAAACACACACACACACACACACACACACACACACACACACACACACACATCACCTCTTCTTTATCCATTCATCTGTAGATGGACATCTGGGCTCTTTCCATATCTTGGCAATTGTGGACATTGTTGCTATAAACATTGGCTTGCTTGTGCCCCTTCCAATCACTATGTTTGTATCCTTTGGATAAATACCTAGTAGCAAGCACTGTTTCTTTAATGGACTAGTAGAGACAATAGGGATGCCTCAGGATTAGCAGGAAAAACTGGAATTTGGAGATGTAATTTTTTATTGAGTTTTTTTTTTAATAGTTTTGTTTTCCTGAAATCTGTGAGCTTGTTGGATGTTTATGAATTATTGGTCCTTAACCCAGTGTTTGGTACATAGTAGACTCTCAACAAATGTTTGCTGAGTCAACTAAAATGAGGGATTTCATAATTCATGGAAAGAATGCTTGAGAACAAGAGAACGTGTGTGTGTGTGTGTGTGTGTGTGTGTGTGTGTGTGGTTACTGCCTACCCAAACTTTTCTCACTGCTCTTTCTGGTTCTTTTCTAGCAAGATAGTTTTCTTTCATTTTCTTCTTTGCATTTGATATCTCAAAATAATACAACTGCTAAGTTACCTTTATTGCAGAGACCAGGCTTGTCAGGACACAGCCTTGTACATCCACGGTGAGTAAAGTATGCATTAAATCAGATCTTCGTCAGGCTATAAACCAGCGGTTTCCAACCTTGGCTGCACATCACAATCACCTGGGGTGATAAAAATTCTGATGTCTGATTCTCACCCTAGAAAATGCTCACTTAAGTTGTCTGGGCATCATTTTTGTTTGTTTGTTTCCCAGGAGATTTTAGTGTGTATCTAAGATGGAGAACCAGTGCTCTGAACAATTCTTTCCAGGGGATTCCCAAGGTCACTGGGGATGAAGGCCCTTTCATGGTCTCTCCACCTGGGTCAAAATTCATTTGACTTGGCCATTTTGGTCCTGGGTTGAGCTCCTGCTTTTAGTCTTATTTTGCTGTCTGGTTGATTTTTTTTTTTAAAGATTTTATTTTTTTATTATTTATTTGACAGAGATAGAGACAGCCAGCAAGAGAGGGAACACAAGAGGGGGAGTGGGAGAGGAAGAAGCAGTCTCCTAGCGGAGGAGCCTGTTGTGGGGCTCGATCCCATAACACCGGGACCACGCCCTAAGCCTGAGCCAAGGCCGCCCTGAGCTGAAGGCAGACGCTTAACCGCTGTGCCACCCAGGCGCCCCCTGCTGTCTGGTTGATTTTTATATCTTTATGCTTGGACCTCCCAAATCCTCTGTGGGGGAACTTAAGAATTTAAACTCTATCCCTCTATGTTGTAAGGTGCACCCTTTTTGAGTTCACAGAACAACAAGTGCATAACTTCATGGCCACGAGTGGAAGAAACAGGAAATCCAATCCTCAGTTTTGTTAAAAACCTTACATGCTACTTTTTACGAGGGAAATTGTCATTGAGAAACCAAAGGTTGTTTCACTGGAAATGCAACGCTAATGACTAGGGAGAGGCAGAGAGAGCGCTACAAATTAAAGATCTCAACAACTCATGTTACACATGCTTCCTGGTTCCTCACTCAGCCACCTCTGTCTCTCCAAAAATCAGGTAAGTTCTTTCTTTGGCTTCCACTTAAGACTTCTGTGTTTTAAAAACACGTTGATGTTTGTTGATTTGAAGGACGGACTTCTGTTGTGCGTAGTTTTCCTTGGGCTGGGTTTGTTTAGTACAGAGCCTACACAGCCATGACAACGTATCATCATCTTGGTTGACAGTAAGTTAATTCATTTTATTTCTCAGTTAACTTGCAAGGAATCCCTGTGAGGCAATGCGGGATTGAAACAGGAGTTTTAACAGCAGATATAGAATGACTTAGCAGGGATGGGCCCTTGATGGCCAAACCTCTTCAAAGTATTTAGGCTTTCAAAAAATTTTATTCTGCCTTAATCTCATTCTTGTTTTAGGTTTTTTTTTTTTTTTTTTGAAAGCCTTTATAAACTAGTTATAACATAGTTGGTGGGGAAGAAAATATAAAATGTGTTTTATTTATTTTGGTAAATATTAATTGCTCTTTAAAACTACTTCTTTTTGTGTGAGATAACAAAAGTAATACGAACTCATGGTACAAGCCTGAAACAAGATAGAAAAGTATAGAAAAGAAAATACTATCGCCCCTACTTAATAGTCCATGGCAAAGTGATATATCTTTGCCCTTCAGGGAAAATTCAGTCCAGAGTCAAGTTTTCACACAGTTAGGGATTGGGGTTTAGGAGAATTAATGTGTCCTGCCACTCTCCGGACTAGATCTTGAATCAGTTGAGAAATGGAAAGTATCAGAGAAGGAGCCGCTGTTAGCTTTATTATTTTAAGGCTGGATTGGAGAACACAGCTTGCACCTGAGGTCAGCAGGGATTCCTCGGCCTTCCCTTGGCCTGGTCATGGGCCAGCAGCTGGACAGCTGGACAGGAACAGGCAAGGGCTGGGCCTGCTTGGGGAAGATGAGCACAGGAGGAGGCAGCGGGCAGGCAGATACAGGCAGGCTCTGGCAGAGAACAGGAGAGGCGTTAATCCTGCTGCCTGTGGAAATGAGAACAGGAATACCGGATGCTGCCAGATTGATTCACATCTCCTGTCCAGAGAAGGCCGAGAAAAGGGGGAGAAGCAGACTGCAGTGAGTTTTCCCTGGGAGGGTGAAAAATCTCTATTTTCTGAATCAATGCAGGGAGAGGAAGAGAAGCAGGAAGGGTTCCTGTGACACAAAGCAATTCAAATGAATGGAATGTTCTCGTTTGGTTTTGATTGTTGTTGTTCTAGATCTTGCTGGAATATTCATGGATTCGCCTGGTGCAGCATACACTCGGTTTGGGTTTAATCTCTTCCAAAAGCTGAATAAAGTACATGACGGCAACATCTTCTTTTCCCCTGTGGGCATTGCAGCTGCCATCGGCATGCTTGTCCTGGAGGCCCAAGGAGCCGCCGCAGTCCAGTTACAGAAGGTAAGGAGGCTCCCTTGCTGTCTAGCACGGGCTCGTCTCTGGGAGCAGCCCTCCAGCATGACCTTGAAATGGGGCTTGGAAACAGAGAATGAATATGAAGACACAGAGCAATTTCAAATCTATCAGGGAAGTCCTCCTCCTCCAAATATCGCCATGCCATCTGCTCTCTGGTGCTTGAAATTCCTTTGAGCGGGGGGTTTTGTGAGTGGCCTTGTCCAAAGTCATTAACCTCATAATTAAAGATTGAGCGTGAAGAACAGAACCTACTGGAAGAACTTGCATAATCCCCACTAGGCTATAAATGACACATCAAAGATCAGTACATGAATGGCTAAACCGCTGTAGGTGAGATTAATGGGCAGTCGAGACCTTTGGGTGATTTCACAGGGAGAGAAATGTTATCTGTTTTCCACTGAGGTTTCTTTAACAAACATGTTACTGATTCTGTGTGAGGAGTTTCTCTATTCTGACCATAACCACACTATTTTCTGTCCTTTCCAGATGCTTTTCTCTGAAAAAGATACAGAGAGCTCAAAAGTCAAAATGGAAGAAAAAATGGTGAGGAGACAGGTGTTGTATCCTTCAGGATGGCTGCTTTGTTGATGTGGGCTCTCTGGGAAAATGTGTAGGAGAGCTAATAGTTCATACTTATTTTTAAGCAATTACAATCACTCCAGCCAAGTAGGGTTGCTTGTAATAAGCCCTTAATATTAAGATGAGACTTTTCAAAAAAGATTTATTTATTTACTTTAGAGAGGGGGAGAGAGCGAGCACGAGCCAGGGGAGAGGAAGAGAAAGAGCCCCTGACGTGGGGCGTGATCTCAGGATTCTGAGATCATGACCTGGGCTGAAACCAAGGGTCAGGCGCTCAACCGACTGAGCCACCCAAGCGCCCTGAGGAGACTTTAATTTTAAGGGCATTGACCACTCTGATGTAAGTGCCCATAGACTGAAAATTTCCTGTGGCACAATGAATGGGTTTAGGAGTTAAACAGATTTGTGTTCAAATCCTGTCCCAGTCACTTAACTACTTGGGCAAGCTATTTTCTTTGAGCCTCCATGAAGTGTCCAGTGGAGTGTCTGGAACACACTGGTGACTCACCCAATAATACTGGCGGTGGTAGTAGGCAATACTATTACTACATTCCATTCTTATTTTAAGCCCCCTTGGTGATGTTTTATTTAAAAAATATATTAGCACAGGGGCGCCTGGGTGGCATAGCGGTTAAGCGTCTGCCTTCGGCTCAGGGCGTGATCCCGGCGATCTGGGATCAAGCCCCACATCAGGCTCTTCTGCTATGAGCCTGCTTCTTCCTCTCCCACTCCCCCTGCTTGTGTTCCCTCTCTCACTGGCTGTCTCTATCTCTGTCGAATAAATAAATAAAATCTTAAAAAAATATATATTAGCACAGGATTACTGACTTCTTAGGGTCTCTTAGAGCTCTAGGGTTATAGTAGTATTCCTTACCTAAAGGATGATCTGCTCAAATGCGGGGAAGTTCATAGGTCAGGGCTGGCATCTGGAGACGGTTGGAGCTCTCAGGAGGGGCACCTCTGCCCAACAGTAGTCATCACTCAGTCCCAGACGCTCATAAAATCATGGCTCCAATCGCCCAGCAATATGAGCTGTTCATTTCACAATCCCACGCGGCCAGGTCATCTGGTTGGCTGAGGGGCGTATGTGGAGAGTCAGGCTTCCTTACAAAGTTTGTGCAACAGAATTGGGTCAGACAGCTGCTGCACTGTCCACTCAGTCAAGGAGCACAGTTGTTTTCAGAGCCTTGTCCCTCCCAAGCATAGTAGCCTGTACAGAATCTTTGTGGGAATTAGAAAAAAGAACACCCCCTTGGACAGGTGCCCACCCTGGCTTGGTGATGGGGATTAGGGTTGGCTTTCAGCTTTGTGCAGGGCGCAACCTGTACGGCTCTGCATAGCAACTCTGTCCATTCCTCAGGACTTTGCTGTGAGCCACAGAGTACGAAGAGGAACAGAGTTACTGACCGAAAGGATGTTAGGACAGGGGCCTGTCTTGGACGTCATCTACTCTGATCTCCTTTCTTAATAGATGAGAAAACAGATGAGTAGAATGAGCTGCCCAAGGACATGCCAGATGTATATTTGATTAGCATATGAATTCAGAGTATTCTGAACCTTGCTTTTAAAAATTGAATTTCAAGATCTTAGTATGAGATCTTGACAATTTCAAGATTTGTTGAAGGAAAACTGCTTTACTACTCACAAACCTTCCGACACCAAATGTGGGGTTTTTTTTACTCACATTAAACATTTGTGACATTAACTGCCTGGAGTCAGAGCAGACCCCACACATTAAGGGCTCCATTCCACGAGACTTGCCCTACTTCAGATGCCAATTGCAAGGTAGTGAGTTCCCAGATTACCCACACTTCTGTCCAACTTGGCTACAAATCAGAGGATCCCATTACTCCTTACTTAGGTTTGATAATTTGCTATAATGGCCCACGAAACTCAGGGAAACACTAGTCTAGTCTACTGTAAAGGATACAAATGAACAGCCAGATGACGAGGTATATAGGGTGAGGCCTCAAATTGTCCCAAGAGCAAGAGCTTCTGTCCCTGTGGACTTTGGAGTTCACCACCCCCCTAGCACAGGGATGTGTTCACAAACCCTGAAGCTCATTAAACACTGTAGTTCAGGGATTTTTATGAAAGCTTTATCATATAGGCATGTCAACTATTAGCTCTATCTCCAGCCCCTCTCCTTTCCCTGGAGGATGGGAGATGGGGCTGAAAATTCTAAGCTTCTAATTATGGTTTGGTCTTTTCCGGTGACCAGCCCCCACCTTAAAGCTGTTGAAGCTGTTCAGGATCCCACCAAGAGTTGTTTCATTAGAACAAAAGATGCTCCTATACCAGGAAATTCCAAGGGATTTAGGAGTTCTGTGTCAGGAACTGGGATCAAAGAGCAGATATTAAAACAAAAGATGCTCCTGGTACCTCTATCCTTCAGCAAATTACAAGGTTTAATTTAGGAATTGGAGAAAGAGACAAATATACATTTTTTTAATGTCACAGATGTAAAATATCTTGTTAATTTTTATATATTATTTTTATTGAAATAATACATTATTAATATTTAGATTGAAATGATGTTTTAGATAGATTTGCTTTGGTAAAATATAATATTAAATTTGATTTCATCTGTTTCTTTTTACTTCTAAGAATGTAGTTACTAGAAAATTTAAGATTATATATGTAGTTCACATGCATTATATTTCTATGGAACAGTACTGGTCTATAGTATATATCCGGGAGGTAGGGTTTATGTATGTTTGACTTCACTAAATATTAACAAATTGTTTGCCAAAGGGATTATACCAATATCTGTTCCACTTAGCAGTGTACATTGGCCCATTTCATAGAATTGTGTAGAGAGAGTGGAACCTGACCCCACTGGCCTTGAAATCCCTAGTTATTGATATTCATTCACAGTTGACCCTGAATAACATGGGGTTGAATGGCACAGGTCCACTTGGATGAGGATTTTTTTGGATAAATGTAACACTGTATTGTAAATGTGTTTTCTCTTCCTTACAATTTTCTTAACATTTTCTTTTCTTAAGCTAAATTTATTGTGAGAATACAGCACATGATATATATAACATATATCTTTTTTTGATTTTGAAGACCGACAAGACCGAAGAGATACATCACCAATTCCAAGAGTTTTTGGATGAGATAGGCAAACCCACTAATGATTATGAACTCAAAATAGCCAACAGGCTATTTGGAGAAAAGACGTACCTCTTCCTTCAAGTAAGTTTTGCTGTGTCCACCACATGTATGAGTGGTATTCATGAATGGCCAGTGGCCTTTTTAGGACTGTGGGTCCTGGAGGCATGCTGCTAAGCTAACTCCCTGGCTCAGCCCACATCACAGGGTGTGTTCCCCTGCCTCTTCTCCAGACACCCAGACCCTCTGGGAGCTTCTTTTTAATTCTGGCAGTCTAATTCTGAGTTTTGCCTTAAACCTATCGCATCTGCAAAAAATGTATATGGAAGTACTCAAAGTGATTTGCCCAGGTCCTAAAATTCCCTGCTAACAATGCTAGTCATCTTAATGTAGAGACACATTTATTTAGAGATGTATGAAATGGATAGATTGAATTTTCAACCTCTTTCTATTCCTTCTCTGTTCCTCTTAAAGAAATACTTAGATTATGTGGAAAAATATTACCATGCTTCTCTGGAACCTGTTGATTTTGTAAATGCAACAGATGAAAGTCGAAAGAAGATTAATTCCTGGGTTGAAAGCCAAACAAACGGTAGAGTATGGATCAGTCATTGAACATAAAACACTCCTTGAGTACCTGCTCTGAGAGAAGACCTGAGCTTGACACTGCATGTGGGGCCAGGGTGCATAAGCTTTTGGTGGGGGGCAGACTTGAGATAAATTTTTCAGGGTTAGAAGGGCAGCACTGGGCATGAGGAGTGGGAAAAGACACTACAGACGGTGGAATGGTTTCAGCAAATGGGAGAGAGTCAAGGGTGCACCAGAGAGGGACCATAGAAAGCCAACCTCATGGAAACACATAGTGGAGAATGATTTGCACGTGGCTGTAGATCACGATATCTTTGGGGCTCCTGAAACTGGACACACGTCTGTGTTGGGTTCATATCTTTTCCTCTATATCAGATCCTTCCTTTCTGAGTCTGGGTCCATAAGTGGAAATGTCACAGAGTGGTTCCTTTCTCTTTGTCAAGTGAGAAACATTCAGTCTCCCCCCATCAAGACCCACCTTTTTCTTTTTTAATTTTAATGTTTTTTTTATTATATTTTGTTAGTCACCATACAGTACATCCCTGGTTTCTGATGTAAAATTTGATGATTCATTAGTTGCGTATAACACCCAGTGCACCATGCAATACGTGCCCTCCTTACTACCCATCACCGGTCTATCCCATTCCCCCACCCCCTCTCCCCTCTGAAGCCCTCAGTTTGTTTCTCAGAGTCCATAGTCTCTCATGCTTTATTCCCCCTCCTGATTACCCCCCCTTTACTACCTACAGCGGGGGCTGCCTGGGCTTCATCTCCACTTGAGCGTCACGCAGGTGTTATAACAACTTTCAGCCCCATCCACAGCAGAGAACTTGACAGAGCCCTCCCTTCAGCCTCCCTCCTTATCCCCTAGTATTGAGGCAAATGCACAAGAGATACCAGACAGGACTACTAATATGGAAATACATGTTGGGGGGCGCCTGGGTGGCACAGTCATTAAGTGTCTGCCTTCAGCTCAGGGCATGATCCCAGTGCTCTGGGATTGAGCCCCACATCAGGCTCCTCCGCTAGGAGCCTTCCTCTCCTGCTCCCCCTGCTTGTGTTCCCTCTCTCACTGGCTGTATCTCTCTCTGTCAAATAAATAAATAAAATCTTAAAAAAAAAAAAGGAACTACACGTTGGGGAGCAATAGCTGATACTTTAGTGTTAGAGTTTCAGAATACATTTTTTTTTAAACTTCAGTTATCAGGAAGACATTATTATTTCACAATGCGTTTTTTGGTCTTCATACTTAGTCTAAAAAATGAAATAGAATTTGAAAGAGCAGGAAAAAAGAGGGCCTATCAAAGGGTTGACTGAAGGCAGTATTCAGTGTGGGCTGGGCTAAACCCAGAGACAAAAACATTAGCCCCTTTTCCAATAATATAAGAAATTTCTAAGTTTTAGGTGGCAACCACATCAAATGGGTAAAAATAATAACAGCTAACACTTACTGAATGCTTCTTATGAGCCAGATAATGTGTAAGTGCTTTACACATATTGTAAATATGTGTAATATTACACATATTTTACACATAATATTACACAATAATATTGCAATAACTCTATGAGGCAGGTTTTATTCCTGTTTTACAGATTTGGAAACTGAGGCACAGCGAGCTTAAATAACTTGCCCGAGATTCCTCAACCCATAAGAGACAAAACTGGATGTTCACAGAGGCAATCTGATCTCAGAGCTTGAACTCTTAACCATCACACCTCAATTTATCCAATGGGATAAATAGGCAATGGGCAAAGTGAGAACCTCCCTACGATTCTGCCAGCAAACCTTTTGTCGGCAAGGCCTTCAGGTGCTGACCTGGCTGAGGTTTTAATGATGAGTCAAGTCCATCTGCATCTATCTGCCATGCATAGCACTTGTGATCTTGAAGATGGGCCAATTTTGTTGTTGTTGTTCGTTTGCAGAAAAAATCAAGGACCTGTTTCCAGATGGTTCTCTAAACAGCTTCACCAAGCTGGTGCTGGTGAACATAGTTTATTTTAAAGGGCAATGGGACAAGGAGTTTAAGAAAGAAAATACCAAGGAGGAGGAATTTTGGCTGAATAAGGTATGACCCTTCATTTATTTACGTGATGTGTTTATCCATGGAATATAAAATCTAGAGTCATATTTGAGCAAACGTACATGGTGGATAGCAAAGGTGGCTCTGAGGCTCTGATTTTTACCATCATTTTGTGTTGAGCTAATTATTTTGGTGAGCTAACTTAGTTGTCTTATGCGTCTTTTGACACGGCACGCTCTGTTACTTTGTTGCAGAGTACAAGCAAATCTGTGCCAATGATGACACAGCGCCATTCCTTTAGCTTCACTTTCCTGGAGGACTTGCAAGCCCAAATCCTGCGGATTCCATATAAAAACAGTGACCTAAGCATGTTTGTGTTGCTGCCCAATGACATAGATGGTCTGGAGAAGGTAAAACCCTGCGTCTCCCCAATCTTACTTTCTTTTTTTTTTTTTTTTTTTAAAGATTTTATTTATTTATTCGACAGAGATAGAGACAGCCAGCGAGAGAGGGAACACAAGCAGGGGGAGTGGGAGAGGAAGAAGCAGGCTCATAGCGGAGGAGCCTGATGTGGGGCTTGATCCCATAACGCCGGAATCACGCCCTGAGCCAACGGCAGATGCCTAACGGCTGTGCCACCCAGGCGCCCCTCCCCAGTCTTACTTTCATTTCCTGAGGCTTTGCGTCCCATTGGTTGTTTCTGGGTAAGCCTGGAAACAGGGCTTCTGATAGGGAGCCGGTGTCTGATAGTGCCAAGCGAAAATATTTCTCATTCTGTGCAGCAGCGATAGATGGATGTCTACGGAAGAGCATCAGATGGATGGTATCAGGTTTATTGAAAACAAGCAATACTAGAATATTTGGGGATGAACTAAAATGAGCATTTAAGGTCATACGGGAGTTCTAAAGATCAGCCACCATTCTGAGAAATGGTTGATCTCTATGCACCTTTTCCCCAGAAATCTGCATTTACACATACAGCAAAATTTGCATCCCTGTTCAGCAGGCGATTAGACCTCCTGATTTTCTTTCTTGGGCCTTTAATTTCTTTTTAAAGATTTTATTTTTTTGGGAGCAGTTTTAGGTTTACAGCAAAATCGAGAGAAAAGTACGGAGATTTCCCATGTATCCCCTGGCCCTACACATACATAGCTTCCCTCATAATCAATATCATTTACCAGAATGGTAATTTTTTTTTAACCAAGGATGAACCTATATTGACACATAATAATCATCCCAAATCCATAAGACCTTTAATCTTGAACGCCTTGATTTAGTCCCTTTCATTTAAACCCAGACTAAGATATCTTCTAGAATGGGTCCAGTACATGGAAGCACTCAATAAGTGATAGGTACTATATTATTATAATACTAGATGCCGTTCTGCTGGTGTGAAATATCTCTAGTAGCATTATACATTGGAAAAACTTGGGACAGCAAAATGGCAATATGTATGAAAGCTTTAAGAGTGTTCATACTCTGACCCCAAAATCCCAGTTGTGGGGATTGCCTTAGGGAAATAATTCAAAAGAAAAAAAATTGCCTTTCTGAGTGAAATCAGTAATTTCTGCATTAAATACACTAGGATACCTAGTTTGAAATTCATCACCATCATCATCATCATCATTGTTATTTTGAGATCCACAGTATCTATCAGCATCTATCATGATGGATACATACTAGATGACTGTAAAATGAATGGATGAATATTTGGCAAAATCTATCATCTCGATGGACTTATTAATTTTATCAGTTTGAAGATATCCAGGAGAGATACAGACTTGTGAATAAGTTTACATCAAAACAAGTAACATACATTCAATGTGATTGCAACTATGTAAATATAGATATATAATATAAATTATATCAATTATAACATTTTAATTATATATAATTCATATAAATATACAACTTAGTATATGTAAATTGCATATCATATATTCATAAAAGACTACAGGGGAATAGTAAAAAATGAAATGATATGTATTAGATTGATAGAATAACTTATTTCTCATCTTTAAAAATTCATTTAATACTATTGAGTTTTCACATATACACAGATAATTTAAATAAAGAAGTATAAGACAAGTGCCTGCTATATAAAGGCAAGAGTCTAGTGAAATGAAATTTCTACTTTTATTCATTATCAAAATTAGTAATTTCTGATACAAATCAGTGTTACAGTGTTTCAACTTTGTATTGATAATCATACCCCCTTCCCCTCCTATTTTTCTTAATAGATTATAGATCAAATAACTCCAGAAAAATTAATAGAGTGGACGAACCCAGGGCATATGGAAGAAAGGAACATGACCTTGCACTTGCCCCGGTTTGAAGTGGAAGACGGTTATGATCTGGAGGCTGTCTTGGCAGCCATGAGGATGGGGGAAGCCTTCAGCGTGTGCAGAGCTGACTATCCTGGGATGTCCGCACACTCCAGGCTGCAGGCACAGAAGTTCCTGCACAGGTCCTTTGTGGTGGTAACCGAGGAAGGCACCGAGTCTTCAGCGGCCACCAGTGTGGGCTTTGCCCTCACCTCAGCGCTGGGTTGTGAACATTTTCATTGCAATCACCCTTTCCTGTTCTTCATCAAGCACCAGGAGTCCAACAGCATCCTCTTCTTTGGTAGACTTTCTTCTCCTTAGGATAGTCATTGCTTTGGCAGAAAACCACCGTTGGAGTATTATTAAGACTACGGAAATAGCCCAGTCTTAAAAAAAAATTGTTTTACTTGCTTGCATTCCAATCTTACCATCAAAATCAATGATTTAATGACTGTAATAGGCTGTGTTGTGTTTATAATTCTCCTTGAAAGTGAAATGTCCTTTTGTTTGTGCCATGTATAAAGTGAGTTAAATCAAGGCTCATTAGTAATCTCCTGTTGATTTCTTCTGAAAGTAAGTCAACCTCTTGTAGTTTTGTGCATTAATGGCAAGAAACAGACTCTTCAGTAAAGGATATGGACTAGTGTTTCTGGCAGTCCCTCTAGTTCTAATAGTGTGACATAATACACAAATAAAATAAAACAATAATTTATTCAATACACGTGTTACTTTTTTCTTTCTCAGCAGATAGTGTGGCCAACTGCACAGAATTTAGAAGCATATCAGCAGAACAAAAATTAAAGCTTAAAGCCAGAACAAAATAAAACAGTGTATCAGACAGAGAGGATTCCCATATTTTCACCCTCTCTTCTAATGGAGTATCTTATCTGTTGTCAGTTGTGTAAGCATTTTGATATTGTGAAACAAATGTGATTTAGAGAAGATAAATACTGTAGCTCATCACTATTTGTACCTGTCACTTTTTGAAGTGACAGTAAATATCTGGTATGACTTTTAGAAGAGTGTTTTCCTTCTTTTTTGCCCATTTCCATATTTCTGGTTATTTTGTGAGTGAGCTGTGGGCACTACCAAATAGTATTCTTCTTGAAGATGCTGTTTTAGAGGCTCTCAATCTATTGCCAATGCTCCTTATTGTGGGCTTACTCGACTTCTATTTTTCAGTTTTTAACAAGATCCCATTACTGACTTATTTTTTTAACAGCTCTTTTGAGCTATAATTTACCTACTTAAATCCATACATTGTAAATTTACAATTCAATGATTTTTGGTAAATTTCTAGTTACGCATCTATCACCACAATCCAGTTTTGGAATAGCTCTATCATCCTAAGAAGTTTTCCTTATGCCTGTTCCCACCCCCAGTCCCAGACGACTATTGATTTATTTTCTGTCTTTATAAACTTTTCTTTGACATTTCATATAAATGGAATAATAAAGTATGTAGTTTTTTGCATTTAGCTTCTTTCACTTGGCATAATGTTTTCAAGGTTCATCTAATTTATAGCATGAATCAATACTTCATTCTTTTTATGGCTGAGTATTATTCCATTACATGGATATTTCAGATTTTGTTTATTCATTCATCAACTGGTGAACATTTATATTGTTTCTACTTTTTGGCTATTATGAATAATAATGCTATGAACATTTTGTATACAAGTTTTGTGTGGGCATATATTTCCATTTCTCTTAGGAATATACCAAGGAATGGGATTGCTGGGTCATATGATGTCTTAATGTTTGTCATTTTGAGGAACAGCCAAATTGTTTCCCAGAGTAGCGGCAACCATTTTACAATCCCATAGCAATGTATGAGGGCACCAATTTCTATTCATCCTTGCCAATACTTGGTATAACCTGTTTTTAAAATTTTAGCTGTCCTCGTGATTGTAAAATAGTATCTTGTAGTTTAACGGTGTCTTTTGAAGTGCAAATAGAGTCTAATATATCAACATTATCTTTGAAGGATAATGCTTTTGGTGTGTTTAAGAACTCTTTCCCTAATCCAAGTTTTCAAAGATTTCCACCTGTTTTCTTCTAGAAGTTTCACAGTTTTAACTCTTTCATTTAAATCCATGGTCCATTTGTGTGTGTGTGTGTGTGTGTGTGTGTGTGTGTGTGGTGAGGTAAGGGTCTAAGTTATGATTTTTTTGACTACAGATATATAATTATCACACTATCATTTATTAAAAAGACAATCCTTTCTGCATTGAATTGTCTTGGTACCTTTATCAAAATCAATTAACCATAAATATAAGATTTTATGTCTGGGGTCTCAATTTTATGCTATTGAACTATATGCCTACCGATATGACAATACCACAATGTCTTGATTATTATAATTTTGTAATATGTTTTGAAATCAGGGAGTATAATTACTTTGTTCTCTTCAAAATTGTTATGGTGATACCAGGTCTTCTGCATTTTCATATAAAATTTAGAATCAGCTTGTCAATTTATTTAAAAAGCTATTGGGATTTTGGTAGGAATGGCATTAAACTAATAGACCAATTTGCTCAATATTGAGTTTTCCAATTCATGAACATCAAATGCCTCTTCATTTATTTAGTAATTTCATTTCTTTCAGCAATATTTGATAGATTGAAGTGTACACATCTTTTTTTCAAGGAATTTCGACAATTTTTGATGCTATTGTGAATGGAATTATTTTACTTTGTATATCAAATTATGTTGTATACCTTAAGTATATACAATTTTTATTAAAAATAAAATAAAGAATAAAAAGAAGCATGAATTTAAGATGTTTAAAGGAATTTAAAAGGGGGTGGAGTGTTAATAGGCATTTTGTTGAGTGAGACTTTTTCTAATGGAGAAGAACTGTCAGCTGAAGAACTCAGAAATCTATATTCACAAAATCTCTGAGCATTTGGGACCAGATTCCTTCTAAGGCTTAGGATGCGAAGGCTAAATCAGCTCTGCTCTTTCCAACCACCACCTGATAGCCACTAAATAAACTGAAATATACTTAAAAAGGCAAGGAAGAAAGAGAGGAGGTGATTCATCCAAGTTATGAATAATAAGGCTTTAGGACGTACAGTGGATCGAAATGCAAGTAGGGATGTGGTGATAAGGAAACAGATATGACAGAGGTATCACTAACCATAGTTGTGGTTCAGGATCTTGATTGGTGCTTACCCACCAGCTACAGTTATGGGGCCTCTTCACTCCACACATCCTTGACCAAGTGTTCAGGATCTCTTTTTTTGGTTTTACAAGTGTCTTCAATGGAGCTACGCATGTCTACAAGTAGACGACCTTGGGGAAAAAAAAGCCAAGTGACACAGATGAGCAACATCGTATCTGGCAAACAGCAGAGGGGGTGCTGGTTAAGCCCTCTCTGGTGCCAGTCTGGGTAGGGTTGCTAACCATTAGCACCAAGTAACCATAGTACTAAAGGCCTCTGAAAGGTAACATGGTCCAGGCTTAGGCAATCATTTTAACTCATCTTTTAGCTACGGTAATCTGTGTTAGGGGTGGGAAGGCGGTCTGGGACTTCATACAAAGATGGGGGGAGAGAAGCTCTCTTGGGGGTGACTAGTTGGAATAGGATAATCTAGGTATTAGCCCAAGTCAAATGCTAGTCTTCTCACGATGTAGGAGGCTCTCCTTTATATAGTAGGAGAGGATGAGATCAATCCTGAAAACAAGTGATCTATAAAATAGAGATATCTATCATCTACCCACCTACCTACCTACCTATCATGTATCCATGGAGAGATAACTTGATCCACTCTGTTTTCACAGTTCCACCAAAAAAGAAAACAAAACAAAAAAAAAGCTGAGTTTTGTTACTGGGTACCTGAAGAATCCTGAGGAATCTATGACCTCCTTAGACAAAAATTTGAAAAATAGCAGGCAAGTTGGGACCAATGTTTTGGGGGATGCCTGAAGTCCTAGTTATTTTGGGGAGTTGATTAAAAATATTTTCTTCTGCTGCAGATAGTGGGAATGCCAATGGCACAGCTGACTTATTATAAGAGAACAGAAGTCTTGGCTGATATTCTTGCCTAGATAGAAAACCATCCATTATTACAGGGAAAATAAGAAGAGAAAACTCTCAGTTAAATCTTAAAAAAAAAATTCCACTTAAGATTTGTTTTTCAAGTGAATCTTTTGCTTCTTGTTCTCAGAATGAATTGTATAATTCACATCTGCTTCAAAATAGGTAAGTTGGTAAGATTTCATTGGATATATAATTGCAATTGATCAAACTCTGGGTATAAAAATGTGTTTACAGATAAACACAAACTCATCACAATGAGCTCTGGGCTCTGTGCACAGAGAAAAAGACACCTAAGATGACTGGAGTTTCAAATACTCTCTTACGCAAAGGCAGTTCAGGACAACATCCTTTTGGCTTCCATGGTGATGGATCACATTTGCAGAAGTATTTGGGTCAAATGTGAACTAATGCCTATGTTACCTTCTTTGGAAGCTCTCTGTTTCTGAGGGAAGAACAGGATGGCTGAAGGAATGGGTTGATGTTGTGGATGCATGGACTGTGGGAGATCAAATGGGAAGATACTTCTCTTTTTATCCTTAAAGATTTATTTATTTATTTTAGAGAGAGAGTGCAAGGCAGGGTGGGCGGAAGAGGGATTGGGAGAGAGAAACTTTAGCAGACTTCGTGCTCATTGTGGAGCCCAACATGGGGCTTGATCTCACTACCCGAGATCACAACCTGAGATCACCACCCAACCCGAGCCAAAACCAAGAGTTGGATGCTTAACTGACTGCACCACCCAGGTGCCCCAGGAAGATGCTTCTGAATGAGAACTCAGGAGACAGATTAACTGAATTTGATTCCCAGCTCCACCACTTATTAACTGTGTGACTTTGAGCAAGTCATGTAACCTTTTCTATTGCAATTTCCCCATCTGTAAAATAGGGAGATTACTCAGTAAAATAATGCCCTAGCTGGTTGGTTCAGAGATGAAATGAGATTGTTTATACAAAGTACTGAAGAAAATGCCTGGCACTTAAATGCTCAATAAGTGTAAGCTGCTGCTACTTCTTCTCCCTCCCCTTCTTCTTCCTCCTGTTTCTCCTCCTTTTCTTCCTTCTCTTCCTCTCCCTCCTTCTCCTGCTTCCTTCATTGTTACTGTTCCTCATTGTCCCTCAATCCTATACATTGTTATTATTTATAGTAACTGAATATGGAAATTCTATTAGTTTGTGCTCCGGCGGGCAAGAAATGACACATTTCATTTACCAAGGATTTTTGAAGATACTGTTTTCTACTAGCTTTTTATTTGGAATAATTTTAGATTTAAAAAAGTTGCAAAGATGGTACAGTGAGTTTCCATATACCCCTCATCCAGTCTCCCCTAATGTTATCATCTCACATTACTATGGTACTTCTGTCAAATCTAAGAAATCAGCGTTGGTACATCACTGTGGTAGGCAGCATTCTAAGATTCCACCTGGTATACACATACCTTCTCCTAGTTATTCAATCAAATACTAATCTAGGTGTTGCTGTCCAGGGATTTTGCAGAAGCAATTAAGAATCCAAATAAAAAAAATAATAAAAAGAATCCATACTACTTGACTTCAGGAAAGGGAGATTATCAGGGTGGGCCTGGTATAATCACATGAACCCTTAAAATCTTGGTCTAGAGCTCAGAGACAGGGAAGTCAGAGGCAAAGTCTGAGGGATTTGACAGAAGCAAAATTCTCTTGCTGACTTTGAACATGGAGGATGCCGTGTGGCAAAACTCTGAGAGCTTTAGGACCTTAGAGTGACTCCTAGCTCACAACCAGCAGGTAAATGGGAAACTCAGTTCTACAAGTGCAACACATAAATTTGGCCAACAGCCCAAATTGTTGAGCCTCTAGAAAGGAGCACAGCCTGGCTGATAGCCTGGTTTCAGTGTTGTAAGTCCCCGAGGGTAGGATTTGGTCCCACTGTGCTAGGACTTCTGATTCATAGAACTGTGAGGGATTGTATTTTTGGAATTGCTTATGAAGTAACAGAAAATTAATATTATTACTACTAGCTGAACTCAAGGATTTACCTGGATTTTACCATTAATTTTTTTCACTAATGTCCATTAGCTGTTCCAGAATCCAGTACAGGATTTAACAAATGTATTTAGTTGTCATTATCTCCTTAGTCTCCTCTGATCTGGGACAGTTTCTCACCCTTTCCTTGTTTTTCATGACCTTGGCAGTTTTGAGGGTACTGGTTGGGTATTTTGTATTTGACTGACTTATTTTCTTATGATTAGACTGGGGTTCTAGGCTTTTTGAAAGAATATCACAAAAGTGAAGTGCCTTCTCGTCACGTCATATGAAGGGGAAACTGACCACATACATGACATCACTGGGAATGTTAACCTTGATCACCCGGTTAAGATAGAGTTTGTCAGGTTTCTATACTATAAAGTTGTTATTTTTCCCTTTTCATACTCTATACTCCTTGGAAGTAAGTCACTAAGTTCCACTTATCCTACTGGAGGTGAGGGGGTGGGATTAAGCTTCTTCTGGAGGGGAGAGTATCTACATATGTTACTTCTGATTTTTCTGTAAGATTCAGAAGAGACTTTAACAAAATTAATAATCGACTTTACTGAGGTGTAATTTACATAAAATAAAATTCACCTATTTTAAGCATAGAACGTGAGTTTTTGTAAATGTGTATATCCCTGAAAACACCACCACAACCAAGATGCAGAATATTTCTATCATCCCCACAGGTTCTCTTGTTCTGCTTCCTAGTCAACCACCCCCATAAAACCCCAGCCCAGGCAGCTGCTGATCTGCCTTCAATCACTTCAGGGTAGAGTTGCCATTTCTAGAGTTTCATTTAAATGGATTCATATAGTATGTCCTCTTTTGTGTCTAGCTTCTTTGGCTCAGCACTGTGTTTTTGAGATTGATCAATGTTGCTGAGATATCGGTAGTTTGTTACCTTTTATTGACAAACAGCATTCCATTGTATGGATAAACCACATTTTGTTTATCCATTTACCCATTGATGTGCTTTTGTGTTGCTTCCGGTGTTTGGCCACTATGCATAATGCTACTATGCACATTTATGTGTGTTAATCTTTATGTAGACATATGTTCTCATTTCTTTTCATTTAGACATCTAGGAGTGAAATTGCTAAGCCATGTGATAAGTATATATTTAAATTCCTAAGAAACTGCCAAACTGTTCTCCACGTTTCATTCCCACCAGCAATGTATGAGCATTTCAGTTGCTCTGCATCCTCACCAATGGTTGGTGTGGCCAGTCTTCTTCATTACAGACATTCTAGTGGGTGTGTAGGTATTATCTCATTGTGGTTTTAATTTATGCATTTCCCTTATGACTAATGATGTCAGGCATGTTTTCACGTGGATATTGGCCACGTGGATATCTTCTTTTGCAAAGTGTCTGTCCAAATCTTTCGCTCATTTTTATTATATTGTTTTATAATTATGGACCTCTAATTGCTTTTAATATATTCTGAATAAAAGTTCCATGACGAATATATGGATTGCTTTTCTTTCTTCCATGGTCCCCCCCCCCCCCCAATCTGGTTTATTCTGTTTTGGGAAGATGGTCCTGAGAGTGCTGGGTGCCACCCTGTGCTAGAGGAGGGAGGGCCTGAAGGTCAGTTAAGGTCCGTGGTGGGATAAGGGGGGCTAGGGCATGAAGCCCCTGGAATGCGGGGAGGCCAGGCAAAGGCCCAGAGGTAGCTGTAGTAGGCTGCGGCAGGTGCCTCTGCTGCCCAGAGTGGAAGGCACGGGGCTGGGACTGGGCGATGGCTCCAGGGCTATAGACCCAAGCCACACGGGCACCCCAGGCAGCAGGGCACAGGGTCATGTGACACAGAACATGACACAGAGGCGCACAGCTCATGAGTCACAGGCCTGAGGGACACCCAGCCCTGGCCATACACGTGGACACAGTGGTCGTGTCAGACCGCAGAACGTGTGGACTCGGCCACAGGGAACTAACCCAGGCCACGCAGTGCAAGGGATAGGGGAAGGGGGTCTTTTGGCTGGACTGCTCTGTAATCATGAGACTAGGGCAGCAGGGGCTGGGCTGGAGGCTCCTGGTGGCAGCCCCCCTGGCCCCGCTCCCCGCGCAGACCCTATGGTGCTCAGTTAGTCTTCCACACTTACTTGAGCTTCCACCTCATCACAGATGACCAACAGAATGGCCACCTCCATGCAGTCCCGGCCCAAGCCCAAACATCAGTCTCTGCCGTCGTAGAATGCCTCAAGCCCCTCATCCCTCACAGTGCGCAAGCGCAGTCCCACGCCTCCAGGCCGGCATGCCCCGCATCCGGGTCCTGAGCATCCCGGGGTATGTTCACGCGAGATCTGGGAGCGCCGCGAGAGCTGCGGGTCAGGGCCTCCTGGAGTTGACCCTTACGTACCAGCTGTTCCAGGAGGTCCTGGCTTGTTCCCTTCAGCCCTTGTTTCCACAGAATCTCTGTGACCCCCTTGAAAGAATCCTCTGGATTTGGGATTCAGGGACATCTGGTCGTGAGTGAACTTCACCATGATTATCTCCAGGAGGCACAGGACCACCTCGGCCTTGGCCCCAGGGCAGCAGGCGCGTGCTGTTGCCAAGGCGCCGGCGTGTGGTTGCTGAGGAATGGCGCATCCCGACCCGATGGCCACTTTGGAATGGAGCCCTGGGGCCTGAACCATCACTCACATGCAGTCCCGGAAGCCCAGGTACACCGGTGTGGCCGCTCGCATAGCTCCAGCTGCTTCTGCACGTACTGGGGGTGGGGAAGGTGATGCAGGATGCGATGCCGCCTCCAGGCCGCCTGTGGGGGATGGGGATGGAGGCCTCCAGGCTGCCGTGCCCACCGCCACCTTGTCCTGGCCAGGCATGGAGGGGCGGTGCGAGGTGAGAGACTAGCGCCCCCACAATGGGATGGGTTGCATTTTGATTAAGTCCATCCTGTTTATTACTTTTTCTTTTATGGCTTCTGGGTAGTTCCCCCCCCCCCCCCCCCCCCGCGCCCCTTTGGCCTTATTTAAGAAATCTTTGCTTATTTCAAATTTGCTAAGACTGTCTTGTGTTTTTTTCTAGAACTTTTATGGTATTACCTTTACGTTTAGACATGTGATTTATTTTGAATAAGTCTTTGTTAAGTAAGGGTTAGGGCACTTTTTTTTTTTTCATGTGGACATTCAGTTGTTCCAGCATCATTTCTTGGAAAGGCTATCCTTACTCCAGTAATTAGTTATCTTGGAAACTTTGTGACATATACATATGTGGGTCTGTTTCTAGGTCCTCTGTTCTTCCACTGATCTATATATCCATCCTATGCCAATACCTCACCATCCCTGATAATGGTCCTTGTCCTGAGGTTTAATTTGTCTAGTAATAATATAACCACTCAGGCTTTCCTGTGACTAATGTTGGCATGGTATGTTTTTTTTTATCCTTTCTTTTAAACTAGATGTGTTCTTATAGTTAAAGTTTTGTTTGTTTTTTAATAGACATCATGTAGTGGAGGTGTTGTGATTATCTTGTGAAGGTAGAATGGACCCTTCTCCAAAAAAATTGCATCTGACGATACCAGGTCCGCACCAAGAAGGTACTCAAATAATGAGGCTTTCTGGGCAGAGTGTGGCATGGTCCCAGACTTCAGTGCCAGGAGGGCTTTTATTGTGGTTAGTAGTTGGCCCTGGGTGAGAGTTCGTACACGAGAGCTTGCTTGGTTTGCACTTCCTGCAGGTGCCAAGGGAGGGAGCCCAAGGGCTTTCTTACCAGCTAGCCCAGATGGGGGTCAGAGGGAGAGAGCCCTCGGCCTCCAATGCTGTCAGCAATCAAATATTAAAAGTGGAGTTGGACTCTTTATTACATTGGGTCTTGCTTTTTCATACAGCCTGACAATTTCTTTAAATAGAGTGTTTAGATCATTAGTGTTTGCTATAAGTAACTTTGCGTTTGGGTTTAAATCTACCATATTGCCATTTGTTTTCTGCTTGTCTTGTTTGTTGTTCCCCTTTTCTTCTTTTATGATTGAGAATATTTAGTATTACATTTTATCTCCAAACTGGTCTTGCTTTAGAGTCTATACTGTGCATATTTAAACCTTCACTGACTACCTTCAGGAAATACTATGTACTTAATTGTTAATGTGACAGCTTTAAGAGAATGTACTTCTATTACATCATCTCATCCTTTTTGCTATTGTAGTGACAGATTTTATATCACTGTTTCTTATAATTTAAAAATTTTTTAAAAGATTTATTTGTTTCAGGGAGAGAGAGAGAGTACACACAAGCAGGAGGGGTAGAGGGAGAGGAAGAGAGAGAATCTCACGTAGACTCTGTGTTAAGCATGGAGCCTGTGGCAGGGCTTAATCTCATGACCCTGAAATCAGGACCTGAGCTGAAACCAAGAGTCGGAAGCTTAACCGACTGTACCACCTAGGTGCCCCTATTTTTCTGTTTCTTATAAACCCGGCGATAGATTGCTGTTGTTTTTGTTTTAAGCAGTCAATTATCTTTTAAAAATGAGTAAAAATGTCTTTTATATTTATCCACAGTTTACCATTTTGGTCACTCTACAATACTTTGTGTAGATCTAAGTTTCTGTTGGTATCATTTTCTTTAATGCTTGATGAAGTTTTGTGGGTGAATTCAAGCAACTCTTTGGCTTGTACAAGTATGGAGGTGATCTGACTCCTAAGGGTACATATGGTGGACCCATGGGGGACATAAAGTTGGACTTTTTCTTGCCTTGCTTGAGACTCCAAATTCCTGAGTAGAAACATGAAATAGCAAGCAAACATAATTTTAAACCTCTGGTGTTTAATAGTACAGCCATCAGCCACATGTGGCTCCATTACATTTAAATTAAAGTAAAAAAAGTCAGTTCCAGTATTCGTTATTTATTGGTGCGTAAAAATTACACTAAAATGTAGGAGCTGAAAATTGTAAACATTTCTGATCTGATGTTTCCTGTGGGTCCAGAATCTGGGTACAGCTTAGTACAGTGTCAGAGGCTGTATAAGAAAACAGAACCTCCTTTCTCTAAAGTTGTTGTAATCATCACACATTTTTTTTTTTTTTTTTTACTGTCCTGTGGCAGGATTCTGATGGGACGAAGCATACTCTCAGTAATTGTGGAGAGTGTAAGGGAAATATAATTAAAAATAAAGTCTTCCAACCTAGACATTCTCTTGACAAAGGTAATAGAAAAAGAAGACGCTTTCATTATTGAATAAATATTAAACCAGAATGTGTTGCATATCACAAGCAATTTGCTAAGAGACTGTGAAGGCAGAAGGGAATCACATCCTGTTACATAGCCAAGCAGATGTAACCTATAACATAGAGATTCTGAAACAATAAACAATAACTAGTCCCCAAGAGGACTTCACAGCCCCATTTATCACACACAGTTCATCGAAGATTCATCTGGGAGCTGAGGTGACCATGTGTGTTAGCTAATTGGCTTTATCCAGAGGAAAAACAAACTTCTCCTATCTTTAGGATGGGAGGTAGTTTTTGAAACCTGGCCTCTGACTTAGGTGCTTACCCTTCTGCAGAATCTGGGAGATGGTGCTGGATCCCATGAAGTTTATGTTTCATGAGATGGTTCCCAGGTCCTTGAGAAAAGGCATTCCTCAAGCCATGAAGCTGACAGAAGGCTTAATTAGTCTTCAAAAGGATATAAAGTCATTTCAAAGAGGAGAAAGTACTTAGAATTACAAATTTTCTTAGAGTTAATGTGAGAAAAAGGAAAGGAGAGGAATCAGGAAGAATTAAGCCAATTGTTTTAAATTTGTATTTGTTCTTACAGTTGTTGCATTGACCTTATGTTTTTTCATTTTATATTAGGGCAATTAGCGACAATCTGATTGTCACAACTGTCACAACTGTCACTTAAAATTTTCTGTAAAACAGTGTGGTCAGTAATATACTTTCAATTCTCTTTCTCTTTGCACTCATTACACTGTTTTCTTTATCATTATGTTTACTCTCTCGAACTGGTAATCCCAGATGTTTGGAAATAGTATCCACCAAACCCATTTATTAGAATTACAGAGCACAGAAAATAGCAAATCCTTGGAGACTATAGGATAATTGCAGAGTATACTGCTTTATTTAATATGAGTCATGTCTTATTCTAGCAGCAGTGATTTATTTTGTGCTCTGTGTTCCTGTCTGGTGAATATGTATATTAATGCATATTATGGTACTGCTCTAAAGCCATACTAAGATCACACTAGATCCTTTAACGTATTAATCATAGTTATTTTAAATTTTCTCTATGATTGTTCCTACATCTGCATCATATCTGAGTCTGGTTCTGTTGATTGAGTTGTCTCTGGACAGTGCGTTATTTTTTCCTTTGTGTGTGTTTGTGGGTGTGCATGTCTCATAAATTTTTATTAAATACCAGACTTTGTGTGTGGTACAGTAGAGACTGAGGGAACTAGCATTTAGGTCTGGAAACAGGCATGCCTCTTCTGTTATGCAATTAGTGTGGAATATGGAGTCTTTCTAGGCAGGATTTGAACTGAGCTTGGATGTAGTTGTTATGATTGTCTTCAGTGCAGTCCTGGCTTAAATTCCTGTAGAGTTATTTTGTGTTTAGGTTGGAGGCCTGATTGCTGGAAAGTTTTTTCCATGTTTTTGCTCCACCCTCAGCTTTCAGCATTCCTATGCTCCTTGACCTCAGAGAGGGACTTTTTGTCTGCGTGGTGCCAGCAAGCCTGGGTTGAGAAGGGTAGTTTTCTCTCTCCAGAGACCAGAGACTTCTCATGGTCCCCAAGTAGAAGAGAGTTTTTTCCTTTTGCCTTACGGAGTCGTGTGAGTCTTTACCTCTGCTATGGGAGTGATGGGATTTGCTGCCTTGTCTCAGTGGCCAGAGCCTTTTGGTTCGTGAGGGAGAAGAATCAGGTGTGGCTTTTTGCCTTTTCTGCTGGTGGCAGCTGTATTCCTCCTGCAGACCCCCACCACTGAGGGTGCCCTGCCCCGTCTTTCTCTTGAAGCCCCAGTGAACCTCAGCACTGAAGACTGAGCAAGTATGAACTCCCCCTTTGTCTGTGGCTTGCAGGGTTCTGAGCCCTTGTGCTGCTCACACTTGGCCTTCAGTACTTGTCTGAACGTAACTTGTCCTCCTCTGAGTCGTGCTGCAGGCAAGCCAGTGCTGTGTCTGTCTCTCTTTTCTTGGAGATGCTTGTCTTTCCTTAGATTTCAGACTGGGTGGTTGCCTTGCAACTACAGCTCTCTGATGGGTTCAGGAATTTCTGTCTCGTCCAGCTTTTCCTGCTAGAGTGGAATAGCATTCTGTCTGGCTTTCTCCATCACAGTGGAAGCTGGAGGTCGTGCAGTTCCCTGAGATACCCATCTCCTCTGTGCTCCTGAGCCATATCGGGCCCAGGAAGTTTCCTGCTGCCGACCCTGCATGCCCAGGTCCTGTGGCAGGTATTTCCAGAGAAGCCATGCTGTTTTCTATATTCAGAGTGAGGCTCTTTCCTGTGAGAAACGTGTTGCTGCTGAGCCCTGGCATTGCTCTTCTTGCTGTTTTCCTCACTTCCTCCAGGGCCTCCAGGGACCTAGCTGCTTTCCTCCTCTGCAGCCTTTATAGGAATTGTGAGGCTATGGGTTATACCTCCCCCTGACTACTGAAAAAGGAATTTACAGATGTTTCTATTCCTTCCTTTCCTTTTCCTTCCTTCCTTCCTTCCTTCCTTCCTTCCTTCCTCCCTCCCTCCCTCCCTCCCTCCCTCCATTCCTTCCTTTCTTCCTTCCATCCTTCCTTATTATAATTTGCACAGAAGGGGGAATAAGATCCTGATATACCGGTATACACTATATACTGATTTACTTTTCATTTTGGAAATCCCATTTTAATTTTTTCTGTTCTTTCATTGACCAGATGAGTTTCTCATCAACAATTTGATATGTGAACTTAAGCAACAGGAAGGAGTTCTCAGGGATAACTAGATAGAATTCATGGTGTGATTCCCTTTATAAATCAATACATTGGCATCCTGGATTTGAAATATGTAAATCAGACAGTTCTGGGTTTGGGTCATATGAAACTCTTCTCCAGGAAGCATTTCTTGTCCCTCCCCAACTATTCTACCCAATCCAGGTTTCCCAGAGTGCTTGGTCAAACTCTTTCATACTACCAGCTATATTGTATTGTATTGATTTTTTCCTGTATATATGAATCTCCACTGCTAACTGTAGTCACCTTTGCGTGCTCAGCATATAGACCAGTGTCTGGAAATGCAAGTGCTCAAAAATCTGATCAGTTCCTGGTTCTTGCACATCTTACATCCAGTGTTCCATCTACTGACTTCTTGCGGGAGTAGGGAGACAGCATCTAATGGCAATTTATCAGTGAAGAATGTAACTGTCCTAAAGAAGGTGGCTATGTTTAACTGCCATATAATCTGTTTGGTATGAGCTACAGTACAGTCAGCAGGGGGCTTGTTCATGATGCCAGGGGTGGGTGAGTCTGTAAATGGATACCCTCTGGTTCATGCAGTCACTGCTTTCTGGCGACAGCAGATCAGGATAACAGAAGGATGGGCAACATGACATGTAGCATTAAATTGATCAAGCCAGTTGGGGGGAAGGAAGCAAAGTGATGAACCCTAGTTCGGAGTCAGGAAGAGTTTCCATCCCAGCCCTGCCCTGATTTGACTGTGGTCTCAGAGAAGGCAGCTTATTTCTTTGGAACTTTATTTTTTATTGCTTAAATGAACAGAATTATATAAATGATCTCTACATCACTTCTAACATTATATGGGTGGCTACTCCCTATGAAATTATCTGCTATCTAATTTTATTGGAAAATCATTCAGACATGAAGACGGATTTTTAGCAACAGAAACACATTTTGTTCATGTCCATTTCTGACCCCTTCTGTGTGCCAGCTTTAGGGTCAGACAACTGAATATAAATCTGGGCTTTGGAAAAAGGTATATGGCCTCAGGCAGGTTAGTTCATCTTTTTGGGCTTCAATTTCTTCATTTTATTTTATTTTTTTTAAGATTTTATTTATTTATTTGACAGAGAGAGAGACAGCCAGCGAGAGAGGGAACACAAGCATGGGGAATGGGTGAGGAAGAGGCAGGCTCCCAGCATAGGAGCCTGCTGCGGGGCTCGATCCCAGGACTCTGGGATCACGCCCTGAGCTGAGGGCAGACGCTTAACGACTGAGCCACCCAGGCACCCCAATTTCTTCATTTTAAAATGAGTTTTTTAAGGTTTTCTACTTTATTGAGCCATTGCAAGGATAAATAGAATATGTGCTTATTAAAGAATCTAGAACATGGTGTGCATCCAGTTGATATTAGCTGCCATTTTCTTTGCCATCATATCACCACCACCAGCCCCAACACCACCAGCAACAGTAACAGCCACAGAAGCATCTTCTAACTTTGCTGGGAAACCAAATCATGGCCAGCTTCTCCTTAGCCACCATATTGGAAACTAAGCTGCTGTTTTATCAGCTCTGAAATGTTACTGGATTCCAGGTAGAGCAGCAGTTCTCTCCCTTGACTTATATCTCTACATTAGCATTTGGAAGTGAGTGTTCCAGGGCACCAGTATGTGTATTAAGCCATCAGGGGTGTTTGAAAGTTCTGGCTCACTAAGCTTACACAGACTAATCCCCTGGATTTTAAAAATATTCACATATGATTGTATATTTGTGATGCATTCTGCATCTCCAAGCAGATTTCACCTCATTGTCATGGTGAAAGCCTGTCCCTGCAGGATGTGTTGGCAGAATTGCTGGTTTTGAGCTGTCTCAGCGTGCATTGCCTTCGAGGTCATTGATGTACCACTCTTGCAATGGGCATAAACATTACCACAGAGAGGTGAAAATGCAGGTAGTGCTCCATTTGTCACGTGTAATTTATCTTCATTTCACTTTAGTCTGACTACTAAAAAAATGTACTGAAAATGCAAGCTATTGTTTTTCTTTCTTTTTTTTTTTAAGATTTTTTAAATTTATTTATTCGACAGAGATAGAGACAGCCAGCGAGAGAGGGAACACAAGCAGGGGGAGTGGGAGAGGAAGAAGCAGGCTCATAGCGGAGGAGCCCGATGTGGGGCTCGATCCCATAATGCCGGGATCACGCCCTGAGCCGAAGGCAGACGCTCAACCGCTGTGCCACCCAGGCGCCCCAAGCTATTGTTTTTCTTAAAATTATTGTTAGATAAAAACTATAGGTAAAAGAGTCCTTCTTAGGGAGAAAACAACTGCATTATTAGTCTCAAGTGAAATATGAATCATCTTGGGCAATATTTTGGATTACGTGTGTTTCTGGTTTCCACCCATTTGGGTAGACAATGATCAGGAACAGAGGCAATACAGTCTTACGATTCTAGAAGGCCAGGGACTGTCCCTGGGTGTTTCTGTGCTCTGAGACAGTCCTGTCCCCTGGGGAATCACACATATACAGCCACTTGGGAGGGTAGAACCCTCAGTGAATTCTGGTCTCTTGTATCTTTTATAAAATGTCTTCCTGAATTTATGAGTTTGCCTTTTTTATGGATCCTTAAGTTTTTTGGATTTTTAGTTTTCTGATTGCCCACCAGCTATTTTCTGACTGATCTCAGCTACTTCCATGGAATATATTGCTTTCATACTGCTAGTCTAGTTCCAGACCTTCAACTCTGCCTTGATTGTTAACATTGAGTCATTTCCCCAAGTTCTGGCCCACTTGTGTTCTGAATTCAGTTCCCTTATTCTGGCCTTTAGGATGCATGGTTTATTTATTTATTTTTTGGTCATCCTGTATATGAGAACCTACTATCTAATCCAGCACGGCACTTTGTAGGTACAGAATAATTGTTTGTTGAATGGCCTACACTATACTACACACGGTGAGGCAGATAACACATTTTTTTGATATTTATTATGTATTTTTTAATAGAAATACAAATGAATTCTTAAAGAACAAATAAGGGGCTCCCAAGGGACTTAGGGGAATGACTCAATCATTCATTAATTTGTTGCATAGTCGCCGACCACCTGTGTGTGCTCCAGGTGTACAGCCTAAGCAATTCTGACAGACACCCTGTTCTGATAGAGTCAATAGGATTGTACATTGAAGGTTTTCTCCAGAAAAGGATGATACCATTTCATAAAGGAAGAATATATCTATTCTTCCATTGATAAACAAATAGTTGGTGAGGTGTGGCTTTCATCTTTGACTATTGTGAAAATTGTATCCAAAACGGACATAAAAATAGCTTTAAATTTTAAAATAGCATATTTTATCCAATGATACTTAATGAAAAATTATCTAGAAATGAATTTTCTTATTAAACTCTTTCAAATCTCAAATTAAAATTTAAATATAGTAATTTTTAATGTCTGATGAGCAGTAAAGGCAGCTTGGTAGATCACACATTGCAGAATTTTATTTTTTAATTTGAAGTTTCATGATGCTTCTTGCTCCATATGACAGGAATACTGGCATGTAATTAAATAGGGTTAAATGTATATGAATAAATTGCGAATTGGCCCAAAGTTGCTCTTAAAAAGATACTTAATTTTTTCCACTCACGTACTTCCAGAGGCAGTAGTCACTATGTTTTGTGCAGTTCTCTTCCTTTTTCTCCTCTTCCTCTTTCTCCTCTTCCTCCTACTCTGTCTACTTTATTGAGGCATAATTTCCATAAAGCAAAATGCACACACTGTAAATGTGCACATCAGTGCCTTTTGGAAACATAAACACCTGTGTAACCACCAGCTGATTAAATTGTGAAGCATTCATTCCACCAGAAATTTCCACCGGAGTCTTTTACCATCAGTATCCTCCCCAGCTTCAGCCCCAGGAAACCACTAATCAGCTTTTTGTCACCATAGGTTGGACTCCACAGAGGTGGAATTACTTACATTACCTGCTCTTTCTGTCCCGCTTCTTTGACCTAGTGCAGTGTGGGGAAGGTTCACTAATGCTGCTGTGGGAGTCAGTAGTGTTTTCCTTTTTATCACCGAGTACCATTCCATTGTCTGTTTATCCATTCATCTGCTGATGCAAATTTGAGTTATTTCCAGTTTTTGGCCTCTATGAATAAAGCTGCAGTGAACATTTGTATATAGTCCTTTCGCGGATACATGTTTTCTGTTCTCTGGGGTAAATATCAGGGATTGGAGTTGCTAGATCACGTGTTAAGTAAATGTTTATATGTTATAAGAAATTACCAAACTGATTTCCAAAGTGGTTGCACCTTTCCCTGTTCCCCACCAGTATTATATGAGAGTTCTTTTTGTTCCATGTTCTCGCCAACACTTGATGTGGCTGGTTTTTAAAATGAAATTAAAGTTTTGGCCACTCTACTAGGTGTGAGGTGGTGTTCTGTGGGGGAGGACCCTTGAAAGCATAAATATCCATTCCTTACAAAACTTTTAATTTGATCATTTATTTATTTTTTATCAGTATGGACTCATTATATTCTGTTTTATTCAATGAGTTAGAATGCATTACTTTAAAAATAAAGATACAAGATTTGAGTTTTCTATCAATTTCTCTGCATATGGCCACAATGCAGGGGTAGTTGGTTCTCTGACTGGCCTAGAATATAGGCAAAGCTTCTCAGTTCTCATAACGAGATATCAGCCATGCCCTCTACTTGACTTGACTCTAATGCCTGTGAGCCTTTGTCATAACTTGTTTGCTCTTATAACATTCCTTTTGAAAACCCAACTAAAATCACAGTAGCCAAACTATGGAAAGAGCCCAGATGTTCATCGACAGATGAATGGATAAAGAAGATGTGGTACACACACACACACACACACACACACGAGTATTACACAACCATGAAAAATGAAATCTTGCCATTTGTGACAACGTGGATGGAACTAGAGGGTATTATGCTAACCAAAATAAGTCAATCAGAGAAAGACAGTTATTGTATGATCTCACACATACGAGAAATTTAAGAAACAAGGGGAGGGAAAAAAATGAAACAAGATGAAACCAGAGAGGGAGAAAAACCATAAGAGACTCTTAATCTCAGGAAACAAACTGAGGGTTGCTGGAGGGGAAGGGGGTGAGGGGATGGGGTGGTTGGGTGATGGACATTGGGGAGGGTATGTGTTGTGAGTGCTGGGTATTATATAAAACTGATGAATCACAGACCTGTACCCCTGAAACAAATAATACATTAAAAAAAAAAAAAAGAAAGAAAACCCAACTAAAATAACAAGTAGTTGAAAGTTGCAATCTAAAGGGATTCCAACAATCAGTTCTTCAACCCCCCCCAAACATTATACCAGTTTAAACTTCATTGAATCATTAGAAATTAATTCACACCCATGGTGACACTGTGAGTTTATTGTTTAAAATTTTCTTTTAAAATGTACTTCAAAGTCCCAGTCCTGGGCTAAACTTCTGATCTTCTCTTTCTTTTCTTCATCCTCATTAGGTACTCCAGTGCCTCTTGTTCATCAAAGTAACTGCCTCCCACCTTGCCTTCCCTGCCCAGCTATTCACCGCATAGTTTATAATGTTGCCCACTCTCTCACCAGTCTGTGAGTTCCCTTGACCAAATCTCATATGGGGAAATATTTACTTCCTCTGCTCTGTTCTTGGGCTGCTGAATTCTGCTGAAGAAAATTTAGACCTTGCTCAGATCCTCCAAAATTTGTGTTTTATGAAATCAGTGGGGATTCAGTACTGACTGAGAAGGATTTTGAATGAATACAGTCCCTTAAGCAAAACTGTGTTCTAAAAACTAAAAATTGTCAATACCTGATGTTTGTATATTGACACACTTCGAAGTCAGTTCCAGGCCCCCCTTTCTTATCACTTTATACTCTCTCCCTAGGATCTCATTCTTGCCAGTAGCCACCTATTTTTTTTTAACCATGTTTTAGAGTTCCTGAATAAACATGGTAAAACTTTTATATTGAGCATGACACCTTTAGGACTTCAGATCATATCCTGCATCTGAGCTCTAGACTCATATGTTCAAGTGCATCTATTTGGATGTTTCAAAAGTAATTAAACTTCAGCAAATACAAATCTAAACCCAGGATCTTTTCTTCTCTCCAAAACAAAATCTTCCATTCAACCCATTGGGTAGGCCAGAAACTTGGACATCATTTTTGGCTTCCATCTCTCATTTCCGTCACATATGTTGCTAGAATCCTGTGCATTTTACTTTCTAAATAATTCTTACATATCTGTTTTCTTAGTGCCACTCCTGACATTCTAATGGCTTACTAATTAATCTTACTTTGTCTACACTGTTGTTTCCTCTCATCTATTTATATCGTGATAGCCAGAAGTATATTTTAAGCATTCAGATATGATGATCTCATTCTCCTCTTTGGAAAACAAACAACTGAAACCTGTAGTGGCTTTTGATTTATTTTAGGATAAAATAGGAAGTTGTTAACATGGGCCAGAGAGCCTTTCATGGTCTGGTATCAACCTACCGTCAGCCTTATGATGTTCTGTTCCTACGTTGAATTTTCTTTTTAATATGACAATATATTTCTAAATTATCTTTCATATGTGTGGTAAGCCACTTGTACTTTATTGAAAGGAGAAAAAGGAAAAGCAGCAAATAATATGAAGAAATAATTGCTTTATTGATAATATATAATAAAAGAAATTTAGACATGTAAGGGTTCCAGATACTACCAAAATTCAAACAAATGAGGGTATCTAGGTTAATAAGTTTGAATAGTAGGTAAAATTTTTGAAATAGGCAAAATGATTTCAAATTTAGTAGAAGAGTGTTAAAATATCCTTTTATCTTATATTGAACATTTTGTCCAAAGGGGAATTATCACTGGGAGATGAAATAGTTTACATGTGTTTGTAGAAGGGGAGAGATAGACAGACATGCTATTTCAACCATTACATTCTTAGTGACTATGAGATTGGATTGGAAAAAGAATTAAAGAGAATCTGTTGTTTCTAGCAATCCATGTACTGGAACAACTGTGAATTTCCTCCTAAGTAGTGGCAGGCGAATTGCATCTAAGGGGAAGAGACTCTGCCTAAGAAGAGGATGCTGTTGGTCTTATTGTGCTTGATGAAGAACAGGAAAGGGTGATCACAATGAAAAGGATAAGCCGGTGATGATTTCATTTGAAAATCTACTGCCGTAGAGCTTGCGGCCGTTGTGCCCTCTTCAGTCACCTCCACAAAGGACTTGTGTATGACTTTAGACACCAGGAGATTCTCGTTTCCTGTCATGCCTGAGAGGTTGGCTGTCTGTGCATTGAAGACATCCACCATCCCCAGGGCTCTCAGTGTGTCCTTGAGGTCATAGGTCTCTTCCAGTTTGAACCGGGGTAAGTATAAATCCACAAAATTATTGCTCATGTTCTGTGAGCTTGTCCACTCTATTAGTTTCTCAGCAGTGAGTTGATCTTCAAGCTACAGCAATGGAAAAAAGGAACAGCTGACGTGATTCTCATTGGATGTCAAACACGATTTAACATTGGATCAAATCGTAGAAAACTTTTATTTAAACAGTAAATGCAAATGCAGAAGATTCAGTTTATCACATCTGAGCAGGCAAAAATAACAGAGTCATAAATATATATTATACAATTGAAAAATGTATTATATATTCATGACTGTGTTATATATGTGCATAAATATCTATACATGTGAATATATGGATATATATGCACATATGTGTGTATACAACAGAATTATTAAATAAAGTTATTTTGTAAGAGATGAACTATGTATCTGTATTTTTTACACTCCCCGCATATGATATGCTTCTTTTTCAATAGACTTATCTTGTTACTATCCTTGTGGACATAATTTTATACACCCTAATTTAAATAATTTTTATAGTGTAGGCACTACTTTTATTCCTTTTTCTTGCTTGACCTATTTGTAATCATTTCTTATATAGATATGTATTTCTCTAATTAAGTTTAAATTTTTATACAGTATTACTACTAAATTGATATTCAGTGTATATATTTTTACTTAATTGTTACACAGTACTACTACTAAATTGATAATCAGTGTACATATTTTTACTTAATATTTTTAAAGCATTCGCTTTGTGTCAGTCCCCAAGTTAAACTTGGTAATACAAAGATGCACCAAAATTTTGAATTTTTCAATATTTTGAGCTTCTGCTGTCCAAAAGCTTTTGCCTTGTTGGATTAGTTACTTTAGGTTAAAATCCCAGGACTGGGACTCCTGATGTCATTGATAATGAGGATTGCTGAGCTGGAGTGTGAGCACTGTCATGGCCCTTCTCATGTATTGCTGTATTACTTTCCCTGAGGATCTCTAAATCCCACTCTTAGCACAGTATCTTATTTTGGGTGTGGCAAGTTCACTGTGACTTTAGCAGCATGACTGGCTGTTGGAATCTTTGGAAACTGCCATGTTTGGAATGTTAATGCGCCAGATACTGTTGTTGGTATTTTTATATATTAACTTTATTATAACACTTTTAAAAGGAAAATTATAATCCCCTCACACACCTTCCCCCCCCCCAAACTCTGAGCAATGAGGCTCCAAATGACTCTTGAGCTCTTAGGGAGAGAATACTTCCAAATTGAAAAGTAGGCATCAAGATAAATCTGTTTGTCTACTGTTTACAAAACCACTGTGATTTGATATTTTAAATGTACCTTTTGTTGTTTCAATTTGCTTGTTTTGTTTATGAGTGAGCTTGCAAATATTTCCAAGTGTCACCTACATATGAATGTTCATTTCCTTGTCTTCAAATGAATAGACTGGAATATGTTAGATGTTCTTACGGTTGCATAATATTAATGTGTGTGCTTGGTCTGTTTCCTCTGAACTGACATTCCATAATTTCATCAGAATATTAATAGGGCCTGTGGAGATTTTCTGTATATTCTTCCATATGACACTGTGATATCAATTTAAGATATTTACTTTTTGGAACACGCAGGATACCAGGTTCTCCTTAACAGTTCTTTTTTAGGCTGTATGTAGAGAAGAAACTATGTACTCTGTACTTGAACTGTCAACTACCATCACCAATCTGTGAGCATTGCTTCAATGAACAGCCTATACAAACATTGAACTACTAGGAAATCAGGCAAATAGTAGGAAGAATTGGAGGTACAAGATTTTACCTTCTGCAGACCATCCACTTCATCTGGTAGCAGCAATATCATGCTTAGATCTTTGCCTTTGTATGGTATTTCCAGGATCTTGGCTTGCATGCCCTCCAGTGAGCTGAATTTAAAAACGTCGTATTGTTTCATCATTTGCACAGGTTTGCTTGTATCCTGCAGTAATTAATGTGGCAAACAAATGCCAAGTGAGGCATTAGTCAAAAGAAGATTATACTATTGAGACACCAAACACATCCTCCTCTAAGAGACGATATGGGAAATTTGTGAATTAGAAGCAAGAATTTCTTCGCGTATTCCTATCTAAATGAAGTAAGAAAATAAAACAAGAAGAAAATACAACCATGACAAATTTTATTTTCTACCTGCCGTTGTACATGCTATCAGATATGAGTTTAAATTTAACATTCCATTTATAAGTGTGTTACAATATTTTAAATAAATTACAGTACCTTGTTCAGCCAAAATTCTTTCTCCACAGTGTTTTTTTTATCAAATTTTGTGTCCCACTGTCCTTTGAAATAGACGGCATTCACCAGAACCAGAATGGTAGACGTAAGAGAGTCTTTGGGAAACAGATTCTTGATTTTTTCTGCCAAAGAAAGAAAATCAAAAGTCTGCTGTGAAAGTACAAGTGGTTTGTCTGGAAGATGCTTTGGAAGTTACAGTGGATCATTAATTATTCACACAAGTCACCACTTTAGGGACTGTGAGCAGTAATTCTCAAGGTGCAGCTTTCCTCAAGGCACCAGCCTGATGGAGTTAGGTGGGGACACCCCTTCTTGTCATGGGAAAGGTGTTCAGATTCTCTGTCTTTGCGTGACTTCAGTCGTTTCACACGGAATATGGATACATTGATTTCAGCTACCCTTGCGGCAAATCTATTCCCACCCTCCCTCTCTCCCCGAATTCTTCTCCACCTCCATTCTTCATTCCTCTCTTCCTCCCTTCCTTTCTATTTTTTCACCTTTGGGCTTACTACTCTGAGGAAATAGGGCTTGATTGTTCTTTAGGACAAATGGCATGAACTCTATTACCTGAAACACGTGCCCTGTGCTGTCAGACAACACTCCCTGGGGTGTCTTCCTCTTTATTCTCTGCTTTGAGAATTTAAAGGATGTGAACCCAAGATGGGGTCTGAGCAGAGTTTTGGGATTCACAAAGGTATTGTCATTTGTAGCCCTGAGCAAACACAGATTGCCAACTGTGTTTCTTTGTACTTGTCTTTCTTTTATACCTCCTGGGTTTCCGTTGTTGCTTGTCACATTTACCTAGATCATTCTGTCATCTACAGTGCGCTCCTCCAGGCTCTCTGCAAAGCCACCTCCCCCACCCCACTGGCACCCCGTATGGTGTCAAGAACAGGTTTTACACACAGCGGGGACTAAAAAAAAAGTGCTTTTTATGGGTGATCTCTCGTACCCTACCGTGAGTTTGGCTTTCCACCCAGGAATTAATCTTCTTACGAGTTTCTTCTGCAGCATTGTTAAAATCAACTGATTCCACAGTGGTTAGGTAAAATTTCTTGATGTTATCCATGTATTCCTTTGACGTGGGAAGGAAGAAAGGAAGAATTAAGAGTAATCAGTAATTATGTGTTCCCAAGTTAGTTATCTTCAATGTGGACAAAAGGTAGTACAGGAATCTAGACCCTGAAGAAATCTATTTTTTCTTGCTCATGCATATTTTATACAGTTAGCGTGTGAGTAATGTGAAAAGGAAGTACAGGCTGGCACAAGAATGAGGTCTTTGAAAGGCAATACCTTCTGGATGTAGGCTGGGGCAGAAGAGGCTGTGGGTTGCAAGCTGCAAAAGCATGATGCTCTAAAGGAGATGCTGTGTTTCTGGGACTCCTCAGCAGTACTCTCAATCCATAGGGTTCTTGCTTTTGCTTATATCTTCCATTCTAGGCATTCAGTATTCCCTGGCACTTTCCCCACTTGCCTTAGAGACACCAAGCCTGCCCTCTCATCAGTATCCCATTAGCCATACATTTCCTGGGTCATTGCCCACCAAAATTTACACTGTGTGACTGAATGGTGTCAGATCATTGGGGGCATCTCACGACTTCCTTTGCTACTGAACCTCCTCTTGGGTTATGGAGTAATCCCTAAACTCACACTTGATATTGGTGGATTGTCAGGGTCTAGGACACTTCATTTGGTATCGTGGAGGCAAGAGAGTCTTGTACCCTGTGTGAATGCTCTTCACGTGAGTCAGCCAGGTTCACCTGCCTCAGTCTCTCCCATTTGGTCATTGGAGGCCATAGGTCCCAAGATTCGTATTAAAGATGTGTTAGACCACATGAAACTTACTTGAAGAAACTGGAAATTTTTTTCTCCATAGAGCTTGTTGGCGATGTTCAGTTCATATGCATCAGTGGGTTTCTTTAATTCGGTCAGAAGCTTTTGAAATTGGTGGTGCACATTTCCCAAATTTTCAACCTTAAAATATCAAAAAAATAGGCTCATTGCATTCTCTGTCAATGTAAATATAAATACTAACCCCATGTAAACTATTAGATCCAAAGCTAAAGTTTTTGGCAGGCCACAGATGATGTTCATTGTTATTCCCTGGTTTTTGGTGGATTTACTTAAACATTCTTCAGAATCCTTACGTTTAGTCTCCCCCGGGAAATTCTTCCTGCTCCAAATAATCCAGTCTTTTCACCTTTTAACTACAGATGCAGCACCATTCTTCCATTGGATTGTCTTTTAATGGTACAAATAGCTAGGTTAAGCTTCCCAACTAAACTTATGCTCCTTAAGGGCTAGAGGCACATTTCATTTTAACAGCCATTAATATTATGATAATGTTGAATTTGTATATTTCAGTTACATTATGACATGAAGCCCTTTACACTCTTAGATTGTATTTCTTCTAAAATCTGTTGACCATGATCTATAGCTCTTTACTAATGATGGTCATACTCTTAAGTGTAGGAACAGCATGTGCCTGGTAAGGGCTTTACATTGCTATCTCTAAGTCTTTAATCCTATTCAGATGAAAACAAGAGACTCAGAATTAAATAAACTTTCCACAGAGAGGCAGGTAGCAGCACCAAGTTTTGAATTTAGGCCTGTCTGAATCCAGAAACTTCTACTTGCTAGCTAAGAGTTTTGGACCTTAAGGCTATAAATTACATATCTCATCTAATCATTTTCCAAAATATGCTTGGATGTGTTAATCCCATTTATGAATTAATTAAAATTATATTATTTTAGCAACAGCATTATGATTACTGTAATTATTATTATTCTACAATAATAATACATAAAATTTATCAGGGTTTCCAGTAATCTAGGCATTGTTGTAATGTTTTACATCTCTGTGTATGCATTGAGGCAGATTCCTTTATTATTCCCAGTTTACTGGGATGAGGTCATTGTGCCTCAGAGCAGTTGTGTCTTGTTCATGTTCCTTATTGGTGAACAGCAAAGCAGAAATTTGAAGCTCTTTAGGCACGGTGCTGATCTCTCCTCAGGAGAAAAAAGTATGAAATAAAAAAGTATGTAATATGAAATGAGATACAACTCTGTCCAATCTATTTTATCTAAGATTTTCCCTAAAAATGGACTTTTCACAGTTTATCTAAAATTCCTGCTTTAAAGTATGACCCTCTTGGATATGCAATTCTCCTTCTAGACCCAAGTCTCTGTGACTCACATGATCTGTTGTAGTTCTTTCTTTTGTGTTCTCTGTGGCTTCATTAAAGTGAAGGACCTGGAAGAGACAGGAAGTGGGGTACGAAAACTACTCAAAAGATCTGGAAATAAATAAAAAAGAAAAAAAGAAAGAACCCAAATCCAAACAAAACAAAACCCCCAAACCAAAACCAAAACCAAACCAAAACACTAAACAAAGGAAACACAGAAAACTTCAGTGTAAGCATTTGCTCCTTGAAAAACCACAGGAAAGCTGGTTCATCACCAGCCACTTCAAAGAATCCTGTGTCATTATTCATGGCTGAGAAAACATGAAATGTTTTGCATGAATTTAAATAGTGCATCACTTCTCCCATTACTCTTCCCTTTAAGCCTTGCCTCTGTTGTGCGATTGTGGGAGTTCATTCCAGCTATCAGAGGAAATCTAGGCACAGGGAAGCGAGTGGGGCAGGGCCTTGGGGAGGGCATGTGCCCCTACAGCTCTGTGCTCACAGTGCTCACAGCTAACAGAGAAATCAGTCTAAGCTGTTACAGTGGGTGGGAAGTGGACACCTACCTTCCCCATTTCCAGTGCAGTATTTTCTTTGGCTCCTAAGTAGGTCATGGCTAATGCTGATGAGATGGAGAGAGGGGAGTAGAAGATGTTGTCATCCTTTTTTGATGTTTTGAACTGTTGGAACAGATCAAATGCGAAGCAGGTGTTTGCTGCACTGAGTGAATTCATGGTGACCTTGGTGCAATCTGGAACTCCTGGAAAAGCATGAGATTCACTTTATGACTTTACTGAAGGGAGGGTGAGTCTGTAATGACATTTTCTTAAAAGAAATGACTTATATTTGGATTGTAGGATTCTGGCAACTCAAGTTTTTCTTCCTTCTACTTTTCAAGTCTCTTTCAATGTATCTATAAATTTCATAATTAAACGACTATCAAAATTACTATGTAAAAAAAAAAAACTTTTGTGAAAAAGTAATAGAACATCTTTATCTTTCTTCCATAACTGGCAGCACAAGGCCTGGGTAGAAAATTCACTATTACAAATACCAACACAAAGATTCAGCCTGCTCCCATGAGGCACCTCTCTGCCTTTTCCTTTGGGGTTCTGTGGGTGCCAGAGACCCCCCTCCCCTCCACCACATGTGTGCCTAAGGGAGCATTTGTTTAATCAGAAATAAATTAGATAAAGGATAAATCAGAGGAAGAAGGTGTTTCCGTTTTACCCTGGCAGAATAAGTAAAATACGGTCACACAGATTGCGATAGATGCATGATAGAAAACACACCATTACCACCATGATTTTCAGAAATGACTCCTGTTATTGAGCTGGAGCAACTGGAGGCACATACCTGTGTTCCTGAAGGAAGCAGAGGTGGGCAGGGAGTCTGTCAGCCTGTGTGTGGTGAACAGTGAGCTCCTAAATATATAGCTCTCTCCTGCCACCTATTCCTCGTTGTGGTCGGTATTTCAAGTAAATCAGCTTTTGATTTCTTAACCAGGCTAACCATCATGTGAATCAACTCAAAATATTTATGAGAATAAAACATGAGCTTTCTATTACTGTACTTCCTTCTCACCTGCAGCAAAAAACTGTGGACCTGCAATCATTGGATCTTATGAAATGCAGGTAGGTGTCTTTCTAATACTGATGAGGATACAGTTACAACTTCCTCACATGCCCCTGCCACATCCACCCGGAAATCACCCTTGAAGAAGTCTTCTCTTGGTTTTGGATGTCCCTCAGGCCCACTTCAAACATAAACAGTAAAAAAGGTTACATTTTCTATCTCAAGTTCCGAAAGGGCTCATTCAACCTGTCGATTTCCTTAGTAATTATTCTTTATAACCAGGAAAATAGCTCGAGTTCTTTCTAAAGTGCTACTGACACGGTGACTTAACAATGGAGGATGGGGCGCCTGGGTAGCGCAGTCGTTAAGCGTCTGCCTTTGGCTCGGTGTGATCCCGGCGTTCTGGGATCTAGTCCCACATCGGGCTCCTCCGCTGGGAGCCTGCTTCTTCCTCTCCCATTCCTCCTGCTGTGTTCCCTCTCTCGCTGGCTGTCTCTCTGTCACATAAATAAATTTAAAAACAAAACAAAACAAAACAAAAAACAATACATGGAGGACAAGAATCTATTGCCTTTCCCAAAGGCTGTACCTCGATAGCTGTCTTCCTTGTTACCACACATGCCCCCTTGCAGCCGGTCCCAGATTTTCCCTGTTTTTTAAGGTCAGTGGGAAGTTCATTTACCTTGCAGTGTTAACATGCTCACAAGGGGAATGATGGGTAAAAACAGGGAACATCTTGTGTGGCAGCATTCTAGTTTTTTATATAAATATGAACTGAAAATAAATTATCTGAACTCCAGAATCATGAAATTTCTCTGTCATTTGCCCTTTAGTATACCAGCTTCATATTCATGGACTGGACACTTACTGCTTATAAGAAAAAACGAGACAAAGGTGTTCTTTGAATGCGATGGTTAATTCTGCTATAGGAACTTTATTCCCTTTATGTGAATGGTGTTCCCACAGGTAGAATAATATTAAAAACTTGACTTTTACCAAGCAGTGATAGGCTTTCACCCATTTACACCTTTTACAACTTGTTAAGGGAGGTCCCTTTGTTATTCCCATTGCACAGAAGAGAAAAATGAGGCACAGAACGGTTGAATAAAAGGTGCTACCGGTAGTGAATTGCACAGGTGAAATATCAGGCAGGTAAGCTGGCTCAGGAACCTGCAGGTGTATCCACTACCCATAGTATGTTAGACAAACTCTGGGTTTGAAATGACATACCTCCTTGTGTTTAAATGAAAAGAACCTTTTTCTTCTGTACTCTCAAAAGAGGTTATGTCCTCCTACAAAATCAGAAGGGGTGAGATACAATCAAATACTAAGCCCCACAGTCACCAGGAGAGAAGGCTGGTCTTCCGATGCCCTTTTCGGGCTCCATCCTGGGACAGCCAAGAACAGTGGGTGGGGAAAGATACCCAGGTGATTTCCTCTGAGCGTGAGGCTCAGAGAGAGAATCACATCATGCCCAACCCTCCCTTCCCCCAGACAGCTATATTAAGCTGGGATTTAGTAGAAATGGAGAGGGAGGGAGAGAAAAGAGGCAGACATAAGAAAGTGTTTGTCCCCAGAGTACACTGTACCCTGAGGTGTGGCTATGGCAGGGTCGAGGGTAGTGGTTGTGGGACATCTAGCCCCACACCTGGCCTGCCCCGGGGGTGGGTGTTTGTACCATGGATCGACTTTTTAATTGAGATGTAATTCACCTACTATAAGGCTCACTTTTTTAAATAATAATTTAATAATAATAATAATAATAATAATTTTTATTATGTTATGTTAGTCACCATACAGTACATCCCTAGTTTTTGATGTAAAGTTCCATGATTCATTACTTGCGTATAACACCCAGTGCACCATGCAGTACGTGCCCTCCTTAATATCCATCACTGGCCTATCCCAATCCCCCACCCCCATCCCCTCTGAAGCCCTCAGTAAGCCTCACTTTTTAAAAATGTAATAGTCACTGGTTTTTAGTACGTTGACAAGGTTGTGCAGCCATCACCATCATTTAATTCTGGAACAATCTCATCACCCCCCAAAGAGACCCTGCATAGTTCTCCCTTACCGCAGTCTCTGGAAACCACTAACCTACTTGTTCTATGAATTTGTCTATTCTGGATATTTCCTATAGATGGAATGCATGACATTTGGCCTTTTGTATCATGTTCCTTTTACTTAGCATGGTTCATCCATGGCATAGCACACTGCAGCATGTAATGGTGCTTTATTTCTTTATATGACTAATGTTCTATCATATGAGAATACCACTTTCTGTAATCCATTCATGTGTGAACCTACATTTGGGTTTTGTTCACTCTGGCTATTGTGAATGATGTTGACATGACCTTTCATATAGAAATTTCACTGCAGATAAATGTTTTAATATCTAAGGTGTATACTTAGGAGTGAAATCAGTGTGTCATATGGTAAGCCTGTGTTTGATTTTGAACTGCCAGACTGTTTTCCAGTGGCTGTGCCATTTTATATTCCCACCAGAATATGATGGGGTTAGGTATGGGAGTTCTGATTTCCAGCACGCCTCTCTAGCACTTGTTACCATAGTGAGTCCTTTCTAATACTTACCGTGGACAGGGTCTTTTGTCTCAGCACATCATGAATTCACAGGACGATTCACTACAACAAGGACCCAGAAACATAGAGGGTGAGGATAGGAGGTAGAGGGTGAATGGGAATTTTGTTTCTAAAACTGAAAGTTTTTTTTCTGGCAGATCTCCTTACGCCCTACGCCACGCTGCTCTTAGGTCTCCTCTATCACTCTGTGTGTAGTGAATCCCCAAGTGGGATTATTATGTAACAGATCTCTGAGTTGAGACTGGGTGAGGGTAAGGGAGGAAGCAGACTGTTGGGGTTTTGATGAAGGAGTAGGTCCAAAGTTAGAAGAAAATGACGAGAAAAAGACCCATGGTGAAAAATTACAAACATGGGAATAGGAACTTCTCTGTGATGGTTGTGTCACCGGCCGTTGTCACCAGATAGAAGTATGGGTTCTTGGAGCAGGAGCAGGAGCAGGAGGGGTTTCTTTGGGCTCCAAAAGAAAGGGACCTGACCCCCATAGGACAGAAGCAAGAAACTTGGGCTGTGCGTGGAAGGAAGAAATTTGGTGACAGAGTGGTATAAATTAGCCTTTAAGGGAAAGGCTGAAATCCCCTGAGACTAAGCTGCTAAGATTTATCATGCAGAAGTAGAGTCCGAGGGCAAGGGACTCTATAAGGACCAGGAGTTTGCTTACATTTAGAAAGAGCTTGGGATCAACTAAGAAATAATTGTATACTTTTCTTCTGTTCCCAAAAATTGTTCCTGGCATGTAATAGACAGGATTATGACATCCTGATGTCATATGGTGTCACAAATCACTCAGCCATCCTCAGAAGTTTTTGCATGTGATTCCTTGCCACCTTGTGTCTTTGGGTATTTTCTAAATAATACACCCAACATCATTGGTTGCAGGAATCCAGAAACCCAATAAAACTTAGGAGAAACATACACTTTTGGGAACCATCCTGCTATTTCTCATGCTTTTATAGGTAGGTTAAGAAATATCTCCTTGGTTTTCCCGAACCTTACTTCCTTGTGAAGGGCGTGATTTGTTAAATTGCAAATCCTTGGGGAATTTTATTTCTTCTTCCTTCTTACGAAGTATATGGTGTGTCTCTACGGGGAAACTGGTTAGTGGAGAACGATGAATATCCAATGATAGAATATCTGCCAATTACTCTGTCCTCTGCAGAAACAGATACAGCTGTGTATGCATTGAGTTACATCAGAATGGGGTTAATTAGCTTTGTAAAAGGATTTCACAGAGGAGAACTCATTCCAGTACGATTTATACAGACATTAGTTAGGGAATTGGTCTCCTGTGTAAGTATATCATGGATGACAGATTCATATGAGCCCCACCTTTTCTCCCATTCCCACACTTCCAGCACCACCCAGGACAGTCATCCTACTTTCAACTGAATCCATCACTGTTCCTTGTTGTTCTCTTATAACTACCTACCTGATTCATGTGGGCATTCTGTTCTTTTGCCAAGAAACACTGGTGTAGGCTCTCCCCTTTCCTCTTCCTCTTTGCTTTATGTGAAATAATGGATGTTCCTGTGACTCCATGTCACTGGATCTTTACTCAGAGGCAACTTGTCACTCTCCCATCTTGAAGCCAGGAAACATGGTCTTCTTTTTCTTTTATTTTCACTGCCTTTTCTAACCATTGTTTTTTCCTGTCTTCAATGCCCTATTTTCAGTTTCCAGCCGTGTGCTATGTCACCGCGTGCCCACCTACCATCTTGTGTGTTGCTCCTTACTATTCATTAAGTCATCTGTTACCTCTTCACCCTTTTATGGATTTAGCTCTTCATCCTAAATGCTCCCAGTATTACAGGTGACTTCAAAATTTTCATTTCATAGTCAACAAATGGAATATATTCTCATCTTATTTTACATTTGTTTTAGTTGAAGCTCATTCTTTGTGAAAATCTCCTCATGTCTTTTGCCCTTTTGATCATTGGATTCATGATGTTTCTTACCTGTTTGAATATGCTCTTTGTCTAAAGCAATATTGATTGTTGTTAATGCTGTCTCTGGAGTACCAATGGAGAGGAAAAATTCTAGAGGGGTAAAGAAACTTGAGTACATGGGATGTGGGTTTGCTGGGGATTTTATTTTGCTTTTCCAGTTCTACTCTTCAGTCTTTCAACCTCCTCTGGGCTCCAGGAAGCTCAGTTGTAGGGTGACATAATCAGTGTCTTGTCCTCTGACAGACACTTGCATTTGGCCATTGGGAAGCAACAAGTCACCCAGCTTCCTCTCAGCCAGGTTGCCAAGGGATGATTGCATTTCTTTACCAAAAGCCACAGATGCTATTGGGCAGCCTTTTCTGTAGCTCCAACTGTTTCCTTGATTTTGGTAACCACTCCTCCCCTTACTATTTAGGTCTAGGGGTGGCGGTGTCTCCCCACTGTTGCTCACCTTGTACTATTCACCATCCTTTCTCGGTTTCTCTTAGCCCTGACAACACTTCGTATAGTTTCTCTATCAAACTTTCCTGAATTATCCACTTTGTGTCATTTGTTTTCTGCTAGGCCCTTGACTAATACAGTAAGTAAATTGCTTTAGGAAAAATATCTTCAAATGGAATTTCTGGAATCAGGGTGCTCACATACTGAGGAGCACATGTTGAGAGGAAATGGGGCACTGGCATATGGCCTAAATTAGCATCAAGTTATCACCGATGGAGGAAAGACACGAAGTGCAGGTGGAAAACAAGGTGTTGGGACATCAGGTGGCTGTGGTGCTAAGTTGCTGTAGCAACAACAGTGCTTATAAAGATTGTGTGATCAGCTGCCTACTTATGATGGGCCTGGGAAATTCAGTTCCAACTGAAATCTGAAAAACCTTTTCCATGGATCTTGACAAGTAAATACTGAAAGCTAGAATACATTCACAGTGTTAAGATGCTCCATCTTTCTAGGAAAATGCAATTAATTACAACAATGAGATTAACACCAGTAACATTTAAATACTTAGGATTGGTGTGGTGTGGAAGAAGAGAATTATTGATGAAGTGCTGGTGAAAATGTTAGGACAACTACCTTGGAAATATTTGGTGGTATGTGCTTCAGATTCAGCCGTTCTGTGTTTAAATATGTACCTTAGATGTACTCACATGCTGTGCTCAAGAAGACGTATGTAGGGGGGTTAGTGGGCATACAGTTGGCAATAGCAAGAAGTAGAAACAACTTAGATGTATATTAATAGAAAAATAAGGAAATATTTATTTTTTCCCATAATATTTATAAACTAAGTTCATATAATGGAATATACTACAGCAGTGAACATAAATCGGTCTTCAAGCGTAATGTGCAGTGGAGAAAAAATCATGTTGAAAAGGATGTGTAGCTATCTTTTTTTTGCAGTGTGGGTAGGAAAAGTAGGGAGATTGATCATTGGAATGTAATTCTGGGGAACTAGGGGGCACACCTGCTTCAGAAATGTAGAAATGTCATTGGGTCTTATATAGTGCCTATTTGTGATTGATGATAATTAGCATTCAGAGTCAACTGCTCTTACATAATTTGTAGAAACACTGAGCCACATCAAAAACATCTGTGGTTTGTCCTTTCAGGCTTGAGGTTTAGCCAGGTAGGTGCAGATTGCTCATCTGTTTCTGAATCTGTTGTACCCTAACCCCATTATGCCCTGTAAACATTCTTGCTGACGTACATTGGTGGTTTCCTCATAGCCTTCTGATGGCCCCTTATCCAGTCCTTGACAGTGAATTTTCTGAATTATTTGTCACCGTTGACTTATCTTCCTTAGGATTCTGCCTTTAGTTCTCCACATCTCTGACCCCCTTCCCACTGCCACCCCTCAGATGCAGGTCCTTCTCTTGGGGGGTATTCTGCAGGCGTTCCCTCTCCAGCCTACCTGTGCCATCTTGCCACTCTAACTTCAGTCCACGAGTCCATTTCTGATCCATTCCTCTCAGTTTAGGGCTTTCCCTCCTTCCTTCCCTTCTCTAGTGCCATTCATACAGCCCTTCCTTTTCATTAGTTTTGTGTTGATATTTATCATTTTGGTTGATGGATATTTTACATAATTTTAATCAGCCCTATTTTAAAATTTCATTCTGTACCTTTTAATCTTATCAGAAAAATTACACTGCTTTCCACGTCTTCTATTATGGGGCTCTGTTGATGTTTCAGTAGAATAAGCATGTCTTTGAAACACATGGTGAGATCATTTTTTCTGTGCACCAAGTCCCGCAGTAACCAGGAATAACTGATTGTTGGCTGCTTACATTTGGGTGAATGGTTCTTGAATGCACCTTCATTTTGAATTTAGGGATGGTTACATAATATGTTTGACCATCACATTTTTAAGGCTTCTGTAGTGACCCATCCTCCAAGCAAAGCATTCTTAGTTATTTTCCATGACTTAGTGGTAGGCTAAGTGAGTGGTCTCCAGCACAGTGCCAGAAGCAGGGGCTTACTGACAAGGGAAGTTTGCCAAGGTTCCTTTACATTTGGGTGACAAGTGACTTGGTAAGCCTCCTACCTTGAGCCAAAACCCCAAGGCCATCCTATCACCATACACTTCCCATCTCATTACCTGTGTAACAAGCCTCTGCATTCCTGGAATGACCCTACCTTTCACATCTGTCTCTTCAAGACTGCCAGGAACAGTTATCACCTCCTTCAGTTTCCCAATTATGCAAGCAGGATACAGTCTGCTTCTAGTAATTATATACTGCTGCTCAAGAAACTCCTGACCTGGAATCGTTACAGCGATGTCCTCCCTACACTATGAGGATCACTTGACAAAGCCGTTAATTCGTTGTACTTTATGTAAAAGAACTCTTCCTGAAATTCAGGGCATTAAATTGAATTTTGGTCAGTACTAATTTGATTTACAATATTATTTCAGTGATTTTTGGAAGTATCTGTACTTCTTCGAAAGTATTTTTTTAAAAAACATTGTTGAAATACTTGATGCTTGCTCTGTTAAATTAAGATAATTCAGAAATGTAGACAGGAAAGTAGAAGAGGGAGCTTCTCTTCCACTCTCAACCAGGATAGTAAATTCCTAGGACTACCATCATAAAGTACCCCACACTGTGTGGATTAAAATGACCAAAATTTATTCTTTTACACTTCTGGAAGCTAGAACTCTAAAATCAAGATGTTATCAGGACCACGCTCCCCCTGAAGGCTCTAGGGGAGAATTCTTGCCTCTTCCAGCTTCTGGTGGCTCCTACTGTTTCTTGGCTTGTGCATTCAGTCTCTGCCTCTGTCTTTATGGGACCTTTTTCTCTGTGTGTCTCTTCTCTTCTTATAAGGACACTGGCCACTGGATTAGAACTCACCCTAAGCCAGTATTACCTCATCTTAACTAATTATATCTACAGAGTTTCTATGACTAAATTAGGTCACACTCTGAGATACTTGGTAGACATGAAGTCTTGAGGGGATACTTATTCAGTCCACTGCAGTTAACACTCCCATTAGCTGAACTAAAAACTTTTAACAGGTGAGTAGAAACCATCTAGCTATTTTTCCATAAATATAAAACACACACTTGTATCCATGTGATCCTAAATAAGCCTGACCAGCCTAGACACTGGGTAATCCATGGACACCAGACTGTACTTCTTCATGATTATTGACTGAGGATGATGGGGCCACGAGTGTAGGTGTTAGGACTGACACAGCAAGTGGGCAGGCCATAGCAGTAGGAAGGACTGTCAGCAGCCTTGAAGGACCAGCCGGATGGTATCAGGCAGCTGAGGTCATGGCTCCTGTGGTGCTTATCCAACCTAGGCCTCATGCAACAAGCTGAAGAGGAGCTGCGCTGTGGCTTCCCCATTATGTTTTGGACCACTTTCGGTGGCAGCAGTTGAGAGAGCATGGAGGCCCTAATTTCAAGGGTGGACATTGAGAGAATAGTAAAGGAAAGTAGCACGTGGCAATGTGAGTAGACCTTCCCAAGGCTTTATAGGAGTGCTAGTTCCAAAAGCAAGGTGTGTTTAATGATGGACCACTTCTGACAAGCCCCCTTTGTCAGATAGTATGTGTGATGTGGTTAGAGGATGAGAGGGAGGGGGCCAGGGCGGGGGGAAGACTACACATGAGGAGGGTGTGAGTAGGGAGGTGAGGAAGGAAGGAAAGAGAGAAGGAGAGAAGGAGAGAATGAATGCCACTAAAGTGGACAGTGGGTCATGGAATCTTTACAGCTGACTGTTCTAGGGAAGAGAGGATTCGTCTAACCCAAACATCTTCCAAAACAGCAGTCTTTAAATTAAAATAAATCTAAAGACGTCCCCAGAAACTTTTATATGATAATTTAAAAATCTAAGATGCATGTGTTCTCCAAAATTTATATGCCAAGAATTTCCTGTGTTCACAGTGGCTGGTTTCCCAGTTCTTCCACATTTTACAAAAGAAAAGCAAACTTGTTGCCTACTGCAAATCTTACTACAGTGAGATGCCCAGGAGCAACAAAGACAAAACTCTTTTAATGATTAATCAAGATACTATAGGTCCACCTGTAAGGCTTCTGCCTTCCCCGGTTTTATACAGACTCCTATAAACTGTGAAGAATGGAATGTCAGGAAGGGAAGTATTTTAGCTCATATTGAGTTGTTCTGAATTAAGAATATTTATAAATGAAGTCAGGATGACAGTGGGAGTAATGGAAAATTTTTCAGTAACACAGCCTCTTCAAAGCTTTGACTATTATTGAGATTGCGTTCCTCAGGAGACCAAAGCAGAAGAGCACTTCAAAAGCTACGAACACTAAATATGATTTTTCTACTTATTGTGACAAATTCTTTTCTTCTATTCCAGATACTATTTCAGGCACAAGAAAATACCATACTAACTGGACTGTTTTACTGGGTTATGTATTTTTAAGATACATTAGGTCAAACTTATGAAATTTATTTCAGATATGGTGTGCATTACTCAATTAATATATAAAATCTATTTTATCAAATCTCATCATGACTATTTCCTTCTGTGAAAGTGAATTCTCATTTTATTTCATTCCTAAAAATGGTTGATGGTTCAACCTGCTACTAGCTAAGTCCAAAATTTTGTGTTAGATGCAGAACCAATGAATTTTTAGCACTATATATTTTTATCTTAGGTAAAAAAACACAGGGAAATTTTGTTATGGTTTATCTCATTAAGAGATGCTTCTCCAATTAAAAAATAGCATCTGTATTTAATAATTATGTATCAAATTTTTAACTTTTTCTCCAGTTTTATACTAATAGTAAGTGTAGTGATAGACAAGTCAATCTAAAAAAAGAAAACATTTAAAGCAATAGGATCATGGGAAATAACATTTTATATTTTAAATTTATAAACATTGTTATTGGAGAGAAGGATGACAAAGTTATCAATAGAAGACTTTAAAATATAAAAATATTGAATTAGGATAAAAATCTTTGAAGAAAGTGGAATGGAAATATAATTTCCATGTGAAGAAGAATGATTTAAGATCTTCAAAAATTAAAGGGCTTGTTCATGTATTTTAAAAATGGGTAAATAGTAGATATTATGGTTAAATTCCATTGGCTGGATTTGAAAGAGTGATGAAATAGTTTTATTTTTAAAATAACAACATTCATAATATGACACAAGTTATATCCTTTGTAACTGTATTTTGGCCAGAATTTTAGCTTTCAACTAAAACGTGGGGCGAAGGTTTAAACAAAAGTTATGAGTTGTTCTTGAGCAAAGGTTTTGGAGATCACTGTTGCAGGATTCAGATCCGTGGTATTGCTGTGTGCTACCAGGTGCTACACATTTCAGGCAACACCACTAGTGACACTGTGTGGCAGTGGCTGCAACAGCAGGTCAATAGTATGAGACTTCCTGGGGACAAAATAGATTTCTGGTGTTTCTTATTTAAAACAAGTATAAGACTCACTATCCCCCTCCGCATCTCAATTTGTTAAACATTGTGTGGTTCTTAAAGTTGTTAAGAGAGGGAGGATCCAGGAAAGAGAATGGCATCTTTAATAGGATGGTGGATGGATTATATTTCATCTGATTTTAAAGAGGAATGTCATCTGATTTTGTATTTATCGAAGTCATAGTTTCTCCCAACAAAGGAAAGCTCTGGGCTAAATGGCTTCACAGTGAGTACTATGAGATATTGAAAAAATTAACACCAGTCCTTTTCAAACTTTTCCAGAAACTGAACTGGAGAGATCACTTCCTAAGTCATTCTATGAGGGCAAGCTCGCCCTGGTATCAAAGCAAGAGGGACACTATGGAAAGAAAAGTAAAGACCAATATCTGTTATAAATATTGATACAAAAATCCTTACAAAGTGCTGACAAGCTGAATTCAGCAGCATACTAAAAGGATTATACATCATGACCAAGTAGAGTTTATTTCTAGAATGCAAGAATAGGTCAACATATGAAAATCAATCAATGTGCTACACCACATTAACAGAATAAAGGGGAAAAACACCATGTGGCTGTTTCATATGATGTAGAAAATCATTAGACAAAATTCAACACCTTTTGATAGAAATATTCATCAAATTGGTCATAGAAGGAGATTTCCTCAACATGATAAAGGATATTTATGAAATACCCACAACTAACATCATATTGCATAGTGAAAGACTGAAATCTGTTACCCTTTTTCCACTTTTACTTAACAAAGCCAGAACAGTTAAGCAAGAAAAAGAAATGAAAGGCATTCAAATTGGAAAGGAAGAAGTAAAATGATCTATTTAAGATGATATGATCTTGTATGTAAAAAACCCTAAAGATTCCACAAAAAAGTCTGTTAGAACTAATAAATAATTGAGGAAATTTCTAAGATATGAAATCAACAAACAAAAATTGCTTGTATTTTTATATTCTACACAAGAAAAATCTGAAAAAGAGATAAGAAAACATCCATTTACAAGCGTCAAAAAGAATTAAATACCAGGAATTAACTAGGTAAGCAAAAGATTTATAGAATGAAAACTACAAATCATTGATGAAAGAAATTAAAGAAGACATAGATAAATGGAATGATGCCCTGTGTTCATGGATAGGAAAGTTAACATTGCTAAAATAACAATACTATTCAAATCTATCTACAGGTTCAATGCAATCCCTATAAAAATTCCAATGACTTTTTTTTCAGAAACGGGAAAACCCATCCTAAAATTCATATGTAGTCTCATGGCATCCCCAGTAACTAAAACCGTCTTGAAAAAGAAGAATAAATTTGGAAGTTTACATTTTCTGGTTTGAAAGCATACTACCAATTTATAGTAATCCAAACAGTGTGGCATAAAGACAGACCATATACCCATGGGGTAGTATAGAAAACCTGGAAATAAACTTTTGAATGTATGGTCAAATGATTTTTGACAAGGGTGTCAAGACCATTTAATGGAGGAAAGGACAATCTTTTTAAATAAATGGTGCTGGTAAACTGGATATCCGCATGGAAAAAAATCAAGCTGGGCCCTTACCTTACACCATATATAAATATTAAGTCAAAAAGGTCAAAGGCATAAATGTAAGAGCTAAAACTATAAATGTCTTGGAAGAACACATAATGGAAAAACATGACATTGAATTTAGCAATGATTTCTTTGATATGCTACCTAAAACCTAGGCAGCAAGAGAGGAAATTGATAAATTGGACTTGATCAAAATTTAAAACTTTTTTGCATCAAAGGGCACTATCTAGAGAATATAAAGCAATCCACATAATGGTAGAAAAACATTTGTAAGTCCTATATCTGATAAGGGATTAATACCCACAGTATATCAAGAACTCCTACCACTCAATAACAAAAACTCAAAACCCAATAGAAAAATTGCAAAGGACTCAAATTGACATTTTTCCAAGGAAGATATACAAAAGCCTTCCTGGAATATAACAAATATGGCAAGAATGTGGAGAAAAATAGAACCCTATGCATTCCAAGTGGGAATGTAATATGGTGTGACTGTTGTGGAAAACAGTTTGAAGAACCACCATATTGGTGATGGCTGCACAACAATGTGAATGTACTTGATGCCACTGAATTGTAGAGTTTTTAAAATGATAAATTTCATTCTATGTATATTTTAGCTCACACACACACAAGTCATAATTTCTGTTTTAAGCTGTTCTCCCAACAGTGTTTCCCAAACTTTTTATAACATCTTGGGTCACCTCCCTCTTACATTTCCCTCAAAGATTCTATTTTCGTTCCTTTCTAAATTCTCTACTCATCCCAAAGCTTTATCATTTTCATTTGATGTCTTTTCCTCCTTTTCATTAAAGAAAAAAGAAAAGGATATTATTTTGGAACTTCTTCAATTTCCCATCATCCTCTAAATTTCAGACCTATGTGCCTCTCACTCTTCCTTCTTCTTGTCCTCTTGTTCGCATCTTCCATTTTCTCAAGAACTTCTTTCATTAGTAACACACCTTTCCTAAGTGAGCCTCTGTCTCTAGTGGACTCCTGTCCTGGTGTAAATATACTGAAACTCTCTCATTCTTTTTTTTTTTCACATGAAGATTTTTATTGAAAGGAAAGGGCTGAGGTTAGTAGCCACTGGTAAAGAATTATTTGTTTTCCATAAAGGAATCAAAGAGAACTTGATTGGCCTTTTTATTTATTTATTTATTTATTTATTATTAATATTTTTTATTATATTATGTTAGTCACCATACAGTACATCCTTAGTTTTTGATGTAATGTTCCATGATTCATTACTTGCGTATAACACCCAGTGCACCATGCAATACATGCCCTCCTTAATACCCATCACCAGCCTATCCCATTCCCCCACCCCCCTCCCCTCTGAAGCCCTCAGTTTGTTTCCCAGAGTCCATAGTCTCTCATGGTTCATTCCCCCCTTCTGTTTACCCCCCCTTTCTTCTTCCCTTTCTTCTCCTACTGATCTCCTACTTCTTATGTTCCATAAATGAGTGAAACCATATGATAAACTCTCTCATTCTTAAGCAAGCAAACAAACCACTTTCTTCTAGCCACTCCATGCATAAACTTCTTTTGTCATTCAAAGTTTTGAGAGTCTAGATTCCAAACAATCACCGTTTACCCCCACTGCAAATCTAGGATCTTTTCCAATATTTCAACAGCGTAATCTTTGCTTAATTTTGTCACAGACTTTCTGAATTCCTAATCTAGTAGACATTTCCAGAGTTTACATCTGTAGAAAGGATTCTTCTCGTGTGATCTGCAGGCCCTGGAATTTCCCCAGACCTCAACATCAGAACCAGTTTCATAAAAACACTAAGACATTATTTGCCTTTTTCACTGTGTTGAGATTCACACAGATGGTGCAAAAGCATTGATTTTTAAAACTGCTGGTGCCTTAGTGTGAGTCAAGGCTATAGCCCCAAACCATACTAGTATATGGATTCTCCACTTAAAAATACACACACACACACACACACACAAGCACGCACGCATGCATACAGACACAAATGCTGTTTTTGACTTAATGGTCTCTTTGAATCATTAAAATATTTAATTGAAGATTTTATTGAATCTACGTTTGAGTACACATCACTTAAAATTAGGTGAGGTCACACGGGATGTATGCATAATGTAACTTTTAATTTTTTTCTTAAGTATGGGGTTATTCTTAAAAACATTTAATTAAGAAGTGTTCTGCTCCCCCCATACTTTCCAGAGACAGTAGTTACTATGTCTGTTTTATACAAATCTCTTCCTATTCCTTATTGTTTATCAATTTTATTGAGCTATAATTTACATAAAATAAATTCATGCATTATAAAAGTATAGTGCAGTGACTTTAGACAAATGTAAACCCCTGTGTAAGCACGACCCAATCAAGCTGTAGAGCATTCATCTCAATCAGAAATTTTCCTAGGACTGTTTTACCAACAATTTCTTCTCCAATTCCAGCCCTAGGAACCCACTAATCAGTTTTCTGTTAGTTTTGCTTGTTCTAGGACATCATGGAAGTGGAATTATATAATATGTGCTCTTTCTGTCTCATTTCTTTTGCCCAGAATTGTATGTGGGAGGTTCATCCATGTTGCTGCAGGAATCAGTACTTTCTTCCTTTTTTTTTTCACTGAGTTGTCTCCCGTTGTTTGTATTACCATTCACCAGCTGATAAAAATTTAAGGTAGTCCCAGTTTTTGGCTATTATGAATAAGGTTTCTGTGAACATCTGCATACTAGTCCTTTTGTGACATATGTATTCGGTTCTCTTGGGTAAATTCCAGAGCGTGCAATTACCGGATCCTATGGTGAGTATATGTTTAACCAATGCATGTCTCTAGGAAGAATTTCTCTAGAAGTAAAATTGCTCAACCCCGAGAGATTTAAAGTTTTCTAGAGTGATACCACCAAAATGGCAGTGTTTGAGACCCCAGCCTTTATCCCTCCCCACAGAGATTAACGATTAGACAGCTCTTCTTGAACAAAAACAGCTCACAAAAAAGATGATAATCATGTGAGTGATGGAGGTGTTAGCCACAGCATTGGCTAACACAGATTAGCTAGCCCAGATTAACACTGTGTAAACTTTAAACTTGCACAGCGTTATAGGTCAATTATATCCTAATAAAGATGGAAAAAATAAAACAACCACATTGGTTTCCAAAGTGGTGGCATCCTTTTGTATTCCCACTGGTAGTATATGAGAGTTCTAGCTGCTCCACGTTCTCTCCCCACATAGTTTTACCAGTCTTTAGCAGCATTTGCTGTTATAATAATGGCAACTGCTGTTTTTTGAATGTCTTTTATAGGCCTAATACATTATTGGTATTATTATACATTATTTTTAATCATTATAACCATGCTAAGAAGAAAATTACATTAGTACTCCTTTTTTTTTTTTTACTTCTAGGAATGAGGCTCTAATTGTTTTTTGTACTCCTAAGGTCAGAATACTTCTGCATGGAATAGTGGGCATCAAGATAAATTTATTTGTCTGGTGCCCACTAAGCCACCTTGTTCTAATATGTGTAAATGATACCCTCTTGTTCTTTTAATTTTCTTGGTTTTGTTTATTGATGAGCTTGCTTACGTTTTTCATGTGCTTCTTAAGTCTGTGAGTTTCTTTGCCTTAAAGGCAGCTTGAACTACAGCAGAAGTTCTTATGAGTGCAAAATTGTATGAATGTATGCACAGGTATTTTTTTCTAAAGTGAGTTTTCACAGTTTTTATCAGGATATTAATAGGTCAGTTATGTTAACATTTTCTTAATTCCTTTCATATCAGATTGTGATACTTAGAATATTGATGTTTTGCAACATTGCCAGGTAGCCAAGTTCTTAAAATTTTTTCTTTAGGCTGGGTTTAGAGAAGAAACAAGATACATCCAATTTTGGTATTCATGATAATTATGTTCTTTAAAGTCATCATGGAACACTGAATTAGTGAATACTGAACCATTCATTTCTCCTATGAGAATTATGGGGCTAGGTTCCTGTGAACCCCTGGTCACCACAGTTGTGTTAACAAATCAGTACACCTTGTTTTAGGTATTTTTCTGCTTATAGATACTCTCATTCAATGTATGTTGTTAAGTCCTTAACATTGATCTCCTGGCCAATTGCACTATAACTAATGCCTGTACAAGCTTATCTAACACATATATTTTCTGTGATCTTGGCTTGCATGTCCTCCAGTGAAGTGGAGTTAAAGGAATCAATTTGTGTCATCATCTGCATAGATTTGACAGTATCCTGCAGTAAATTAATGTGGCAAACAAATGCCGAGTGAGGCATAAGTTCAAAAAAAATGATACTGAGATACCAAATACATCCTCTTTCTAAGAGATAAGCTAAGGAATCTGTGAATGAGAGACAAGTGAATATCTTAAGTATTTTATTTATTTGAGAAATCATATGTAGTAAGTGTGCTTTTAATTTAAAACGTGTTTTGGTTTCCACATACTCTTTGTTAGTATAGAGAAATGTGATTAACTTTTATGTGTTGATACTGTATCCAGCAATCTTGATGAACTCACTTACTAATTATTGAAGTTTTCTGGAGATTCCTTGGAATTTTCTATATAGACGGTCATGTGATCTGAAAATAGGGGGAGTTTTCTTTCTTTCCAATATGTCTTTCGTTCTTTTTTCTTACCTATCAAAGTGGCTAGAATTTCTAGGACTATGTTGAATAAGAGTTGTTTTGTTTCTAATATAAGGGGAAAGATTTCAATCTTTCACTGTTAAGTTTAATGTTAGCTGTAGGTTTTTTTGTAGATGCTCTTTATCAAGTTGAGGCAATTTGCCTCTCTTCCTATTTTGCTGAGGTTTTATCATGAGTGAGTGCTTGATTTAGTTAAATGTTTTCTGGATCATTTGCTGTGATCATGTGATTTTTCTTCTTTAGACTGTTGATGTCAGGTGGAGATTTTTGAATGACGGACCAATCTTTCATACTTAGAATAAATTCCACTTGGTAAAGTTATATAATTCTTTTTATACATCATTGGATTTGAGTTGCTAATGTTTTGTTGAGGATTTTTACACTTAAGTTCATGAGAGTTCTTGGTTTGTAGTTTTCTTTAGTTTTTTTTTTTTTTAATACTGTCTTCATTTGACTTTGGTATCAGGTAATATTGGCCTAATATAGTGAATTAGAAAGTGTTTTTTTCTCTTCTATTTTCTTTATATTTTCTATTTACTGGTCAATTTTCTTTAAATGTTTGTTGAGGTGGCTCAGTTGGTTGGGCATCTGCCTTTGGCTTAGGTGTTTTCTCTTTGAAGAACTTTCTTTAAAGAAGGAATTTTTTACCCTTTAAGAAGAGTAGGTCTGCTAATTAAAAATTCTCTTACTTTTCCTGCATCTGAGAATGTCTTCATTTCTCCCTTATTCCTATAGTTTTGTGGGTTATGGAACTGGTAGTTGGTATTTCTTTTATTTTAGCAGTTGAGAAAAGTGTAACACTTCCCTCTGGTGTTCATGGTTTCAGATGAGAAGTCAGCTGTCACTCAAAGAAGTGTTTTCTTACAGGTAACATGGCCTTTTTTTGGGGGGGGGGTGCTGATTTCAAAATTTTTTCCCCTTTCTCTTTACTTTTCAGAATTAAATTTTTATGTGTCTTCACATGTATTTCTTTGCGTTTATCTTATTTGGGGCTAATTCAGTTTTTGATTCTGTAGGTTTGTGCCTTTTGCTAAATTTGGGGTTTTAGCCATTATTTTTTAGAATGTTCTTTCAGTTCCACTCTCTTTGTTTTCTCTCTCTGAGTCTCTGAGGATACAAATATTGGATCTTATGTTATTGTCTTGAATGTTCCTGAAATCTGTTAATTTTTTTCAGTCTATTTTTTCTTGGTAAATTGTGTAAGTTCTGTAAATCTGTTAAAATTGGGTAAATTCTATTAAGCAATTGTTAGGTTCACTGATCCTATCCTGTCTTCTCTATTCTAACATTGGGTCCATTCAGAAAGTTTTGTATTTTTGTTATTGCATTTGTTATAATTTCTATTTAGTTCTCTTTAATAATTTCTATTTCTTGAAATCTTTTATTTTTTCATTTGTTTCAAGAGAATTTTTAATTGTTGGCTGAAGCAATATGTCTGATGTCTGATTTAAAATTATGTCAGATAATCCCAATATTGGATCTATCTGATGTTGTTGTCAGTTGATTGTATTTTCTTGTTTAATTTTTATTTTTCTGGTTCTTGGTTTGACAGGTGATTTTTTTTAATTAAAAATTTCTCTTTATTAGTTTCAGAGAGAGAATTTAGTGATTCATCAGTTGCATATAACACCCAGTGCTTGTTACATCCAAGTGCCCTCCTTAATGCCCATAACTCAATTATCCCTTCCCCCATCCACCTCCACTCCAGCAATGCTCAATTTGTTTCCTAGAGTTCAGCATCTGTTATAGTTTGCCTCCCTCTCAATTTTCATCTTATTTTATTTTTCCTTCCCTTTCCCTATGTTCATCTGTTTTGTCTCTTAAATTCCACATATGAATGAAATTGTATGGTATTTGTCATTCTCTGACTGACTTAATTTCACTTAACGTAATGCCCTCTAGTTCCATCCACATTGCTGCAAATGCTAAGATTTAGTTCTTTTTGATGATGGAGTAATATTCCATTATACACCCCCCCACCTCTTCTTTTTCCATTCATCTGTTGATGGATGTCTCAATTCTTTTCACAGTTTGGCTATTATGGACATTGCTGCTATAAACATTGGAGTTCGTATACCCCTTCAAATCACTATGTTTGTATCCTTTGGATAAATACCTAGTAGTGCAATTGCTGAGTCATAAGGGAACTCTATTTTTAATATTTTGAGGAACCTCCATACTGTTTTCCAGAGTGTCTTCACCAGCTTGCATTCCCACCAACAGTGTGGAAGGGTTCCCCTTTCTCCACATCCTCACCAACATCTCTTGTTTCCTGAGTTGTTAATTTTAGCCATTCTGACCTGTGTGAGGTGTTATCTCATTGTGGTTTTGATTTGTATTTTCCTGATGCTGACTGATGTTGAACATTTTTTCATGTGTCTGTTAGCTATTTGTGTGTCTTTTTTGGAGCAATGTCTGTTCATATCTTTTGCCCATTTCTTGACTGGATTTTTTATTTTTGGGTTGTTGAATTTGATAAGTTCTTTATAGATTTTGGATAGTAGCCCTTTATCTGATAAGACATTTTCAGATATCTTCTGTAGGTTGCCTTTTGGTTTTATTGACTGTTTCCTTTGCTGTGCAAAAGCTTTTTATCTTGAACTATTGGGACTTCATTAGTTGATTTATTTTTTAATCATATCCTGGGTCTTTTGGTTATTGTTAAGAGTCTGGCTCCTCTTCAGATCTTTTATTTTAATAGGCAGTCACCCTATTTAGATTTGGCATACAAGCCCTGGCCAGCTTTTGTGGGCGTGGTTCTGATAAAAATTTCATTTTCGGAACTTTTGCTGTGCTATTTTGGTCCACTTGATACCTGTTACAGCTGGGTGTCCCACTGGTCATGGCTGGTGCCACCTGAAAGGGTGGAAGGAGATTCCTAGGCAGGATTACCTGGTGCCTCTAGATGGGAGAAAGGAATTTCTGAGGAATCTCTGGCTCACAGGGATGAAGAATGCTTCCTAGGATTGTCTACTTGTTTTGGCAGGATGCTCCTTGCTGGTGCTGCTTGGTGATCCAGTGTCTCTTGAAAGGGGAGGTGAGTTTCAGGTCCCATGGAGAAAAAGAACACTTTTCTTGGCTGATTATTATTTGCAAAACATCTAGTGTATCCCCATACCAGTGGCTTAGCTGGTCAGAAGGACTCCTATTTAATCAGGGTGAGGAATGAGCATACATGAGCTACATTTTATTATTAGGTTGGGGGTCAGGACTTGCTGGATCTGTTTCCCTTTTTCTGTTGAGTGAAGGGATATAAGATGATTTGCTGCTGTATTTTTCCCCCAGTCTTAGAGTCACAAAGTGGCTGGCTTTTTCTTAGGAACTTTCAGTGCAAGAGGTTATTATTTTTGGAGTATGCTAATATGTTTCAGTAAGAAAGGCAGTAGGAGATACCCCAGAATTTCATATAGGGTTATTTGGTTGATGTAGGCAGCAGTTAAAAGGAAGGAAGATTCAGATGTCAACAAGGTAAAGAGATCAAATTGGTCAAGGTGGAGACCATTTACCAGCTGGTTCCAGTGCTAGTCAGGTCCCAAACAAGTATGTCAATTCTAAGCTTCCTTTTTTTGTCTTCCGTAAGATGAGCAGTTTGGCCTACATGAACTTTGGGGTCTCTTTCAGCTCTCATGTGTATAATCTGAAATCCACCCATTTTACATGTAATTAAGTGAGCGTGATTGGCTAGGTATCTTCTGCACTCCACAAATATCTCCCACCAGTTGAGGCATTAGGTTTCGGGAAGATAGGACACAGAGACTGATCTGGTATATCTACTTGTACCACAAACACAGTTTGATCATTTGTTCAGTAATTATTTATTTGTTCATTTGGTTTGTCATCACTAATTAATCTAGTATGCTTACTCTGGGCCAGTTTTATCCCAGCTTCCGTAAAAGTAAAATGAGACCAATTCTACCCTGTGTTGCTCAGCCACTCATTTGGCAATATCTGCCAATAAACACACATTCTGTAATATGAATAAGTAATTCGAGAGGCCAAGATGTAGAATGTGATTAGACTAAATATGCAAGATAGTAACGCTGATTCTCCATGAAGCTGCCTGGAAAATCTGGGACCATTGTTTAAACACAATAGATCTCAAAGTCTTAGGACTCTCTGCTCCCCACCCCCCTCCATGAGCAAGCTCCAGTGATTCTGCAAGCTTTTGTTCTTTAATACATTGAGCAAACATGAACTACAAGTGCTGTCACCTTGTTGCTATTCATTGTGCTGTGTAATTGGAGGAAGCAATTCTAGTTTGCCTCTTCCCTGTGAAGCAACCAGTTAGTCAACAGAGCAGTCTTCTGACATTTGTTCCTGGGATGGTTACAGAATCTCAGGATTCAGCATTTTAAAGACTCTCTTGCCTGGTTAATAGCAGAGTATCTTACTTCCTCGAGGCTGGGGCTGGTACCATCACCTTGGACAAGCAGGTAATCAGATAGCCCTTGGCTCCAACCGTAAACTTTTGGAATAAAAAGGACCTTAGAAGCAAAATCAGGGGTGTCTGGGTGGCTCAGTCGTTAAGCATCTGCCTTCGGCCCAGGGCGTGATCCCAGGGTCCTGGGATCGAGCCCCACATCAGGCTCCGCAGCTGGGAGCCTTCTTCTTCCTCTCCCACTCCCCCTGCCCCTTGCTTGTGTTCCCTCTTTCGCTGGCTCTCTCTGTGCCAAATAAATAAATAAAATCTTAAAAAAAAAAAAGAAGCAAAATCAGCAACACCATAAATTAAATTACAGCATATACTTAGAGGGTGAAAAATAAACACTTCACACAATAAGCAGCAGTATGGGGTCTTCAGGAGGTCTGCTGAGCTGTGGCCAGCTTCAGCCCTCCAAATTAGGGTGAGAGACCTACGGGGCAGGGGAGGGGCTACAGAAGTTCATTTGCTCCAACTGTCTAATTTGCATTTGAAGAAAATGAGGCCTAGAGGATTTTCTCAAGATTTGTCCAGTCAATGGGGACTAGTCATTTGACCTCATTCAGAAGGACGTAAGAGACATGGTCTCTATGTCCTGTCCCAGAACCCTCCTGGAACCGCTAGTCCAACCTGTTCCTTTCCTTTTCTCCTCCAACTCTCACCTTTTCTCTCCCCACCACACATCTCTATTTAGATCCTTTCACATTGACTTCTAGCTTCTCCCACCCTTCTTTTTTGTCTTTTTACCACAGAATTTTTTAGTATCCTTTTACTTATTGAATCAAGTATTGTTTCGAATCTTCTTTTATTTTATAGGTAGATATGTTAAATATTTTATCTTTATCTCTCCAAGAGGGAGACATTAATTAAACTTCTTGGTGACCTTGTATTTACTCTGTGAAATACCAGCCCTCCTACCAACACTCCCTCCCCAAAGGACTTCCTGCTATCCCTCCTCCAGATTCTTCCAGTGGATCCAAGCCCTAGAATAGTTCTTTTCTTTTTTTCTTTTTTTTCTCTTTTCCTCCTCTTCTTTCTTTCTTCCTCTTCTCCCCTCCCTCTCCTCTGCCCTCTCCTTTCCTCGCCCCTCCCCTCCCTTCCCCTTCCCTCTTCTCCAAATAAGACTATTATATACACAAGCCTCAGATAATAGCAGCACATAATATTCACCATTTTCTGCTGTCAGCATTACTCAGTATACTGGTTGAAAATCTAAAAATAACACAACTGTACAGTAACGCCCAACTGTCAACCTATGTATTCTCTATATAAGGCTTTCTTTGCAAAGCCGAAGTTTGCCTCCCCATCCCGCTAATACAAGCACCATGGAATGTAGTCTCCAAGAAACATGGAAATGGAGAGAGTGGTGCCAGGCCAGGGTGGAGGGCTGATGATTTTTTGAGAGACTGAGAAAGTCAGGAAGAAGACCAGCATGCATGTTCTTAAATTCAGGGCCTGTGGCTGTCAGAGGAGGGGTTTAGTGGAGTTCACAGATGCATCAGATGTTCCTGGTTTTGGCGCCATGGATGTTCCATTTCACTTCAGACCCAATCAACCACAACTCCAGCCAAGGCCTAGCCAGAGAGGCAGCTGAATGGGGACTACAGTTCCAAGACAGAAGCTGTAGTGTCCATAGATGAAAGAGAGATATTTCCTGGGATAAAGGGGAATAAGCAGCAGACATTAGACAGCTGTGGAAGAAAGCACTCGTCTTTATCAGTGACGAAGATGCTGCACTGAAAAATCTGAATTACTGATAGAAACTCAGAATTTCCTGTAATTAATAAGTAGCAAGGGCTACTCTGTTAACTATTTTTACTATTTACTTATATTTATAACAAGAATATCAAAAGCCTTCTGAAACATGGTGGAGGACCATTTGCAAAGCTTGGATGTCTCAGTAGGATCCGTCTAGCCAAGTTCAGGTCTCCCGTACTGTCACCGCAGGACAGATCCCTGATGGCAGCTGCTTTGTGGTGTTCCCTACTAGTTGTGGCAAGTGGGAACAGTGCCCGGCTCATAGCACGTCCTCCATAGGTGTTGAATATCCAAGTAAGGTTTTTGACAAATTGCTGATGAGGAAGACTTAGAAATGAAGGCCGGGAACCACCATCTGTCATTCCTCCTTTGTCATGTACAGTCATGTTTGCCAACTATACATGTTCCACACAATGAGATCAGCTAATCATTGACTCAATTCATAAAGTTCCAAATGGAAGGATTTTATAGTAGAAAATTGAACTGGCTTATTCCCAGAACAGGCACAGCATTACTATTGTAAAAAATTATAAACTTTTTAATAGAGCAATTTTAGTTTACAGAAAAATTGGGCAGAAAGTACAGAGGTTTCTCTCTGTATTCTCCATAGTATTGCCTGTTGTTGACTTGAATTAGTGTGGTACATTTGTTATATTTGATGAGTAGATCTTGATACATTATTATTAACTAAAGTCCATAGTTTATCTTAGAGTTCAGTCTGTGTTACACAGTTCTATTGACTTTGGTAAATGCCTAATGTCACATGTCCACCATTACAGTATCATACAGAAAATTTTCAGTGCCCTAAAAGTTCTGTCCTCCAGATATTTATCCTTCCCTCCCTGTCTACCCCCTGGAAACCACTTATCTTTTTAGTCTCTGTAGTTTTGCCTTTTCCAAAATATCATATACTTGAGATGTATTTAACCTTTTCAGATTCGATTTTTTTCACTTAATCATATCCATTTAAGATTCCTCCATGTCTTTTCATGGCTTAATAACTCATTTCTCTTTACTGCTAAGTGATAATCCATTATATGAATGTACCACAGTTTGCTTATCCCTTCACCTGTTAAAGGACATCTTTGTTGCTTCAGTTTTTGGCAATTATGAATAAAGCTTCTATAAACATTTGTGTGTAGGTGTTTATGTGGATATAAGTTTTCAACTCATTTGGGTAAATACTGAGAAATATGATTGTTGCATCATGTGGTATAACTATGTTTAGCTTTGTTAAGAAATTGCTGCCAAACTGTCTTCCAAAATGGCAGTACCGTTTTGCATCTCCAACAGATGAGAGTTTTTGTTGCACCATATCTTCACCAGCCTTTGGTGTTGTCAGTGCTTTTGATTTTAGCCATTCTAGTAGATGTGTGGTGGTGTCTCCTCTGAATTTGCAATTCCCTAATGGCAAATAATGTTGAGTACCTTTTCATATGCTTATTTGTCATCTGCATATCTTCTTTGGTGAGATCTGTTCAGATCTTTTGCCCCCTTTTGAATTATATTGTTTGTTTTTCCTATAATAGAGTTTTAAGAGTTCTTTGTATATTTTGAATAAAGTCCTTTATCAGATATGTGTTTTGTAAATACTTTCTCCTAGTCGGTAGGATTGTCTTCTCATTCTCTTAACAGTATCTTTGGCAGTGCAGAAGTTTTAAATTTTAATGAAGCCAACTTACCAAATTCTTGCTGGGATAATGCTTTTGGTGTTGTATCTAAAAACTCATTACTAAACCCAGGGTCACCAAGATTTTTTCCCTATATTCTAGCTGTTTTATAGCTTCGATTTTACATTTAGGTCTGTGATGAGTTTTGAGTTAAGTTTTAGGACAGGTGTAAAGTTAGTATCTAAGTTCATCTTTAAAATGATTGACCAGTTATTCCAGCATCATTTGTGGAAAAGACTATGCTTTCTCCATTAAATTACTTTTGCTATTTTTGTCAAATTCAGTTGCTGTTATCTGTATGGGTCCATTTCTGGCTCTCTGTTATGTTCCATTGATGTATTTGTCTATTCTTTCACCAACAGTACATTGTTTTAATTACTGTTGCTTTATAGAAAATTTTGAAGACAGGTAGTATCATTTCCCTCATAAAGTAGACTTTGATTTTCTTTTTCAGTGTTGTGTTGGAGGTATGTCAGAACTAGTAGGTAAATAAGTGCTGCAGAATCTAATGCATAGCATAGTGATTATAGTTAACAATACTATGTTATAAACTTCAAAGTTGCTGGGACACTAAATCTTAATTGTTCCCTATAAAAAAAGATGATAATTATATGACCTGGTAGAAGTGTTAGTTTAGCTGAAGCTATAGTGGTAATCATATTACAACATATAAATATATCAGCATGTTGCACACCTTAAACTTATACAATGTTGTACGTCAATTATATTTCGATTAAAAAAAAGAATAAGCTTCCCATAGCTATATTCTTATATTAAAAAATATTGTGTTGGTTATTCTGGATCTTTTGCCTTTCCACATAAAGTTTAGAATCAGTTTGTAGATGTCCACCAAATAAATTGCTGGGATTTTTATTAGGAAATTTCTTGAGTCTCTAGATGAAGATGGGAAGAACTGACATCTTAACAGTATTGACTCTCTGTATCTATGAATGTGGAATATCTGTTTATTTAGATCTTTGATTTCTCTCACCAGAATTTTGTAATTTTCCTCATATAGGTCTTATAATATTTTGTTAGATTTATATCCGAATATTTCATTTTGAGGCCTGCTTATATAAATGGTGCTTTGTTTTTAATTTCAAATTCCAATTGTTCATTGCTAGTATATAGGAAAGAAAGAATTTACTTTTCCATGTTAACAAAATTTTTGACACATTCTAATGTTTAAAGCAAGTCACAGAGGGAGAGACTACAGAAAGTATGAATATTGAGTTTCTTTGAGGGCCACTGGTGTAAGAGATCCCCACATTGGAGAAGTGATTTGTACACATGACTATTAGACAACCACCAGACTTCTTTCATTCATGCCCTAAGTTGTATGGTACTGGTGAGGTCGTACAAGTCAATTTCTAGTGTGGGTAGGGGAGGCTTTGTGGATGAGACCCAAACTGAAAATGCTAGTGCCGAAACCCTCTCCATGGGCAAAGAACTGGGATTTGCAATGTATTTTCCAGGTTCTTCTTGACTGTGTCAGAGCCTCTAAGGTTTAGTGACCTCCTCCTGGTTTGTAAATTATGTCTGAAAGAGTATTATTTTAAAAATTAAATCTAAGCCTAACACCCTTTGAGGATGTCTTTAAGCTAATTTTGAAGAAGAAGAATAAATAGGAAAGACCAGTCTACTCTGTTATAAGATGTATTATATAGATAATCAAGATTGTGTGGTCTTGGCCGAGGGATAATCACAAAGATCAATGGAATTAGAACTGAGAATCCAGACATAAACCCACACAAATAGTGGCTAGTAGATTCTTGACAAAGGTTCAAAAACAATTCAGAAGGATAGCCTTTTCAACAAATGGTGATGGAGAAATTGGACATCCATAGATACTCCCCTCTAAAAAATGAAGGAGAAAAGAAAGAATCTTAAATTCCACATATGAGTGAAATCGTATGGTATTTGTCTTTCTCTGACTTATTTTGCTTACATGATACCCTCTAGCTCCATCCATGTTGTTGCAGATTTAAGAACAAAACAAAAGAACATAGAAACTAAGGGACAGATTCTTAACTATACAGAACAAACTGATGGTTACCAAAGGGGCAGGGGTGGGGGATGGGTTAAAGAGGTGATGGGGATTAAGGAGGGCACTTGTGATGAACACCATATGGTGTCAAATGGAAGTGTCGAATCACTAAATTCTACTCCTGAAACTAATATTACATTGTATGTTAACTAACTGGAATTTAAATAAAAAGTTGGAAGAACAAAAAAAAGAAAAAAAGCTTGACCCAAACCTCATGCAAAAATTAACTCAAAATTGACTTTTAAATGTAAATGTAAAAGTATGAAACTTTTAGGAAAAAAATAGAAAATATTTGGGATCTAGGGCTAGGCAAAGAATTTGTAGACTTAACAACAAAACATGATCAGTAAAAGGAAAAAAATTGGTAAATTGGACTCTTGAAACTAAAAACTTTCCCTCTGTGGAAGTGCCTTTGAAGAGGATGAAAAGTCAAATCCAAGTATCTAACAAAGTAGTAGGTTCTAGAATATATGAAGATCTTTCAAATCTCAGTATTAAAAACCAAACCATCCATTAGAAAATGGCAAAGACATGAAGAGACATTTCAAGGGAGAGCATATTCAGATAGCAAATAAGCACATGAAAAGATGTTCCATATCATTAACTGTAAGGGAAATGCAAACTAAAGCTGCAGTTTGGTATCACTACACATTTATCGGAACACCTGAAATAAAAAATAACCACAGCAAATACTGGCAAGGACGTGGAGAACTAGCTCACTTATACACGCTGGTGGAGTGCTAAATGGTATGGCCACTCTTGAAAAACAGTTTGGCAAGTTATAACACACACACACACACACACACACACACACAAACACACATGAACCCCTAAACTAAACATGAAATTGTGACCCCCAAAGTAGGCACTATCTCAGGGAGATTAAAAACTTACATTCACATAAAAACTTGTATGTAAATATTTACAGCAGTTTTATTTGTAATGTCTACAAATTGTAAGCAGCCCAGATGTCCTTCTATCAGGGAATGGCTAAACATACTGTGGTATATCCATACCATGGGTATCACTCAGAACTGAAAAGGAACAAACTATTGATAAATGCAACAACCTGGATGGCACTCCAGAGCATTACTCTGATTGAAAAAATGGCAATCCCAAAAGATTACATACTGTACAATTCCATTTCTATGCCATTACTGAAATGACAAAACTCTAGAAATGGAGAACAGATTAGTTGTTACCAGGGTTTAAGGATGAGCCTAGGGCGGAGTGAGTACGATTTTAAAAAGACAACGTGAGGAATACCTGTGGTGGTGGAAATATTCTGTATCTTGACCTTACTAATGTCAGTATACTGGTTGTGATACTGTACTACAGTTTTGCAAGGTGCTATCGTTGGGAGAAACTGGGTAAAGCATATGTGAGAACTCTGTGTATTAACAACTGCATTTGAGTGAGCCTACAGTTATCTCAAAATGAAAAGTTTAAAATAGAACACTATTATTAATGTATAATTTAAGTATAGTGAAGTGTTCAGATCAGTCAGTTTAATCCATTTTGTCTAATACATTCACTCAGGTGTATGCCCCTTCCCAGGTAATCCTGCCCTAAGAGGAGCAACCACTGTTGTGGTTTTGATTTTTCTTACTGTATGTATTTAACCATATGTACTTACCATATACCTATGTAGTTTCTCGTTCCCTCAGTCTGGCTTCTTTCACTCAGCATAATGCTTTTCAGATTGACCCACTGTTATTGTGTGTATTGGTAGTTTGTTTCTTTTTAATGCTTTGTAGTGTTCCAGTTACAGATGCGTCCTAGTTTGTTCCCACTTGTTGGACATCTAGTGTTTAGGTCTTACGTTTAAAGCTACTGTCAACATTCTTGAAAAAGACCTGTGGTGGAAATAATGTTTTCATTTCTCTTGGATAAACACTTTGGAGAGGAATTTTTAGATTGCAAGTTTAGCTTTTTAAGAATCTGACCCTTTTCCCAAAGTGGCTGTACCATTTTACACCCCCACCAGCACTATAGGAGAGTTCTGGTTGCTCCACACCTTCATCAACATTTGGTAGAGTTGGTCTTTCTTATTTACTCATTCTAGTGGCTATGAAGTGATAGGTCTTTGTGTTTTAATTTGCATTTCTCTAATGCCTAATGATATCGAGCACTTTGTTATGTGTTTATTCACCTTTCATACCTATTCTTCAGTGAAGTGTTCAAAAGAACTCTTCTTTTGAAAGAGTTGCTTTATGTCAGGAAATATTTGGCCATTTATATCTCTTTAGCTTTTTGGTTTGTAGGTGTTTCTGTGTTCCATGGACCTCCACTTTTTTCAGGTGTATGCATGGTGAATATTTTCCCCTCATGTGTGACTTGCCTAGTTTTAAGTAGTGAATTCTTCTTGACTTACCTGAGTTGCTTATTATAGTTGAAAGGCTCTTTCTGTGTCTAGTGGAAAATTAAAAAAATAGCATCGTTGATTATTTTTCTTGGGTCTATGCCTCATGCTCTTTCCATTTTGTCTCTGGGTCTTTGTTGGTTCTTCTACCTGCATTGCATCTTGCCTCTTTATATCTCTTTGGGTAGCTTTTCTTATCAGCTTTTCTCTCTTTTCTCTAACAATAGCCACTTGTCCATTTTTTTCTTTTTTTTAGTACTACCTTTGGTATCCAGATCTGCATCAAGCCGCCTTATGGACCTTTCTTAATTCTATGTCTAGTTCAAGTAAATGCCGGTAAATGTATATATTTACTATAGTCTCTCAAGAAAATGCCAAAGAGGTGGGGTTTCCAGATAAAATATACAGAACACCCAGTTAAATTTGAATTTCACATAATGCTTTCTTTAGTGGAAATATGTGCTATACATAGTATAAATTTCTTCCATATAATATTTGGGATATACTTATACTGTAAAATTATTCATATAACTGGGTATCCTGTATTTTTACTTGCTAAATTTGGCTACCCAACGAAGCAGGATGACATAATGCAAATGAAAATTCCAGAAGTTAACATTCTCCGTCCCTTTCCATCTCCCACAACATAGAGCAGATGGTCCCAAAGTTTTCCCTACCCTCTCTTCCATGCTAAGCTCCCAAGAACAGCTAACTCAGGCTAAACAGGGTCTGCTTTGTCCAGATTCCACAGTACATCTTTTACTTTTTGTTTTGTACTCACTTTCGCCCTTCACTCGTTATCTCCATTGAAACCACAGATTCTGGTCCTGGCTCAACTGCTCTTTTAACCTCCTTCCTCTGGGAAGGTTGTAAATACTTATCATTCATTGTTTTTCCCTTGTTGGAATAGGCTAAAGTCACAGATAAAAAGTTCTGCAACTTTGCTTTTTCTAGCATTCTTACGTCACAACTTCTCTTCAAGGGTGTGTTCTTTTCTAGTATGTTCTGCAATGCATTACAGCCTAGATTCTTCCCTTAGAACAACATTAAGGCAACTTCCGTTAAGATTACTTATGCCCTCTTGGTTGCCTCCAGGTTCTTTCTTGAAATTTTCCTTTAACTTCTGATGGAGGCCGTCATCAAGATGGCCTGCTTAAGGTGAGGGAGTAACTGGGGACTGAAATCCAGCATGTACTCTGCTCTCCAGCCCATGCTAACTGTCCTAGGCTAAGAGGTCCAAAAATTAACACTCTTACTTCATCTGAGTCCTAAAAATATTGAGAGCAAGTTGAAGAATTCAGGCAGATGGAGAATAAAATATTTATTACAGGTCAAGATAGGTTGAAAGACAGGATTAGATATGAGCCAACAATGGATTCTAATTCTGGTCTGCTGAAATAGACAGATATACAACCTAGTCATAGAAATTACTGGACCCTCAACGTGGAGCACTGCCCCAAGAGGAACCTAGGGCAAGAGGAAAAGACCAGAGTGTGCACTTCCTTTGGATCGCCAGTGCTCCCCATGAGGAAACTGGCAGCTTCTTTCCCAAACCTACCCACAGGCAATGTCATGGATTAGATGTGTTGGACACCTATTGTGAACCACTTTATGTGCTGTCACCCCACTTCCTATTCTAGCTGCTAGTGAGCCTGTCAGTTCTGCACAGGCTTTGAATGCCTTTGTGCACTGCAACCTGAAAATACCTCTGTCCACATCTTGCTTCTAGCTCCAGGGCTTTTCTGATGCTTCGTTGTGGGATGGGCATGCTTGACATGTGTTCAAATACAACCTGAGTTTGCACCCAAGAGTCACCTTTGACCAATGGGGATGAAAGCTGGTAGATTAAGTGCTTCCCTCATTTTTCCTCTATGTGGACCGTTCTGAGATACATTTTAGAAGGTTCATGGGAGCAGGTACCAGTGGCTAGCTCAATGTATTAGCTTTCCCTCTTTTCCTATACCACTTGTTTCTCTTTTATTCCCTGAGATCACTTCCTGCATTAATTCCAGGCCTGCAAGACTTTGTCTATGGCTCTGTTTTCAGAGAAGCCAGGCTGAGACACTAGGGAAGGAGGGGTGGGTGAAAGAGTAAAGAGAGGCAAAGAGTGTTATGTTAATAGGTGTCCTTCCATCTGGAAGAAAAAATCAAATGGAGTGTAAGAAGTTCTTCTCGAGTGGGTAAAATAACAGGGTTTCCATCTAGACTAAGGATGAAAAAGATATTCTTTGATCAGTACAATTCTTAGATAGTAAGAAAGCTAAGAAAATTAGTCTTTTTCTTACTGGATCTGAAAGGAGACGAAAACAAGTTGAAGAGGTGGAAGGTGAGCCCTAACCATGGATATGAGGCTTCCAAGTGATGGAAACCCCCAGTCAGGAGGAACTCACATTGGAAAACACTTGCTCTGAGCAAAAAAAAAAAAAAAAAAAAAAAAAAAAGAAGAAGACTGGACAGATTTAGGACTTTTCTTAGTTCTGTGTGATTAGTTGTATACAACTGTTTTTATGAGAATCTTATGGGCATAGTGGATATTAGGGCTGTAATTTTAAATCTACTTCCTCTAGTTCTTGTGTCTTTTACAATAGTTGAGGTGTTTTTGTTTTTAGGTTTTATTTTTTAAGTGATTTCTACACCCATTGTGGGGCTTGAACTCACAACCCTGAGATCAAGAGTCTCATGCTTTTCCAACTGAGGCAGGCAGGTGTCCCTAGAATGGTTGAGTTTGACTAAAGGAGATCCTAGTGCGCATCTATGATGTGCAGAAAAATCACTGGCCGTAAAAGACTTTCTGTTGTCATAAGTGCAGTATGGTCTGCCATCATAGTTGAAGTTTGGGCAGTGGTATCCCCCTGGGGAGGCTGGGCTGTGTATTACATGGGCAAGAACAGCCTCTGGGAAGCTAGGCTTTTCTCATAGTGCTGATTCTGGCTACTGCACAGCCCAAACAGTTTTTGTCTCCAGCTTTGATGTCTACCCTTAATCTATAATCTTTCTTGCATGGTGCTGAATCATACCTCTGAACTCACTTTAGGTAGAGGTAGCTTGTTGCTCCTTCCAAGCTTTTAAACTGAAACCACTGCTTGAGCTCATTGTTATGTCCTTTTTATGGGACAAGAATTACCTGCCAGCAGAAGCTCTTCACAAAAACATATACTCCATGCAAGAGAGCTTGGAAAATCTTGGGATGAATGGGCCTCAGGCCAGAAAGCATTCATCATGGCTAGAGTCTTTCTGTCACAGCTGGAATCTTTCCTTTTGAATCGCTGTCTGCCATGCATACTGAAACAGCAATCTTTGGAATTTTTAATATGGTGCTGCTAACTTGAATGTGTCCCAGTTATTCTTTTTAGAAAGACAGCTTATTTTCTTGAACAGAGATTAGGCTTGTAAATGTGTCCTCATTAGCAGGGCAGAAGGAGGTTAAGAACTGGGCACTTATCCAGAAAGCCCTGGCCATCCCGTGAGTGTCCTGGATGCAGAGGAGCTCTGGGTGGCCTGTAGGGGGACTTCCTTTTCAGGGCTGCCCTTTCTGCCAGGCGGATGTAGAGCTGAATCACTAAGGACACAATGGGAAGGGAGGGGCAAAAAATAAAGGCTTTATATTTCCTCTCCAGGGACCAGCTCCCATCTCACCTGCCAAATTGTCCACTTCACCCCGGAAAGCAACAAAGGTAAAGAGAAGTATTTCTGTACTTCATTATTTCAGCTGTGCTTGTTGTCCGAGAGGAGCAGATAAGAGCAGTATAATGGGGCAGTTGGACAGGTGTGTAATGAGCCAAATGAGCGTGAAGATTGTTTTTGGATTGAGTGTGTCTTTTGCTGATCTCTTGATGAACACATTAACATGTTTGCAATACATTAACATTGATGGTGTGCATTTTTAAAATCCTTGAGGCAGGCTGACTGAATTTCAAACCTCTGATTTGTTTAGCAAAATAGATCCCTGTTGATATTTTCTACTTACTAATAACCCTTATTCAGAGCAGAGCTTGTTGCACATGGCTCTGGCGTCTGTGTGATGAAACTTTTCTTAGTTCCTTAGAAGGTCTTAACTGCACTGGAGTGACCTTATTAGTAACTTAACGTGTTGGGAAGAATGCCTTACAATGTTCTGTCCTCTTGCAATACTTTAGTGGCAGTATCCCCTTTTAAGATACGTTTCTTCCTCACATTTCCTGAATAGTTCTTTTTTCTAGGAATCCTCTTTCTTAACCTAGAAGGGCTGCAGCCTTGGGCATCCTGTTACTGTTTTTCTCCCATGACAGCTTCCAGGTGACACATTCCTTTTGCTTGGGGGGGATTTTTCTTCATCTAAAAGCAGATAGAAAAGTACACTAAAAGAAATTTTCTGCCATTCCTTCCTTCTTCGGGAGCTCACTTCAAAGTCCTTCTGTGGGTCTGTGCATCTGCAGTAGGGTTCTGTGTGTCTTGGGACTTATGTCTTTCATGGCGTGCTCTTTTCTGAAACCAAATGCATAATATTAATTAGACTAGAAATTATAAAACATTTATACTGTTGATTTCTCTAGTACATACCCATTGTTGGGTGATTGTGCAAGACACGGATGACTTTACAGGTAGGTTTTCCCTGCCCTCGAGGAGCGCTAAGTCTAATGAGGAAGACTAACTTATTCAGTGAATAAGAATCTGTAAATTCGTCCACACATTTGTGTCTCAGTGTCTCACAAAGACAACTACTCAGGTGTAGAAGAAACAGTCAATTAAGGTTACCAGGTAAAATCCATTGAACACCAGATTAATGTGGATACTCTGTTGTGCTAACAGCCAGAAGGGTGAAATTTTGGAAAATGAATGATGACAGTAGAGCTCTTAAGAGCTAGGTTAATGATAGTGAAAACTCTGTCTTGCAAATAAGTGTGCCAAATACAAAGTTCATGCATTAATTTAAGTTATGTATTCCCAATAACTTTTGAGAAAAACCTAAACCTAAAGCTTTTCTTCTTGGTGCTATGGTTAAATGCTTGAAGAGCTAGAAGATCTTATTGTGAAGTGAGGGAAATAATACTCTATTTAATAACCATTAACTGTTAGAGTACACCTATCAATGCCTTGTATCTTGGACAGAATTTCTTAATTTTTCTGGTAAGATGCTATCCTTATAAAATAGGGATAATAATGATAATGCCATAAAAATAAAACCATTTTACCTCAAATAAAAGCTTATCTGAGTAGTATCCAGTGGCAAGTGGAAAGAGCATGGGTTTCAGAACAGATGGGCTTGTGTTCAAAATATGGCTCCCCCACTTACAGTGTGTGAATTCCCAAACCCTCACTGCCTTGTCTGCAAAACTGGGGTAACACGACCCATCCTGTAGGACTTAAATTCTGAATAATGTATACAGTGCTTGGCACCTACACGAACCCTGCCATTCAGTCATTTCCTTTACAAGGAAATCTCACACAGGTGTGTAAAGGGGTGTGTGTGAGGATGCTCCTCACAGCCCTGTTGCTGATGGTGTGGAGGAGGAGGCCATTGGGTGTCTGTCTCTGGGGAGTGGACAGGCAAAATGTGAAAGCATGAAAACACAGTACTTACAAGTTACAGATGATGTTTCCAGAGTAACCTGGATGAGTCTTAAAAATGTAGTACTCAGTGAAAAATAAATTATTTAATGTAAGCTCATTTATGCAAACGAAAAAAATGCATAAAGTAAAGAAACATTTTTTAAGGACACGTGTAAATAAAAGAATATGCTTTAAACAAATTATAAGTGTTGTCTCTGGGGATGGAAGAGAAAGGAAATGAACTGGGTTGAAGTCAATAAGCAAAGAAGAGAATTGTGGTCCAATGATGGCTGTGCCAAGAAAACCAAGGGGTGTGATTACTTCAGTCCTCTATGCTATGTGGTTAAAAAAGAAGAAAGAAACAAACAGGTTAATAATATAAGAGTGAATAGGGTGCCTGGGTGGCTCAGTTGGTTAAGCGTTTGCCTTCTGCTTAGGTCACAATCCTGGGGTACTGGGACTGAGTCCTGCATCGGGCTCCCTGCTCAGTGGGAAGTCTGCATCTCCCTCTGTCCCTCCCCCCGCTTGTGCTCACTCTCACTCTCTCTCTCTCACAAAAATAAATTTTAAAAAATCTTTAAAAAATAAAAAAAATAGGAGTGCAAGGTTCACATAGGTGGTCATATCCCCATACTCTTTTCCTGGGTGCCTCCATAAGTGTAGGGCTACTGTAACTCTGCTATGTAGGCAGGCTTTTTATAATGACAATATGACATAGATTTTAAGAGAATAAGTTTACATTTACTTAGAAATGTGAAATCTGAAATTGCATTCTAGAGCCTGACTCCATTAGCTAACAATGTATACTGAAATGCAGAATGCAGTATGAAGAGTATAAGGTTTGGACATGCTTCATGGTTGGACCAAAATCGGTTTCTTATTAAAGTAACTCAATAAAGAACTTTCAAGGATGTTATTATTATTAGACCTGTTACAGAGAGCTCTATTAAAATGAACTTGAACAGTGTCCTGTTAAAGGTATATACTAGTATTTTCATTAAATAAGATTAGCACTAGTTTTGTGTTATACCTTTAAAAAAAACTATTAGGAGCAAAGAAAAATACAGTCCAGTCTGATAATGTAACTGCTGGGCTCTATTATACTATGTTGGGTGGTCTGATGAATAGAATAGGTAGCTCTCGTCCTTAATGATTATTTTAAGACAACTAGTTTCAATTACAGGGATGTGTCATCACCATTTCTTGCCGTATAAATTTGGTGGGTCATTATTTTGAAAGTCCCCAAGTGACATGTTTCCTTTCAGTCTCTCTCTGCCTGAGAAATGCTGAGCTGTGCACTGTCCTCCCTGCCCCAGATCTGAGGCCTTTACCCTAGGCTTGGCTTTGTTTGGCTTGTAAGGCACAAAACACTATGTTTTAGTGACAGGTATGACACTAATGTCTAAATCAGTAACCCAACAGAGTCACACCCCAGAGAACACATTTCCAGTGAGCTCAGCTCAGATATATACTGTCTGAAAACAAGGCAAGTTAGTAACTAAAATAAATATACATGGGTGGAGGTAATAGACTGGCTGTCTGTCATAATAGCCTAGAGAATACAGGCCTGGACTTGGATTCTGTAAGAGTGCACACCTGTAATCTAGAAGATGAGAGGAAGAAGAATGAAGTAGTTCCAGATCGCTGGGGGACTAAATGAGGGAAAAGATGTAGCTGGGCTAGAAATGTGTGAATGTGAGGTATGTGGGCTAATTGGTTCTAGCGGACAAGGGTGTATAAAGAAATCCCTAAAGTAAGTCGGGATGCTTTTAGCTGCAACTAGTGGAAGACTTGATGAAATGAGAAAGCGTAAGGAAACATCATCTTACATGACAAGAAATCCCAAGGTAAGACAGATCCAGGGTGGGTTAATCTGTCTACTCAGTTCTGTCCACCATTCCTCTCTGACATCTGGCTTATCCTCCTGGGCTGGCTATAGCACACTCCCACAACTAGCTGTCATGATAGTAGTCACATGAAGACAAAACAACTCTGAGAGGAAGAAGAGGGCTGGCTTCCCCCATGAGTCTTTTATCAAAGGGAGGCCTCTTCTAGAAGCCCCGCAGTGACTTTTTGTCCTTATTGGCAAAAATCATGACACCTTCAGATCTTTAAAATTCTATTTATTTCCCTCTAAATTTGACTGAGGAATAATTGAAAAATATAGGGGCGCCTGGGTGGCTCAGTCGTTAAGCGTCTGCCTTCGGCTCAGGGTGTGATCCCAGAGTCCTGGGATCGAGCCCCGCATCAGGCTCTTTGCCCCCCTGGGAGCCTGCTTCTTCCTCTCCCACTCCCCCTGTTTGTGTTCCCTCTCTCGCTGGCTGTCTCTCTCTCTCTGTCAAATAAATGAATAGTATCTTAAAAAATATATAATATTATATATTTAAAGGGTGCAATGTGATGATTTCATGTACATAAACATTGTGGAATGTTTCCCAAGATCACATCCATCGCCTCACATAGTTAACTGTTTTTTGTTTTGTTTTGTTTTTGGAGAGGATGCTTAAGATCTACTCTCAGCATCTTTGAACTATACATTACCATAGTATTAACTGTAGTCACCATGCTGTACTTAGATTCTCAGAACTTCTTATAACTCAAAGTCTGTACCTAATTAGTCACTAATGTGGGATAATTACCTCAGTTGGCTTAAGCCAATCAAGGAAGTACTTCTTCTCTGAAGTACATGGCTAAGAGAAAGCCGCTTCATGGGATCTGTATTTTCTTAGCAGAGAAGAAGGGAAGGGAAGGGCTGAGCAACAGGCAATCAATTTTTTTACTGTGCCATCTGGGGAGAATTTGAAGGTATCTGGAAATAGAAAAGTGTTCTCCTCCTATGAGGCTGTGAAGGTGGGTAGTCTAGTGGGATAGCATTTCGTTTGGCTGAACTTGTGTAACTCGAGAATTTCTTTTTTTAAAAAATATTTTATTTATTAGAGAGAGAGAGCGAGAGCACGAGTTAGGGGCAGAGGCAGAGGGAGAGGGAGAAGTAGACTCCCCGCTGAGCATGGAGCTGGATGCAGGGCTCAATCCCAAGACCCTGAGATCATGACCTGAGCTGAAGGCAGAGGGGATGCTTAACCAACTGAGCCCCCCAGGCGCCCTCGCACGAGAATTTTTCTATACAAATTCCAGGATGAGGGGGGTCTTATGGCATGGACAGTAAGAGCACAAAGACCTAATTCCTTCTGCTCTTTTGCTGCAGAACAATTTTAAATGTATACAAATGATAGTGAGACAGCTTTGAAATACTGGTTGAAAGGAAGAGATTCTTCTATTCGTTAGAGTCTGAAACTACTGGGAATTCCCACCTCTATCATTTACAGATTTCTCAAAAACTATGAATATGTAATTTTTCATGAAACAGTGCACTCAGACTCTTAAATTCATGAAATGTAATAACTGAACTCTATAGATTATCTGTATTTCCAAGTGATATTCTGAGATTTTTTTTTCCCCATCTCTTCTCAGATACTGCTGGGCATAAAATGGATTCTCTCAGCACAGCGAACGTTGAATTTTGCCTTGATGTGTTCAAAGAACTGAACAGTAACAACGTAGGAGATAATATCTTCTTTTCACCGCTGAGCCTGCTCTATGCTCTAAGTATGGTCCTCCTTGGTGCCAGAGGAAACAGTGCAGAGCAGATAGGAAAGGTATGGAACACAGCAAAGATTTCCCCATAGCTTAGAGGTCTTCATGCACCCCTGTGGGTCAGCCAAATGCTCACATCTTTATACCAAGGAAATTCTGCCATCTTGTGAAAGAAGAAACATTTAGGAAAATCGTATTTCTTAAAAATGAATAATGGCTTAAATAATGCCATAATGATAATGCAAATATCATAATACATGTAGCCCAGTCTCTTCCTTCCCATCAGTGCTCTCATGCATACATTTCTGCAGTGTGCTTTTAGAGTTCACTTTTTCAGTGATTTAAATATGACAGAGAACACATATGTGGTACTATTCTTGCCGTCTGGAATTTTAACTTGAAATAAAACTTAATGACACTTTAAAAGCTATCACGTTTTTAAAAATATTCATTAGTACATTTGAAGTTCATAAAAGCCCTATGTAGCAGGTAGGGATTGTTATCCCCATATTGCAGATGGGGAAACTGAGAGGGACTAAGAGAAAAGGGGTGCTTTTCTTGCTCTCAAAATAGGTATTGTACTGGGACACCATGTAATGTTTTACATGACCCCAGATGGGCACTGTCATAGTAAATAGCTTGAGAATGGTAGGAGGGGGCAGAAGAGCCTCGTGGACAAGAGCTCCGTCCTGAAAACTGACAGATGGTAGTCGGGGAATATCTTTCTTGAGCTCTGGTTTACCAAGCATGAAATGGGGATAATATTATCTACTTACAAAGCTGTTGAGAAGGTTCAGTGAGATATATGAAGGCTTAGTTCAGTACTCAGAATATGACATCACTAAATGTTAGCTGTTATTGTTGGTCTTTTTCTGAAATGGAAAAACAGATGCTTGTAAATACTCACTTTTATAGACTGTATGTAGCTTTTGATGCCAGTCGATCCCTCTTTTTCTTTTGTAGGTGCTTCACTTTAATCATATTGCAGAGTCGTTAAAACCAGAGTTCAAGGACTCAGCTAAGGTATGATAATATCATTGCTGAGCTGTCAAATGCTCTTTAACATAAGGGCACCAAGAAATTATAGTGCACGGGTTGAGTAACAGAGCCTCTATTTGTCGTTTAAGGGAGTTAGCAGTGTCTCCCTCGATCTACTCCTTTGGTCTTCCTGATAATTGCTACGGCCTGTAGAGTTAACATAATGGTAATAAGGATAATAACGATGATGAAGTCCCCCAGATTTTATCACACTATTTATTGTCATCCTTGCTCAAACTTTCTGTTCTTTTATGGACTGCGCCATAGATCTTAATATGGGATTGAGTCTGCCAGCCTTATATACAGATTGGTAGATTTTTTCAGTGGGGTCACTGAGGATGGACCCTGATGTTTGCCTTATAGTTAGACCCTGGGAAAACAGGGCCTGATGCTCCCCAGCCCACATTGCCTGGGACCATGGTCTCTGCTCTTTTCTAGTAGGAGAATTCCTTTAGACATCAAAATTATATAGAATTCACACATGAAGATGGTTGTGTTTGATTTTGATTGATTGAGAAAACACATAAATGCCTATAGGTTCACAGAACCCCACTTGTTGTGAGGAGTTGAAAGCTCGTAGTTTGGGAAACTTTGCTTTAGGGACTGTAGGTATACCCCTGTAATGTCCTTGAGTTTGGATGCATCAAAGTTGTAGGTGTAACAGAATTGCTCCTGTGATGGATGAGTAAGGTCAGTTCAGTGAAGGGCTGAAGTGTTTGGTTACATGGTCACACAGAAAACTGAGGCATTGAAAGTAGTGTGATAGAAAAGAGAGATGATTCTGTAGGTGCAGGGATAGCAATAAAACTTGGATCATTGCCCTGAAGACCCCACTAGGATCTCTCTATGAAAACTTGTGCTTTTGGACTAACCCATTGGGGTCAGCAAGTGCTTATGTGTTTTGCAATAGCTTATAATCCTGCACACAATCTGTGAGTAATGTCACGGAGTGCTGAGATTATTGTGCTAGAGGAAATCTAGAGAAGGAACATGCTTTAAACACTCCAACTCCTTGTTTGTTAGTATTCTCTACCCTTATATTCAGAGGCAATCATCTTGCTCTCTACTTATTGTTTTCACATTATTTATAACCCTCCGATGGCAAGAAATCAAGCAACTTAATACTCCATTCTTTGTTTACTGATGCTTCAGTGCAGCCAAGCTGGAAGGATTCATTCAGAGTTTGGAGTCTTATTCTCTCAAATCAACCAGCCAGACTCTAACTATACCCTCAGCATGGCCAACAGACTCTACGGGACAAAGGCAGTGGTGTTCCATCAGGTATGTTCATGTGGAATGCTGGTCCACAACTCTCTTGGCATCCTGTATGTTCTAAATTTCACACTGTAAAATCAGTGAAGAGTGAGAAGAGCTACATGACATTCATCTTTAAGAGATTAAATTTGAGCTGACTTAGAGTTTCAGTGGAATGATTTTACCAAACTCCCATTTAAAGTTGTGAAATATCATAAAAATTTTATTTCTGCAAAAACCACCGAAGTTGTCCAAGAAGCAAGTTCAGGGATGAAGCACAAAACAAAGTAGTTAAGAATTCTCTTGTGGATCAGAAGAAAAATGGCATGCATCTCTCATCTCTTTTTCAAAGGTCCTTAATGTCAGATTACTAAGAATCAGTGGAAAGTACACTGGACTGGGAGCCCAGAGATCTGAATTCTGTTCCTTATTAGACATATGACTTTGGACAAGTCACTTTTATCTTTATTAAAATGAGAGAATTAGACTTAAATTCTTACTAGCTTCAAGATTCTAACATTGTTTATAACATTTCCCAATGGTATTATAATAATGTAGTTTTATTGAGTGTTTACTATGTGCCCTTCACTCTACTTAATACATTATAGGTATTATCACATTAACTGTCACACAGTCCTAAAGCATAAGTATAAATTAGCCATTTTGCAGTTGTGAGGCAGATTCTGAAAAGTCCGGTTGACAAAGGTCTCAGAGATAATTAAGTGGCAAAGCCTGAATTTGACCCCTGACCAAATCCATCTTCCTCTTTCAATTGCTGTGTTGTCCTGCTGTGATAGAGGTGAAATGCTAGCCTCAGAGACATAGCTTTTATTTGACCGGTTTTATTTACATGCCAGCTGGGGGAAGCAGGATGAAGTCCTGAACTTTTAATGTTTTTCTCTAGTCTGGTAATGCAGTCTGTGTCTTATAGTTGATTGTCAGAATTTCCTTCTATTGTCCTAAAAACATAGAGGGAATATTTTATGGAGTACCTGCTGAAGTGGCAGGGATGAACAGTCATGGTCCCTGAAGTTGGAACACTCCTCTTACCCCTCTGTCTCCCCAAAACAGTGATCTGGACATAAATAGCAGAGAAGTGTTGATTTGGGATAATGATGATTGCATCTGTTCCTGAAGTGTGAAGCTCCTTGTTAGTATCATGAAGATTGTCATGATCTGTATCATGGACGAGATATTATTATCTGGAAAAACTTTCATCTCATGGGCTAAGGGTGGTCACCTAAGCATGTTCCAACCACAGTTGGACCAGCTCAGGACAAGAATCATCCTGAGGCCTAGATTCTGCCCTTAGCAAGCTTTCTTTTTGTTCTATACTGGATTTAGTCCCAAGAGAACCCAGTTAAACAAATGGCAAAGCCAAATCCCAGGTGGCCCTTTTCATACTTGTCATAGTTCTAAATCTTGTATCCTCCTGCTCAGTTCATGTTGGGGTGCTGGGTCCTGCTGGACTATAGAGGTATGTCCCCAAGTTCTCAAGAATGGAATTGCAGGTAGTTTCACTTGGGTCCATGTAGATCTGGCTGCTGCCTCGGCAGTGAGGCAGTGGAAAGTTCCCACTTATAGGGATCAAGGGGCATGGGTGGTAATCAGTGGTGGGTCCAGAATGTCATATGGGGGCCAATTTGGGAACTTGGTTAAAAGGGAGGGCTAGGTTCTTTGTACTGAATTTGCACACCATTTTTACTTGGATAGTATAGGTGAATAAAATAGTGAGTTCCTTAAGATATTTTTGTTCACGTTTTACATAAAGTTGAAAAAATGCAAATTATGTACATCAGAGAATATTGTTACTGTTTTATCTATAATGACTTTTGGGGAGGTTGATATATATATAATACACACACACACACACACACACACACACACACACACACCATGGGGAGACCTGGCTCTCCATTAGACCTCAAACAAGCAAAATGTACTCACTCTGGTCCTTACTTATGTAATCACTCTAGATCTCAGTGTTCCAATGTAGAACATAGGGCAGTAACTCCCATTTGTCTGCTTTGAGAGGACAGAGTAGTGAGAGTGAACTGCAACTTGCCATTTTGCTTTGAACATTTTAGAATGAAGAATGCCAATGATATGACAGAAGAAACAACCAAACATTTCTGATCATTGCTTTTGGAAAGCTTTTTGATTTGAAATCCATTTGTTTTATTAAGAATAAATACACGTGGATTCTGCTTCCTCACAGATGTATATGCATGAGCTGCTTTTGTCTCTGTGTTGTAGATTTTAGAACACATTGAGCTGTAGGCTTTTGCTTAGCTTACACTATTTTTTGTGTGATTGTCCTTTATTTTACAGCAATATTTAACTTGTTCTGAGAAACTGTATCAAGCCACACCACAAACTGTTGATTTTGAACGGTGTCCAGAAGAAACGAGGAAAACTATTAATGCTTGGGTTGAAAGTAAAACTAATGGTAAGATTAAGTCCCACATGTGTCTCCAAACTTTATTCACACTGTTTTGATAAGCTCCCTGAGTCAGTGTTAATAAGGAAGCTGGGTGAAGTCCAGGAGCCAGCATAGGCAGGTCAAGAATGGAGGAAATGAGGGATTATTTTGAAATATTTGTAAGTATCCTCTACAATCATTTGTCCTGACTGGGAGCCAAGCTTAGTGACTGAAAATGAGAAGAACACTATTTCTACTTTCTGCGATTAAATTTAATTAAATTTAAATCTACCTTTCACGATTTTAAAATAAACCTTTAATTGTCAAATATTTCTTTAAAATTGTCAGGTTAAAGGTTTGGATTTAAAGATGTATCCATTTCATTATTAAAAAATATCTAGTTAAGGAAAGATTTAAAGAAAAACAAGTAGAGAGAATAATATAATGAATCCTTATTGACCCATCACTCAGCTGCAGGATTTACTACCTAAAGCCAGTCTTTCAGCTATACCCTCGCCCTTTTCCCACTACCTCTTCCAGGACAAATCCCAGAAACCCTCTTTTTGTCAGGCGGTTTCCTATCAAAAATACAAGTTATTTAAAAGAAAATACCACTGCACCATTATTACATCTGTAAATTTAAAAATAATCATTTAATATTAACAAATAGGCAGCGAGTTTTTGTATTTTCCCAATTGTCTCTTTTTTTGTTTGAATCAGGACCCAAATAACATTTATACATTGCAGTTGGTCAGTATGTTTCTTACATTTTGACTTTTAAATTAAACTTTTTTGATTGAACTATATATACTTATAGAAAATTCATACAGTCTATGTTTGCTGTTCAATGAATTATCACAAAGCAGAAATTATCACAAAGCAGAAATTATCACAAAAGTGAACGCCCTCAGGTAACCTCCCTCTACCTCTACCAGGTCAGGGAAATAAAACATAGTTACTAGGAAGGGCACACTCAAAGGCGGCTCTTGTGCCTCCTCCCAGAAACTAACCCACCCTATTGCCAAACATTAAAACTTCTCTGACTTCTTTTACTGTGTATTAGTTCTGCCTATTTAAAAATTTCATGTAATTGGAATCATAAAGCATATATTTAAGGTTTTTAGGTTAACATTTTGTTTGTGAGATTCAGCCATGTGACTGCAGGTTGGCATGGTTTGCTTATTTTCATTGATGTCCGTTTTGTTCTCTGGAAATACCTAAATGTATTCATCCATTCTACTGGGTCTTAATGAACACTTGGGACATTTTTAGTTTGGGTCTCTTATGAATAGTGCTGCTATGAGCATTTGATGCATATCTTTTGGTACATATAATGAATGTGATTTTGTTGGGTGGATAGCTTGGGATGGAATTGCTGATCATTTAAGGTATATATATATGCAATTTTGGAGACACCAGTTTTCTAAAGTGGTTTGCCAATGTACTTGCCCAAGCAATGAATGAGAGTTTTATTTATTCCTCAACTTTGCCAACACCTGTTAGTCTTATTTAGTCATTGTGGTTGGTTTACTTTTAATTTGCATTTCCTTTATGAATGATGTCATTGGACATTTTTCATACACTTCTTATCTTCCTTTGTAAAGTGCCCATTTGCATCTTTTGCCTATATGTAAGGATGTTTTGTCTGTTTTTTCTTACACGTTTTTAGGAGTTACTGAATGCATGTGTTGCAAATGATTTCTACCATTTTGTATCTTCCCCTAATGGTGCCTTTGATGGATCGAAGTTCTTAATTTGAAAGGATTAAAATTTATCAGTCTTTTCCTTTATAGTCAGTACGTTGGCATACTTTTAAATAAATCTTTTGCCTACTCCTAGCTCATGAAAATATTTTTATATGTTATATACTAGAAGCTTTATTGTTTCACTATAGTCAAGATTCATTTAAAAATTCATTCCACTCCACATGGACATCTAGTTGACATAGCACTACGTATTGGGAAGAGGATCCTTTCATCACTACACAGCAATATAAACTTTATCATAAACTGGATGACCATATATGTGTGAATCTGTTTCTGCGTTCAGTGTGCTCCATTTGTCTACTTATTCCCATGAAAATACCACAATTATACTGGCTTTACAATATGTCTTGATAGCTGGAAGTGTTAAGTCCAATGTCGATCCTCTTCTGAGGCTGCCTTGACTTAGCTTGCTTGATCTTTTGCATTCCATATATATTTTATTTATTTATTTATTTATTTATTTATTTATTTATTTATTTATATTTGAGAACAGTTGATGTACAATGTTATATTAGTTGAAAGTGTACAACGTAGTGATTCAAGTTTATACATTATGCTGTCTTCACTACAGGTGTAGCTACCATCTGTCCCAATACATTGCTATTACAATATCATTGACTGTATTCCTTACGCTGTGTTCTTTCCCTTGACTTATTCTCTATCCCCCTTTCCTCTTTGCCCATTTTGCCCAACCCCTGGCTCACCTCCCCTCTGGCAACCATCAGTTTGTTCTCTGTATTTATAGGTCGATTCTGCTATTTGTTTATTCATTTGTTGTTGTTTTAGGCAGTCATAAAGAGGGGTGAGATTGTGCTATTTGTGACAACATGGATGCATCCAGAGGGATGCTGAGTGAAATAAGTCAGACTGAGAAAGGCAAATACCATATGATTTCATCATAAATGGAATCCATACACATTTTAAAATCAACTTGTCAGTGTCTGAGTTTAACGTACTAGTCGAGGGGCGCCTGGGTGGCACAGTTGTTAAGCGTCTGCCTTTGGCTCAGGGCGTGATCCTGGCGATCTGGGATCGAGCCCCACATCAGGCTCCTCTGCTAGGAGCCTGCTTCTTCCTCTCCCACTCCCCTTGCTTGTGTTCCCTCTCTCGCTGGCTGTCTCTCTCTGTCAAATAAATAAATAAATAAAATCTTAAAAAAAAAATAACGTACTAGTTGAAATTTTAGTTGGAATAATATATATTGAATCTATAGATTTGGAGATAATGGGCATTTTATAATACTCAGCTTCCAGTCCATTTCCATGAAGTTTACCTCTATTTATTTAGGTCCCTTTAATTTTTTTTCAATAACATTGTGTATTTCTCTATGTTAATGTCTTGCGTGTCTTTTGATAAATGGTTTTCAGATATCTGACGTGTTTACTGAATTATAACTAATATCAGTTATGTCGAATTTTATTTGTTGTAGAAATATATAATTGACTTTCATATATAAACATTGCTGAGTTCTCTTAATTCTAGTTTATATATTATTTTAGATTTTCTATAAATACAATCACTTCCTCTTCAACCTTTCTTGATTTTTTTCTTTTCTTGTTGGCTAGTGCCTGCTGCTGAATGGAAGTACTGATACGGGGCATCCTTATGTTGTGTCTTGTTTCTGGATTTATATCTTGTTTCCAAATGATTTTAATAATAATATGTATTTAAGTATAATGTTTGTTGCAGGTATTTTTATGAATATGTTTTTTTTCAGATTAAGGAGGTTTCTTGCTACTTCTTATTTGCTAAGAATTATTTTTTCTGTAGCACTGAGAGACTAAAAGAAGTTCTAAATTCTTGGTCTTCACTCTCTGCTGTGTTTCTCCTTTTCTAGGCTTGGGGCAACTTTTGAAACTTCATTATACTTTGAGGGAAAAATTGTTCAGAACTCTCTGTTGAGCTCATCTGTCTGTGTTTCTCCTGTCTCTGGGATTTTTACCCCTTCCATGTTGGTTCCCTGCTTCTTTGAACTCTATTTTTGGTCTTCCCAACCCTTTCATGATGTCGACAGTTCTACTCAGTTTCTGTGTCTCTTGCCACTTTCTGCTCAGACTTTTTGCCTCTCCATTGTATATGATTAGCGGTTGCTTCAGAAACAACCCAGTGTAGAATTTTTTAAAAAATGTTTTCAGCTTTCCTTATAGTTCTTGCCAGGGATATTGATCTGTTATAAACTACACTCTCATTGCCTAAAGAAATCTCTTTACATCTCTTTTGATCTTTTAATAATTTCTCTTTTGATCTTTTAATAATTTACCCCCCTTCTTTTTTCTTACAGAAAATTTGTTGAAGGAAACAGATATTTGCCTACATTTTCTCATAGTCTAGATGATGATGACTAACCTTGAAATGCCATCTAGTAATTTCTTCTGTTTTTATATTTCTCATAAATTGGCAGTTTGACCTAGAAACTTGATAAGATTCTGATGATTTTTGCTTATTTGTTTGTTTTTTTACTTTTGACAAATATGCTTCATTGGAGGACGTGTGTTTCCATCAGGAAAGAAATAATATCCGGATGCCCCCCCCCTTTTTATGATGTTAGTGGTCTTTGATGATAATTGCTTCGGTCCATTATTTCATCAGGAGTTATAAAGTTGCAGGATTCCGATTCTTGCATTCCTTCTTTATAAGCTGGAATATTTCTATATGAGAAACTTCTCCTCATAAAGTATTTGGTTATTCTAAGTACAGTTCATATGAGAAAAACAAAAAAAGAATGCTGGATTCTTTCTCTTCGATACCACTTTCAAAACAACTTTTTTTTTTTCCTTCTAGCATCCTTTGAAGATAGCTAATGAGTTTTAATTTTTTTAAGATTTATTTATTTATTTGAGAGGGGGAACAGGGGCACAGGGAGAGAGAGTCTTAAGCAGACTCTGCACTGAGCTTGGAGCCTGACACAGGACTTAATCTCACGACCCTGAGATCACTATCTAAGCCGAAACCAAGAGTCAGTTGCTCAACCATCTCACCACCTAGGTTCCCCAGCCAATGAGTTTTCTTTTAAAGTATCATTATGAAATCATAAATTTAAACATTTTGGGATGTTTCAATTTATTGGCCCCTTTTAGTCAGAGGTCACATCTTTATATTGGCTCCTAAGTCCTTCTGATACTACCCTTGCAGAATTTGATAGCTTCCTTGCTTTCCAATTGAACCAGATGTTCCAGGCTCATGTCCTTCTCCTGACCTAGAATTATTTACCTCTCAAAGAAATCCTGGATCATTTTAATGATAAATGATATTTAGAGACCATAATCTGGGTACAAGAGTACTCATTGATACTGGCTTGGTTATTGTTTATAGGCCTTCTCAGTGAATACATTTTTTAGATGAAATACAGTATAATTTCTTACTGATATGACCAGTTCAAATTCAGATTCATAGGACTTTTACTTAACATCCCCCTTTTTTATACCTGTCTCTCTTTTATTTCATGTCAAAAATCCTAGATTCCAGTATAAACAATATTATTGAAAAATCACATCGTCCAACATAAACACAGTCTCAAAGTAACAATACTAATAAAATATAACAGTAGCTTTAAAGACATCTTTTGCAGTTCTTTTTGTCCTTGTGGTAAATTTATCCCACTAGAAATATACAAATTACCATGTTGAAATCATCTCTCTCTGTGTGGTTATGCCACCAACTCATTGTACCAGTAGTTTCTAAGGTTTATGAATATAGACAATCATATCCCTTGATACAGGAGAGAAGTTTATTGAGTAACAAAATTAGGATGAAATAACATCAAAGTATAAAGTTAGAGCTAACTACATTCATGAAGAGCGTGTCAGTAATATAAAATAAATACTTCTCTGAGCATAAAGACCATGTTTCTAACATATTTGTTTCTTATTATTTCACTTACCAGTGATAAACTCTCAACAGTATTTTGTTGATTGATAGACTGATGAATATTATCCAAGCTTAGTAATAGGTGACCAGATTAAAATATTTATTCAGTTCTTTGTATTAAGTTAGAAAATGCTTGGAAAGGTCTACAAATTTTTCAGATCTGTTAATTTACTTAGAACAGTAGTAGAAAAATTAAGCTTAGAGTGAGGTTCCAGATATCCCTATGTTTCCTATTGTTAGATTATATTCCAAAAAAGGTTTTATAAATTGCAGTGTACTGGGGTGAACCAAGAGAGCTTGGTGTTCAATCTGATTGGTATGTTTACAAAGCAAGGTACACCTTGTATATTTTTATGAATTGTGATTTTCAGATGTGTATTTACTTTAAATCTTGGTATATACTTGTGACACACTAATTGCTAGGACATTGTAAGAATGAATGAATCTTTTGAATACTTAAAATATTTGGATGTGGTAAGGTGCTGGTAAGTATAAAGCCTGATAAATATTAAAAGGAAGCCATAAGAGATCATTAAAAATTTTCTAAATAAGCAGTAATATATAGGAGTGCATTGGATATAACTAGGCATAAGACAAGTTGATCTTTAGCTGATATACTAACTATTCCCTAGATGCCGTCTTCTGATTAGAAATAACAAAGCATTCAATTCTTGGACATAAACTTATTTGGTAAGGACAGCCTCGATGACCAGGAGATAAGTAGTTCTCCTGGCATCTCAAATTTAAAACGAGCCTTAAAAAAGAAATGGTTCCAAATTTCTAGTGACTCTTCAACTCTCTGTTGTTAATAAACCCAAGTTCAAATCCAAATACATTATCTGGTTGTTTTTTTTGTTTTGTTTTGTTTTGTTATCATTATAAGGAAAAGTCACAAACCTCTTTGGAAAGGGAACAATTGACCCTTCTTGTGTAATGGTCCTGGTGAACGCCATATATTTCAAAGGACAATGGCAAAATAAGTTTCAGGAAAGAGAGACAACTAAAACCCCTTTTCAGCTAAGTGAGGTAAGTATTTTGTTTTCAGATTGATGATAAGTTCAGAAGAATGCTATAATCATTTAAGGACAATTTAGCAAGTTTTAGTGAAAATACTGGTTTAAGTTTCCAGACGTTTCTTTCATTGTGTCTTTTATGAATTTTATTTTCATTTTTCCTCATAAGGTGATAGTAACTTTTCTCAAAGGGCACCTGACTGGAGCCTTTGGACAATGGGGCCGCCCTGGCAGAGAAGAGAGCCTGCCCTCTCCTTATCGTTCCCTTATCCACGCATTCTTTCCACATATGCTGTGACTATTTTCTCAGCACAACAAAACTATCTATAGTGTTTTTCTCCCAGATAGTCTCCAATTGGCTTAAAGAAGAAAATGATCCTATTTTTCCACATAAATCATTTTAGGTGGTAATGTTGGCTTTGGTTTGGGGAAACATTATTGTTATTCTATATGTTACTATACATATATATTTTATATGGAGATGATTATATATATTATTTGAACTAGTGAGGCTCTAACAATGATTTATTTTAAAATAAAAAAATAACCTTTGCAAAGGAAAGTAATAAAGGGTATACCTTATTGTTTATATTTTCCCCATGCCTTTAGTGTTAATGCAGATATTCATGTTAGGCAAAAAAATCAGTGTGCATACATTTGCATGCATATAGGTAACTATTCTACCTACTTACAACCTTTTTTAAAAAACAGGGTAAAAGCGTATTTGTGGAAATGATGTATCAAACTGGAACATATAAATTAGCCTTCATAAAGGACCCGCAGATGCAAGTCCTTGAGCTGCCCTATGTTAACAACAAACTAAGCATGATCATTCTGCTTCCAGGAGGCACGGCCAGTCTGGAACAGGTAAAGACTGCTAATGTGCAGAGAAAGCGTGTGTGCTCGTACCTGCCCTCCCCCAGCTATGTGTACCGCATGATGCTGGTGTGGTCAGTCCCTACATCAGTCACACTGGGTTCCGTGGGATTGCCCCTGGGGCTGTGAGAGGTGCCTGCCTTCAGGACAGTGTATTTTGGGGGAATAATCTATTCCTACATCAAAGAGGGCGCAAGGAGGCAACAGTGCTGTCTTGTACTAATACCACACCTACTGGTTACTTGACACTTGGGAAACATCTTTCTGTGGTAATGAAACTATAATGCTGCTTAGGGTCTTAGTCCACAGAAATCTGATTAGCCATCTTCCCTCTCAGGAGCAGTTTTTCCAACCCAATTATACCATGCTTTCATGAGCTAACCACCCTTATTAGCATCCTGGTTTTGTGGGGGAAATGAGTGCCACAGCCACTGAGAACAGGTTGTGGTGGCAGGGGTTTGGGTCCAGCCCCCTCTCCCTGGCAGCAGCCAACGCTGTCCAGCACAGAAGCAGGCAAGCCACTGATAACGGAGTGACTACGCTTCCTCCCAGCCTTGCTGGGACTGCCCAGTGCTCTGCTGGAATGCCACACAGTTTCTTGGCAGACCAGCTGTGCTTCTGGGATCTTGGGGAAGGTGGCCTACACCCACGGATGGGATGGCCACAGTCAGGGGTTTCTAAGTCAGGGAGGGAGTGTCTGCCTGAGGTTAAACAATGTGGCAGGTGGATGGGGGATAGGGAAGGCTTCTTGAAATGCCTGAGCCAGGATGTATGTGTTTGGACCTCTAGGAAGAGAAGCATGGGCATGGCCATGAGAACAGAGTGATACTGGTGTGGCCAATTCAGAGGGGCTTGGACCTCTGGTTGCCTGTGGTGGGCTGCCATGGGAAGATATTTGGAGGCAGATTGCATTTTGGAAGCAGTTTAGAAGTGGTCTTTATCAGCTTGTGTTGCATTCATTTATTTGTTCATTTATTCATTCATATACCAGACATTGAGTGTTTATGCTAAGAATTCTAGTGGGTTCTAGAACACAGACAAATGCGTGGTTCCAACACAGAGTTATAAATATCATGTAACAAGTGCCACGATAAACTCTGCCGAAAGTCCTATGGAAGTAGAGAGAGTAGAGAATGAGGAGATCAGGAAGGCTCCTCATAGAGTAATTTTGATGTCTCACTGGAGGGGTAGAAGTTGAGTAGGTGGAACAAGGGCACTCTGTGGTCTAACCAGAGCAAAGAGCACATGCAAATGCCCTAGAGGTATGAGGCCACGAAGCGGGATTTGCATCCTGAAGTCAGGGTAACTTAGATTAGGGCAGAAAAGGACGACAGGAAAGGATAGTTAGGAAGAAAAACCATCTTTACTTTATGTCTGATTGTATATTGTCAGGATGAAGAGAAGGTGCCCGAAAGTTTTCAGCTCTCATAGTTGAATGTTGGGGTTTTGGATGCCATTTAGAGCTGTGGGGAGGGCTGGCTGGAGGGTGTCAAATGCCCAAGGGGAGAGCTTACGTGAAATTATGGCACTGGGTGGAGGATGAGAAGCCGGGATGTGAGGCTGCATGGTTAGATGGAGGCATGAAGGGGCGTGTAGAGCTGAGCTTCAGGGGGAGCAAAGCGGAGAAGGACAGGAGGGAAAGGAAGCAGAGCGGAGTGAGGGGATGGTGGTGTCACAGAAGCCAAAGGAGAAGCAAGTTCATAACAGAGGTTGCGACGAAATGTTTCAGGTTTGAGAACCAAGAAGAAATGGTGAATTCACCCAGAACACACACAGACTCCAGAGACAAGAGAGGGAGTATAGGTGAAGCCTGCATGCTGAGGGAGGTCAGGCAGAAGACTGTAGGATACACATTTGAGGTGTTGACTTATGAAACATGGGACAGGGAAGACGTGGCTGAGTGCGAGATGCTGTTTCTTTTTTCCAGATGGGACTTGAGCACGTTTTCAAAGTAGGAGAGAAAGCAATACATTGAATCATTCCCACTGGGAATTATAAAACAAACAGCATTTAATACAGAGAGCTCGTATTAGGCTCATGTGGACTCATCTGTGTTTTGTCTCTCAGATAGAGAAGCAGCTGAACACAAAGACGTTTTACGAGTGGACCAGCTCTGCTAACATGGTGGAAAGGGAAGTTGAAGTACACATTCCCAGATTCAAACTTGAAATCAAGTATGAGCTAAATTCCCTGCTAAATTCCCTAGGCATGACAGATATCTTCAACGAGATCAAAGCTGATCTTTCTGGAATATCACCAGTTGATGGCCTGTATTTATCAAAGGTCATCCACAAGTCATATGTGGATGTCAATGAAGAGGGCACTGAGGCGGCAGCAGCCACTGGGGACAGCTTCCTCGTGAAAAGACTCCCCATCCGGGCTCGGTTCCTGGCGAACCACCCATTCCTGTTCTTCATAAGGCACAGCCATACCAACATGATCCTCTTCTGTGGCAAGCTCGCCTCTCCCTAAATAAAACAGCTTGAGCAAGGCTCAGAGTCACAGAGGAGGTGCAGGGACAAACCCATGACTAAAAGCAGTTCATCCCTCACACACCTCTGTACCTTACTTTGCTCATCTGCGAAATGGGTCTAGGATCTCTCTCAACTTATACCTTGAATTGATGAACCTTAAGATTATGGAAATCATGGAAGAAGGTACATTTACAAAAAGCTCCCCTAGTTCTCTTATCTTTGAAGCCTTATTTAAGTGCTATCTGGATGACATAATCAAGTCAATGAGACTAATTTTAAAGGGTTAGATTTGTTTGACTTGTATATATCCATGATCTCTTGAATAAGTGACCAGTCTACCTTCAGAACACCAATTCGAGGGCTTCAACTTTGATTGGATTTTTAAATATTGTAATTTTCCTTGCATGTGTAGATACAACATCATGAATTTTAGCTCAAAATTCTGTATTCACTACAATAAATACATAAAATGCTTTCAATTCTTTAAAGATTGTTAATATACCACAGCAATTAAATGACTTATGAAAGGAGACTGAATAAGGAGAAGTCTAATTCAGTGAACATTTTCATGGAATTTTTGGCCAAATATTTTCAGCCCTAAATTAGAATAATAGATTTTTCTTTTTGCCTCCCTCCCTTCCTTTATTCCTTCCTTCTTTCCTTCATTCACTTTTCTCTGTCCTTCCTTTTCTCCTCCCACCTCCCCTCCCTCCCTTCCTTCTTCCTTCCTCCCTTCCTTCCTCTCTCTCCCTCCCTCCCTCCCTCTCTTTTTTTTCAATAATGCAGTGAGTAAAAGTTCAGAATAGCAAAAAACAGAAATCAGATTTTTATTAAAAATGATTTTTATTTTAAAAATTTGAGAAAACTTAAAAAGAAATCCTTCTTATTTTCTATTCAAGATAACATGAGGTGATAATCAGATAATAATGGCCATGATACATTTACTGTCTTCTCAGTACCCTCTTGGTAAGTACTTCCTTCCAGAACTTTCTCAGAGATGTGAGCAAAACAGAGGATCCCCTCAATTCTCCCTTCCCTAAATCTGTCTTAGAAGAGACAGTCCAAAATCAACCATTGCTTCCCTCCTGAGGTGCTGGGACCCCCTCTTCTACTACTAACAGTGCTGGCAGCTGACGATAGCTTTTCTTTACCATCAGGGCACTGAAGGATGGGGCTGACTTCACTCTCTAATAATAAAGATGTTATAAAGTAGCAATATTCCAGTAGTCTCTGGGCACAGTGGGTTTAACTGTGGTACAATGGAGAGACTTGAAGCAACCCTGATGGGTGGAGAAAAACGAGTTGTATCTTGGCATCTACTTCTCACTTTAAACATCCTGAAGAGACAGTGAATGGAACCAGTCCAGTGAATGCTGGATCCTTTGACATGAACTTGGCATGCGCTGTGCAGGAGCACGGAGGTACACATGGACCAAAGGCCTTGGGTGTGACCATAGCCGAGCTGCATGGCACTCACTTTGCTTGGCCTCCATCTGTTAAAAAGACTCTGAATGACTGCCCACTCCAAGACTGCAGACATAGAACCCCAAAGTCCTCTTGAAGGGATGGGAACTGAGCTGATAGTCATCACTTAGAGTCAAAGCAGGGAATACTTCTCACAGAGGGGCCTTCAGAAGCACTAATATGGGTGCTCGGCTAAGAAAGGAGGACTCAGAGAGACAGCAACTAAATCAGCCCCTGAGAGCACAGCTGGGAGGGGCGCTAGAGTCAGGATCCTGAGCCTCTTTGTAGGATAGAGCCAAGAGCTTTTTAGGGCACCCGGCCTGGGATGGGGAGAACACAGCTATTTTCACTCTTCAAAAAGCAAATGTTATGTGTTAAATATATCTCAGTAAAAAAAAAAAGAAAATATGGGCAATGGACCTGGATAGACATTTCTCCAAAGAAGACATCTAAATGGCCAACAGGTACATGAAAAGATGCTCAACGTCACTAATCATCAGAGAAATGCAAATCAAAACCACAATGAGATATCATCTCACACTTGATAGGAAAAGAAAAGAGAGAACAAGTGTTGGCAGGGATGTAAATAAAAAGGAGCCCTTATGTCAGTGAGAATGTAAATTGGTTCAGCCATTACTGACCACAGTACAGAGGTTCCTCAGAAAATTAAAAATAGGACTGCTGTATGACCCAGCAATCCTATTTCTGGGTACATATCCAGTGAAAATGAAATCAGTATATGGAAGAGATATCTGCACTCCCATGTTCTTTGCAGCATTATTCACAATAGCCAAGACAGGAAAACAACCCAGTGTCCATCACTTAGAGCCATGAAACTATGCAATATGATACCATGCCAGAGGAGACATGTCCTTACACGTCTGTCTCATTACATAGGATGTGCAGCACAAAGAGTGAACCCTAATATAAACTATGGATTTTTAATAATGTATCTAAGTAATTACCAATTTAACTAATAATAATGATAGTATTGGCTCATCGGTTGTAACAAATATATGACACTAAAGCCACATGTTAATAATGAGGAAATTGGAAGGGGCGGCAAAGAAGGTAGGTGGGAAGTCTCTTTGCTCAATTTTTCTATAAACCTAAAACCGCTCCAAAAAACTTAAAAGACTAGTAATTAAAAAAAAAAAAAGTAGGGAGGAAGATCTCCTTTACCTGGATTTCAAAAACAAAGAAGTCTCTACTTTTTTCTTTGATGTTTTCTGATAGTATTTTGTTTTCACTTCTAACATTTTTATTCTCTTTCATACTTAAAAGCTCTGCTGAGTTTGTCAGTGGTCTTTTTTCCCCTTATTTCAAGAACACTGAGCTCCAGATGAGTGTTTGGTATATACAATGTCACAGCGACTCAGACAGAATTGCTGTTTCCTAACCAACTTCACATCCATACCTCAATGCACAGGGAAGCCTGGTATTCCCCCATGGCCAGTAAATAGCATCAAACCAGAATCTGAGTCATTGTGCATCAGTGGGGCATAGAACATCAATTTTTCTTCTGTCTTTTTGCTCTGAGTGGCCTCCTGCATGTGAAATTGCTGCAAAATTAGAAGGCAAAGTGAAAAAAAAAATCACCACCTGGATAGTGGTCCAGAGAGAGATTTGTCTGTGTATTTACTAGTAAGTATAGCTTTTCCCCTTTACTTCTAAATCTGTCATTTTTTTTTCCTCAGAAATTTTCAGGAGCAGAATGGAATGGCAGACATGAAGACTTAATGGAGACCACCTTGAGGGGCAATCCCCACCCTCAAACTTCTGTGTTGAGGAATCTAGCTCCTTCTCCTGGTGCTGTCCTTGAAGTGCCTGGATTAGTGGGGTGACTATAATCTTGGTATGACTGGCTCAGGCCTGACTTACCTCTGTTGCCCTTGTATGATAATCGGTAGCTTCCTATTTCACATTCAAAAGTGTCCTGGTTTGGATGATTAGGCATATGGCTTTCCCACCTTAATGCTACCGGATATTATGTCATGGTCTGAGGTCATCCTATCGAGTTAGTTACCTAAGGCAACAGAGAAGAGCTGCTGGTAGGAGGCTCCAGTTCTTCTGGTGACAGTAACACTGATGCTTGACCAGCTCTCAGGCTTTGCTTTAGTGTCCCATGTTCCTTTGATTTTCTTCCTGAGAGCACCATCCCTCTTCTTGCTCTGGGGTCTTTCTGAGGGGAGCTACTCCTTATATGTCTTATTCTGGGAGAAGCTTCTTTTATTTCTTTCCGTTGGGGCACTTGTTTCTTCTTTGTGTCAGTAGAGAAAGCAGAGCTCAGTGAGGCACCCAGCCTACCCTTAACCAGACACAAAAAGGCACATATACCTCCAGGCAGCACCAGATTTGCTGCCCAAGAGTGAATCACTTTAAAAGACTTTTGTCATTTCATTATTCATTGATACCTTGGTTCATTTCTTGAAGAAATATTTCTTGAGCATGTACTAAATTCTAGGCTCTATGTTAAGCTGTATGTATATATAATGGATACCAAAAAAGCCTTAGTACTTGTCTTCATAAGCAAAGAAGGCAGACTTCAGAACAGTAATGACACCTGGATGCTGGGCACTGTGAGAAGGCTGTTATGGGCAAGGACAAGTGATGAGGATGGAGTGATGGATGGGGACCTCCAAGTGGAAAGCCCTGTAGCTATTTCAGGGAATGAGGACTTTCTTCTGAGGAAAATGACTTGATCAGATTTGCATTCTGGAAACATCACTTGGGCTTCCAAATGGCCATCTTTATAATGGGAAAGATGCATTATAAGCTACATAAAATATATCACAAGGAGCATTTTCCATGTTAATAATCATTTTGACAGAAGTAGAAGGGTTTTAGAGGTGTGGACACAATGACTGCTCATCGTTTATTTTGTTCATATGTAGATACCATCTTTGACAATTTAGGTGTGACAGTGAAGGCGCCATTAATATGCTTAATTGGGTGATGGAATTGTTCGGTAATGTGGACGTGAGTCACAGTCACCCATGACAGCTCTGATATGTCCATGCCAAGAATCCCCAGTCTAGTCCCCAAGTATCTTTGACTATCAGTGTTGAAAAGACTGTGTGTTAAGAGGGAAAAAGGCTTTTGGCTGACATTTACTAGACTGGGATTTGGCAGGATTTTCAGGTTCTACATGGGATCTATGGAATTTTTTTTTTTTAAACTGCTTTCTGTTAACGAAATCTTTATAAGGTCTTATAGAGCATGCACCAGACTAACAGACTGCACTTGATCTCACTGGTTATGGTGGGTCCTTCAGAATCCCACCCCTTACTTCCATAGTGCCCCAAATCCTCTTCGAGATTCCCCACTATTCTCTTCCTTGGGTTGGCTCAGTTTGGAATCTGCTCCCCTCTCTGGTGCCACAGAAGTCACCTGTGACATCGCCAAGAGGTCCATGAAAGTGCCGCCCTCTGTTGGTGCTGTGTCCAGACTACATTGGATCAAGTCTCCTTGGGTTCCTGGACCTGCCGCTCCTGCCCAAGGGGGCTCAAGGATTTGGTGTGAGGCGGAAATGCAGTGCTTGCTGTGGAAGCTGGGTCGGAAACCTCTTGCTACCTGTCTGCTGTATCTCATCCCATCATTCCCAAGCAGGGCTGTGTTGCTGTCCCAGTCTCGTTCAAGGATGATGCAGAGGCTATTTGAACTATACCATGAAGCTTTTCTGCTTTGGGACTCAGGCTTGAGTATGGGAGGAACATGACCTGAGCATATGGGTGGACTGCTTGTACAACTGCCCTTTGTCTCGGAACCTGAGCCACCATCCTTGGGTCATGGACGCCCCGACTCTCCTCCTGAACATGAATTCTTTCCAGAATGCTCCCTGATTCCTCATGCAGATAGGCTCCAGCGGGCTCTCTCATCACTTCTTCAAACATGTCCTTGCCACCCACATTCCTGTGTGGGCCACAGGTCCATCTGGGACCCTGGCCACACTCCTCACTCTTCACTTCCAGATGTCATCTTCCAAACCTCTTAACTTGCAACCTCATTACACACTCGCAATCCGTCTTCTCTGTTTTGCTTTTCTCCTTGGCACTTATCACTCTCATATATTTTGTTTATTTTGTTTATTGACAGTCTCTCTCCACTAGTATGTGAACTTCATAAGGGCCAGGGTTTTTTTAAATCTGTTTTTGCTGTCTCAGTGCCAGTAAGGCTTAGAGCATACTAGTTGCTCAATAAATATCAGTTGAATCAATTAAGGAATTCTTTAAATGCTTCAGTGTTCTGAGTGTCTACTATGTTCTTGATTTGGAAAATGAGGAGCATTCATTGGTCTGAGTGAGATATGCTGGATGGGGGCTGATGCAGTGAACTTGGCCCAGACCTCATCTGACAATTCTAATAGGATTGTTCACTAGTTAAATGAAGGTGACCCCAGGCTACAAAGAGGAAAAATGTTTTATTTCTGCGTACACAATCTCTTCTGATAAAGAAGATGAAAGAGCCTATATACTCCCACATGAGATGGTTTAAGATACACCTTGTGTTGAGCTGGGTTCCCCAGAACATCTAAGCCACAGTTTAGGAGAGTCACTGACCACTGAGGTCAGCTGACCCATTGCAGTGATGCTCACAAGTGGAAGGGAAAGTCCAACCTGGCTGAGTGAGAGGTGTTGATAATAGGGAGCTGAACAGTTTAGTGGTTGCCAGTTTGTTAGGATGTCATTCAAATTAAGTAGAATTGTTAAGGATGGTCAGGGGTCTCTGGCATCTCCAAAACGAAGTGTCATAGTGTTATATAATATAACTGGATTTTCCAGTTACAGCTAAATTTTATTCGGCTTTTACACTAAGTTACAACCTCTTTGTTAAGCAGTGTGTCTTGGCCTCCTCCTGGTGGGTGAGACAATAATATGAGACGCTTATAAAACATAATCTGTGCTTGTGGGAGACCATGATGACAACAATGGCAATGAGAACTAACATTTATTGAGGTATTACTGTATGTCAGGTACCATTTTAAGTATTTTACCAATTTTTTTAAAAGATTTTATTTATTTATTTGGCAGAGAGAGAGAGGCAGTGAGAGAGGGAACACAGCGGGGGGTGGGGTGGGAGAGGGAGAAGCAGGCTTCCGGCTGAGCAGGGAGCCTGATGCGGGGCTCGATCCTGGAACGCTGGGATCATGACCTGAGCTGAAGGCAGACGCTTAACGACTGAGCCACCCAGGCGCCCCGTATTTTACCAATTTGATCCCCACAAGTGTATGTGATGACACTCGGTCACTTGGACTGAGACTTAGAGAATGTCAGTAACTTGCCTAAGGTCCCATTGTTGGTGGTAGAGCCAAGATTTGAGCCCAAGCAGCTTGACTTCAGAGTCTCTGTTTTATCCTCTGCACCATTGTTATAATGGTACTTGGTACATTTGTGAAAGTTGGAGGGAGGGTTGGATTGGCAATTTAGAGGCCTGGGTTCTAACTCTGCTTCTGCCACAGCTCCTCTTAAAATCGGTAGTCCCTAAACACTGAGCTAACGGACACTTGCTTAAGGGCTGTGAATGTGTTGCTGCAGCTCCCCGTCCCATCACTAGATGGCAGACTTGGTGGCGGGAGGGAGCAGAGGGTGTGGTAGGTATACAGTATTTAGTTTGTAAATCTGGTCTTGTATCCTACTAGTAAAATAGTTTATGGGCTATTTCAGTCATGCAATATAAATATTTATTAAATTTATACTCACTAAATTTGTTTCAGTTTGTATTTAATAGTTCCATTTGTTCTCTCTATTTGTTCAATGTATACAGTAGCTACAAAAGAAATATAATAAATCAGATAGCAGGGAATTTGGCTGCCTTCGTGACAATGACTAGAACAGTGTCTGGCCTACAGTCAGGACTCAACAATATTTGAGATTTTCTTTTCTTTTTTTCATGTTGTAAGGGTTTCATTTTCCTTTTTGTTTTGAACAAATGTTAATGTTATAGAAAAGTTACAAACGTATTACAAAGAGTTGCCTTATATCCCTCACTCCATTTCCTGTGCTGTTAACATCTTATATCACCTTAGTAGAGATATCACGAATAAAAAATTGACATTGGTACAGCCTTATTAACTAAAGTAAAAACCTTATTTGAATTTTACCCCTTTTTTCCACTAATGTCCTCTTTCTGTTCTGGGACCATACTTAGGGTTTCGCCTTGCATTTAGTTATTATTTTTTTTTAGTCTCCTCCAGTCTGTAAAAGTTCCTTGGTTTTTCTTGGTATTTCGTGACCTTGACAGTTTTTATTGATCCATTATTTTACAGACTGCCCCTTAGTTTGGATCTGTCCAATGTATTCTCCTAATTGGAGTGAGATGATGTATTTTGGGCAAGAACACCAGAAGAATGATGTTGTGTCCTCGTCTGTGCACCACATCTGGGTGTTCATGATATTGATATGTCTTATTGCTGGTGACGTTTACCTCAATCACTTGGGTGATGTGATCATTGCTAGGTTTTTCTATTGTAAAGTAACTTTTTTACACCTTTGTAGTTAATAAATACCTTTGAGGAGAGTTTTTTGGAGATAATGCGAATCTTGTATCTCCTCAAACTTTGCCCACAAACTTTAGTGTCTTTTTCTGTTTTACATTACTCTCTTATCCATTTGGCCAAATCACTATACTCTGGGCTCTATTCTTCATTCTTATATGACTCCATAGTCCTTACACTGAAGTGTGGATAAGAGACAGTGGAATGTGCATATGCTCTACAACTACTACTTATTGACTGGTTCAGATAAAGGTTTTTTACTGATCTATAATTAAATTCCTGAACTGGACCTCTCTGGACCCCACTTTGGATATTTTTAAAGTGAGAAACTGTGCTCTGAAAAAAAAAAATATTGGAAGCAAATTTCAACAGTAATTAATGGAATAGGATCTACCCTCTTAAATCCATTGCAATTGTAAAGAGATGTTGTATTTATAAAAATTTGCCCAGTTGAATAAACATTAAAAATTATAGATAATTATAAAGAAAAAAATTCATTAATTCTTCCCTTAACTCTAATGTTTGTTAAGATTATGCCAATATCCTTCAGAATTTTCCCATATATATATATATATACACACACACACACACACATATTTTAATTTCTATTTTAGAAAGGATTATATTGCATATGTCATGTTAAGCTTGATTTGTGTACTTACTATGTTAAATAATTCTTAAGAGCAGTACAGTATTCATTTACAGGACATAGCAGTATTTATATAAATAATTCCTTATTATTGTATATTTTCAGTTGGCTTAGTTTTTAAATTTTAAATGTGTCAGATGATAATTGGAGATACTATTTGAGGGTTACTTGTCCCCTTGATGTCTCATATCCACCTTCTAGACTTTCTGCGTACACTACCTTCATTAGGAAAGAGTATGCTATTGGACAGCGCTGAGGTTCCTCAATGGATTTTTTAGATAATAGCCTTGAAAGTCAAGCTTTTGCTTGCATATACCTGAATCTGGGAGACTAGGCTCTTTAAATTTCCAAGATTTGGCACAAAAAATGCAGGGTGCAAACTATGAGAGAAGCAGAATATGCAGTTAATTTGACACGTGTGTGTACACATTTCTGTTAAGTATGTATGTGGGTCTGAAACAGCTTATTCACAGACTTATAATCAGTTTCAGTAGTTTTTCCACTTTATACTTCCACCAGCAGTGTCTGAGAAGTACCTGTTCAAGTCTTTTGCACATTTTTCTATTGGGTTGTCTTTCCTTTTATTATTGATATATAGAACTACTTTATGTATTTGCATAACATTTTAATGGGAGGGGATGAGGAAAAGGGATGTACTTATACCCTCAGTTAGCCTTGGCAATGAGTCTAATTTTCCTTTATCCATAGGGTGTGTGTGTGTGTGTGTGTGTGTGTGTGTGTGTGTGTGTGTGGTGAGGGCATGCGTGGGATGTTGTTTCTATGAAGGACTAGTGACCTTCTGATAGTTTATTATATTGTGCCATGCTCCCTACCTTTCTTATCATTTCTAACCTGGCAGTTAATCCATAGGCCAAGGCATCCAGTAAGATGGAGGCTGAGTATCCCCAACCCAGATAAATGGAAATAGAGAGTAGAAGTGGTTCTATAAATCAGTGATGCTGGCTGGCTTTATTTAACACGAACAGGGAGGTGTCCTTATTTCAGCACACAGATGTTACATTTCTATGCTCCACTGTCATGGGGCCATGGCTGTATTTAACAACAAAGGCAAAGTGACAATAATTTTGTGATGTAGATAGGATTTTCATTTTCCATACAGGTCATGGTGAAATGCAAACATGAAAAGTCTTTTTGTAAAACATAATTTAGAAAATGTCCAGGTGTGTATGAAGGATGTTTATAGTCATGGCCAATCAGAAATACTACTCGGGGGGCGCCTGGGTGGCACAGCGGTTAGGCGTCTGCCTTCGGCTCAGGGCGTGATCCTGGCGTTGTGGGATCGAGCCCCACATCAGGCTCCTCCGCTATGAGCCTGCTTCTTCCTCTCCCACTCCCCCTGCTTGTATTCCCTCTCTCACTGACTGTCTCTATCTCTGTTGAATAAATAAATAAAATCTTAACAAAAAAAAAAAAAAAGAAATACTACTTGGACCACAATTAAGTACATATTTCTCAAGTGCTTACCAGGTTTCTTACAGTGTATTAAATCTTTGGGATTTTAAGGCAACATGGCTTGCTTTCTGTGCTCAGGAAAAGGTCTTGCAGGAGTGACTTAGAAGTGACAATATAAAATTATATATAAAAAGTGGAAAATTCAGTAAAATACATGACGAAAGCATATTATCAAGAAAGGAAGAAATAAATATGGGCTCATGATAATATGGAAGACGGTGAAAATGGGGGATTTGAGGTGGACCTTGAGTAATACAAGAATCTTATAGGTACAGTTCTCATACATCCTAGATTTTCCAGGGCTGTCTCAGTCAGTTATTATAATAATAACTACATTTATTAAATACCTACTATCTACTAAGTACTTTCTATATGCTACTTATAATCCTCTCAATCATAAATTTTGTAAAATTCTCCCCATTTTTCAAACAAGCAAAGCAAGATATACAGAGCTTGCCAAAGGTCGCGTGGGTACAAGTTGAGGAGCTGGAATTTCCAGTACACCACACCCTTCCATATTCTGCCACCAGAAGCGTGCTTCTGAGAAGACGTATCCTGATGTTGGTTCTGAATATATGGTCTCTGCTATGTATTGGGCTGTCAGCATTTCTCCAGAGTTGCACATTGCCATCTGTTATTGGCAAGAACTATTCATGTGTTGCAAGCTTTTCCTGAGATCCAGGACTTGAGTTACTGCATCTTTCAGGGATACTATTCGAGCTCTAGATAACGACTGTTGTGGGAATGGCTGAAGCCCAGGCATTGGGTCAGTCCCGGGCAGATAACAGGATTGTCTACGTGTGCTTGGCCCCTCTTGGCTCTGGCTGACCCTTATGTTTCTCCCCTCCCTGTGTTCTATTCTGCTGACTCTGATTCTTGGCTCTTAACTGATAACCTGCTCTAAGTCCAAGTACACACAGTTTAGATGGGAGTGTGAAAGGAGAGTCTTTAGAATGTTTTCTTTCTGTGGCTGGTTTGGTTTGCTTGCTCATGATTAAATGGTAGCATGAATAACAGACACCAAAGCACTGCTGTAGGCTTGCTGCTGAGCAGGGGGATGCCATGTGCCTTCCTGAGCTGGACAGGGAAGACTATTTGGTGTGCCTCCTTGGTGTCCCTTCCATGATTTTCTTTGTAGAGCATCTGGGAGAGGGGAGGGGCTTCAGTGCTTTGCTGTCACCACTGCTGCTATTGTCACCAGCCTCTCCCTCAAGGGTTGAGCCAGTGGGAATTCTGGGGAACTTTCCCTGGGCCTTGGCAGAGATGATGCGGGAGGAGTGAGGACTCAGGAGGGAGGAGGCAGGAGGAACCTGAGCCCAGCAGTGCAGGTGGCAGATCAGCAGTGGGAGGAGGTAAGTGGCATTCTTATGCATGCTGGTTTATTCTAGAGTATTCTCAGACACCCTAAAAAGGATCAACAACCCTGAGGGCTGTCTGTGTGAGCATTCATCTGCCTTCAGAGTAACAGCTTTGCCTCCAGTATCTGGGCTTCTGGCAGTCAGACAATGCCTTGCTTGGTAAAACCGTAGTCTCCTGCGCTTCCCTGAAGGCATCATAAACTCCCCTATTCACTCTCTATTCTCTACAGGGTTGTAGAGTGATTTTAAGATTAGAATGACAGTGGATGGCAGCCTCTATCACGTTGGCCAACATTTAGATATAAGAAAATTAGCATTGTTCTTTACTGTATGTGAAAAATGCCTACCACCTGCTGGATAAATCCAAGCTTATAAGAGATAATTTAAACATTGAATATACTTAATGCTTGTGTCTGGGCTTCCTATCCCCTGGGCGTAACAACAGTACTTAATAAATGTGTGAATGAATGAGTGGATATTCACAAACTAGTCTTTTCTACCTTTTTTTTTTAAATAACAAATGATCTAAGACCCTGATGTCAAGTTGCATGTCAGCTCCCCGATCCAAAACAAAAGCTAGAAACAATAATACATGATGATAAAAATTCCCCCCAAAATTTGCTAGGTGTTAGACACTCTCTGTTGGTGATATTTTCATTATTATCAATGATATTTGGCAACTTCAGCAACAGTGGGGAGAGGCTTGAGCTTGATGTTGTTTTTAGAAATGTTTTTGAGTACTTGATAAACTTATTTAGAATCAAAAGTTCTCAAAAAAAAAAAAAAGTCCAAAGCTGGGTGCAGCTGAGCTTTAGAATATCTCTGTGCTTTAAATGTTGTCTTCTATAGTAGTGTATAGCCTGGACCTCTCTGCTCATAAAGATGAACTAGAGCGTGGGCTTCTTATTGGGCCCCATATAAGGCATGACACAGAGGAGAGGAAGGACAAGGACTATTTATATTTTGTGAGGCCCTAACATCTGTGGTGAGAATAGAAATGGTAGCAACAGGAAACCTTGCATTTAATCACAGTTGTGGCTGGAAGATTTTGATTCAAAGTCTGTGGTAGGGTTTTCAATGCTAATATATCAGTAGAGAAGCTTATATTTATGTTGATAAATAAAATAGCATTGATTCCTCAACAGGGATGAAGTAAAACTGTTCTGGAAGTTTTTCTTAAAAAAGAGGTATTAAGTCTCCCGTTTGTCTGAAAAGTGCTTAGAGATCTACATGGGGTGGAATGAAACCTAAGTTTCATAGTAGGGAAGTGTGCTGTTTTATTCATGTTTCATGAGTGAAGATGGGGTCTGGGTTTGCCCCAAAGCAAACACAGATTTCCTCCTTTATTCTTTGAGAACTAATCAGATTATGTTTTCCTGTCTGAACTGGGTTGTGTTGCCACGGGTGATGCTGCCTAGAACACCAGCAAAGAGATAAGAGCTTCACAAGTGACGTTTTATAGGGACAAGCCCTATAGTCTTAGAATGTTCCCCAGAGGAGCAAAGACAGGGATAGGTTGGTCTTCAGGGCCGTCCAGAGAGAGGCTGAAGCCCCAAGGACGGTGATTCTCTACGCCTGAGCCCTGCCCTCCAACTCAGTCGACCTCACTGGCTTCTCTCCTCACTTCTGTCAGAAAGAGTTTGAGCAGCATTTCTCCTGGAAAGCCTCCTGCAGCCACACCCGCTCCCCCAAACTCTTTCCAAGTATCTTTCGCCATCACAGAGCATGGACTACTAGGGGAGAGGCAGGGAAAATGTCTTAGGTTTCCTCCTGCCCACAGTGTTTAAACTGAAGTGTTGAATTGAGATGGCATTTCATGCCATAGTTAGAGGCTTTCTGTTTTTTTTTTTTTTTCTACTTCGGAAATGATGAAAAACACTTTTTTCTTTACTGCTTCTTTTCTTCTCATTGCTGCCCCCCCCCTTTTTTTTCCAATTTTTCTTTCCCTGTGAGAAGTCAGGAAATTTTTGGATGGGAAGAGGCATGAATAGGGATAAAAATCAGGGATGAGATGAGAAGGATCCGAGTTTCTTTCTACTGGTCCCCTTGGTATATAATTAGCCTGTTCTCGTGGCAGACATTGGAGTTTGCTGGGACAGACACTGAACAAAATTCACTGGCAGTAGTATCATTTTAAAGGTGAGTTAGTGTGGTGCCTGGGTGGCTCAGTTAGTTAAGTGTCTGCCTTCAGCTCAGGTCATGATGCCAGGGCTCTGGGATCGAGCCCCATGTTGGGCTCTCTGCTCAGTGGGAAGTCTGCTTCTCCCTCTCCCACTCTCCCTGCTTTTGTGCTCTCGCTCTCTCTCCTTCTCTGTCAAATAAAATCTTAAAAAAAATAAAGATGAGTTAGTGAGGCAAGCGGTGCTTAAAAGATGGGCACTTTGAAGAATTTTAAAAATCTTTATTCAACTGTGGATAAGAATTGTATCACATCACTAATAAAAGGATGCAGTTCTCTATGTAAGGCCATTGTTATGGTTGGACAGTATGTTATTACCTATCACCAAAGGTGGAAACAAATAGGGACAGCATTCGTTGAGATAAATATTTACATGTGAACCTTTGAAGTTTAAAAGTAGGATACTGTTGTCTGTGCACAAGATATTATGTAATGAAAGCATGCCTCAGGGAATACAAAGTAAAGACCAGAGCTCTTTTCTCACACATGTTGCTACCTGTTCAGGCTCAGATTATGAACTTTACTGTGTGCCAGGTCTCAGAAAATCATTATGCGGGGTGGGGGCATGAAATGTTTCAGCAAAGTGGTTGGGAGTGTATATTCCTACCCCTTGATGGTGACTGGCCGTTTCTGTCCATGGGGCACAGAGAACCGATTTACGAGTGGTTTGCTCCCAGCCACCCTGGAGGATCCACCGAGGGATCCAGTGACAACACCAGAGTCTAAGAGCGATCCCGACCTGTCTCTTGGTAAAGATTATAAAAGCCACGCAGCCATTCATCTCATACGATGGAGTGGGTCTGGGCTTCCACTGCATCCCAGTTGAAATCAGGGTGGAGAATAAATGGAGATTCCTGCCTCCATGGTCAGAAATTTTTGAGGATCTGGTGAAGGAGATTTTGTGGGACTAGAAGGCATTAGGCAGTTAGGCCTGGCACTATGGCTTCCTCCAAGATTCCTGTCCTATATTTTAGATTTTGCCAATTGTTTCCAGAATCTTGGGTGGACTCAGTGTGTGTGTGTGTTTGTGTGTGCATATGTGTGGTGTGAGGAAAGATTTCAAATGTAAATACTAGCACCACACTTAGCAAACTATGAGTAGAGCTCCCCTTCAAGTTTATAGTCTAGTTTGCCTCTCGGTTAAGTTTTAGATTCTGAGGGATCCTTTCCTGTTTGTTGTTCATCCCTCAACTACAGGTGGCTTTACCAGGAGGGTGTGTTGCCCGTGTATTCTAGTAACCACTTCCTCAAACCTGGTGTCAGTGTCACACTGCCACAGTCTCACACCACCTGCCCCCTACTCCCTCATACACACACTTTGTACAACTGCCATTGCTAACTCTGTGGTCCACACAGCAGGCAACAAATGGCATGACTGGTGTGACTTTACAATGTTCACAGATAGAGAGCCCCAGAAATTTTTACTAGTATCAGGACCAACGCTGATCCTAACTGCCTAGCCACACCCACAGCCAGACACCATCCACAGACATTCCTTCTTTTTCCTCTGATATTTGTGCATTTCCGGCTGGTGAAAAGTGGCACATGGGACTTAAATTGTATGGTGAACACGTTTTCACTGTCTCAAACAGATTAGTTAATATAAAGGGAAGCAAAATGTCATGAACTGCTTTCTTAAAGATGCTACCTACTTCACTAAAGCACTCAGAAATATAACCACTGTTTAGAAACTGGCTCTAAATAACAGTGACTTAGCCATTTTCATCTAGTGTCAGATCTTCTGTATCCTCCACCCTGGAGAGAGAGTGGTTGACTGTGGAGAGATGTTTCAGGGACAGTTATAGGGAAGTGATTCTTTAGGGCCTGGGCCCCTTTACATGAACAGATGCTCATATCATCTGGATTTTTGGTAGATGTGACATCAAGAAGGCTCTCATGGAAATCCTGGTGCCTGTGTGTGATAGGCCCACTCCCTTCTAGCTCCTCACCCTCTCACCGAGATGAATAGCCACTGTGAGGCTCCCACTCCCCACTTTGGCACAAAGCCCAGCTCTTCAAAGGCATCCTCACAGCGTGCAAGTTCCCTCAACAACAAAGAGCAAGAACTTGGCCTTGTGGCCAGGGTCCAAGAGTCTTAGTATTAAACCCTAAATATGTAAGAAAGATTTCAAAGGGATGTCAAGACTTGGTTAGAATCATCACTGAGTGCAGACCCGCTTCTTGGTCAGTGGCTGTCAAGCAGTTGTTCTTCATCACCTGCATGTGCACATGAAGTAATACTTGCCCTTACTGTGAGCAGTGCTCCATGATCTATTTTATTCTGTTTGTCTGTTCTTGTGTGTCCTGTCCTATTCTATCTTATCGTATACAACTGTATTTCAGTTTTTAAAAATACTTTATTTATTTTGAGAAGGAGAGAGAGAAAGATGGAGGGAGAGGCAGAGAAAGAGAATCTCAAGCAGACTCCCTTCTGAGCGTGGAGCCCAATGCGGGGCTCAATCTCATGACCCTGGCATCATGACCTCAGCCATAATCCAAGAGTCGGATACTTAACTGACTGAGCCACCCAGGCGCCCCTCCTTTTTTTTTTAAATGCTGATGTCCATCCACTAAATAGATTTCATTTCCCCCAGTGAGTTACAATCTGCAGTTTGGAAAGCAGTATTTTAGGTAATATGAATGTTACTGACTCTTGCCTACTAAAATTGATGGCAAGGAAACAATATATATTTTCCTTCACACAGAAACATGACACAGGGACCTAATGGAGAGCACTCAGGTCTCTCTGGGCATATGTATCTTTTTCTTTCACAACTGGATGGATTATTTTAAAGTCCTGATTTCCTTTTTATTTCATTACCTAGCTTTTCTCTTCCTTCCCCCCACCCCCCAGTCTGTTTTCTTTATGCCTTTGACCACTCGCTCCACCAGGCACTTGAAGAGCTGCCATGTTCTCAGCTGTCTCTGAACCCTTGTGTGTGTGGCTCTGGCTTCCTTTCTGCCCCTGTAGGCCTGATCAATTCTAGTTTATCTCTGCTAAGTTTCTCCGGTCACTCTAGTTCTCCATGAACTCTATTTCTTGGTTGTTTAGACAGCACCCCCTGTGGCACTTTTTGTGCTGCCTTGTAATTGCTCATAAAGGGTCTCCTTTCCAAACTTTGGGCCTACTGAAGTGGGACAGGGTTTTTAAAAATTTACCTACCACAGTATTCCCATGGTATAGCACAAGGCCCAGCATCTAGTAGGCTCTTGAAGCAAATTTGTGGGATGAATGAGTAGATGAATGGAACTACTGAATGGGGGAGGGGGAAGCCACTAGATGAAGGATTTGAATGGGCAACCTTATTAAAATAACTTCTATTATCATTAATATTCTTCTTTCGTTTTGTGCACAATGCCAAAATGTCCATGGAATTTCCTTCTGAAATAAGATCGTGAGGTTTTTCTCTTATCTCTGGTGGTATAGTCTTTGTATCTTAATTCAGATCATACCTGCCCAAGATATTACACTATTACTGAATCGGACTTATAGATTGTTATGTGCATTAGTATGTGTATCGAGTGGTAGGAGATGTAGTGGCCTCCTAGACATGTTTATGGGCTGAAAGGAAATGGGACAAGATTGTATACATTAAGGATCCTAGCTTCAGGCACATTCATGAAAAGCTGCATGTGCCGGGGATCTGATCTGCATGGTTTTCATTGGCATGGTTTTGAACTGTGTATGTTGGCTGACGCAGCCACTGCATGTGGTGTTTGGTGCATACAAGCAATCACACTTGTTCTCCGGCAGATCAAATATTGAAGAGGAAGTTTTTTTCCTTGTAATGGCATTTTCAGCTCAAATCTTCTGTTGACTTAATTTAATTAATCCCATATCTGTGGAATATAATTCATTTTATCAATATTCAGTTAAAATTTAACTTTAATAGGGTTGTTGGATTTCAACTTACTCAACAAGGAAAAAGCCACTTCTCAGAATACTCGCCAACAAAAGGAGATTGTTTAGTCCTCTTTTATTTCTGTAATTTCATTTATTGAAGGACTATTTTTACTGTCTAGTAGGATATTGTGGTGATACAACAGACACAAACATTGCCTTCTTGGGACCCAAGTGTAAAGGAGAGACACACCTTCAACAAGTACATAGATACATAGTTGGAAGCTCTTATAAATACTAAAGGGAAGGTCTCTGAGTATAGGAGGGACGGCTGAATTTAGATTCAATGTTGAGGAAACCTCTTTGGAAAAGTGATATTTATGCCAGATATTTCAATCCTGGTGATGGAAACCTGTAAGAAATCTTTGAGGAGGAAAAAGTTAACTCTTAAATAATTAAAATATCACTATATTGGAGCTTAGGGCGTGCATTAGGTTCCTAGAGCTGCTGTAACAAACCACCACAAACTTTGTGGCTTAATTAAAGCAACACAACTGTATTCTCTTAGAGTTCTGAGGATCAGAATTCTGAAATCAGGGCGCCTGGGTGGCTCAGTCGTTAAGCGTCTGCCTGCAGCTCAGGGCGTGATCCCGGCGTTCTGGGATCGAGCCCCACATCAGGCTCCTCCACTGGGAGCCTGCTTCTTCCTCTCCCACTCCCCCTGCTTGTGTTCCCTCTCTCGCTGGCTGTCTCTCTCTCTCTGTCAAGTAAATAAATGAAATCTTAAAAAAAAAAAAAAAGAATTCTGAAATCAAAGAGTCAGCAAGGCCAACACTTGCTCTGAAGACTCTAGGGAAAATCCTAGCTTGCCTCTTCCAGCTTCTGGTAGCTCTACACTTCTTTGCCTTGTAGACTCCTCATTACTATCTCTCCACATGCCATCTCCCCCCTCAGTCTCTGTGGCTGAAATATCATTCTCCTTTGTCTTATAAGGGCACCAGTCATTGGATTTAGGGCTTACCTGGGTAATTCAGGATATTTCATCTCAAGGTCCTTAACTTAATCAAATCTACAAAGACCCTATTTCCAATTAAAATCATATTCTCTTATACTGGGTGTTAAGAGTTATGTGTATCTTTTTGGGGAAGGAATATAATTCAGTCTACTATAGGAGTGAAGAGGAGAGTGTTGGAGAAGAAGTGGGCAGTGGGCATGGCCAGATCATGGCCATGGGCCTTGTAGGCAAGATCAAGAATACAGGAAAGTCTTTGGAGAGCTCTCAGCAGGGAAGTAACATGATCTACCTTATGTCTGAAGAAAATTGTCCTGGATGATGTTAGAGATCAGATCGGAGAAGGCAAGAGTGGAAGAGGTGAGGGCAATGAGGAACTATTGCCAGAGTCCAGATGGGAACTAATGGTGATTTGGATGAAGGTAGTCCATGAAGAGATGATGAGAAGCAGACAGATCTGAGATATATTTTGGAGGAGGAATCAGTAGCACTTGGCAATGGATTGCATAAGTATGGGGGAGATGGAGAAATCAAAGGTCACCCTCAAAATTTTGTACTGAACAACTGGGCCAGTAGGAGTTCCATTTATTGAGATGGGGAAGGCTAGAAAGGAAGAGCATGTTTGGGCATGAGGGCAGATTTGAAGGTGAGAAGTTTGAGATGAGTGTGTGATGTCTAATAGATATTGGAATATAGGAATTAATGGAGATCTTGGGTCTGGAGATGCAACTTTGGGAGTCCCCCATGGTGGGTGATCATGGAAGTAAGGGGGTGGGTGACATCTTCTGGAGAGAGTGTGGGAAAAGTGGGACCAGCATTTAGAGCGCAAAGCAAACAGCAGGAGCCAACAGAGGAGAGAGGGTGGGGTATGGACCCCGCTAGGCTTTCATCTGCCTCTGAAGATGTCCGAGGAGCAGGCACAAGTGCAGGAGACTTAAAGGGCTGAGTTTTGTTGGTACACTTGCCACTCACTTGTTCTGTGGTTTTGAGCATCTGTTCTCTTTATGATCAAATTCTATGAACAATATTACTTTTTAAAATAGATATGTAAAATAAGGGCATTATTAGTCTTTGCCTCTCCATGTATGAATATTCAGGAAGAGAAGAGTCATTTAACATGATGACATATTTCTCTACATTCAGTGGCGTGTTCTAGATTAATTTTTATTTTTCAATCATCACATATTTGATCATAAAACAAGAACTACATAAATAGAACGTTTTAAAATAAACATTGAATTCCTCTCATGCCTGTAATATCAGCAGATAATTGTGAATTAAGAAGTTCGTGATATTTGTTTGAGGTTAGGTCATATCCTTATTTTTAGATTCAGAAACCAAGGGAAGAGGGTCCTGCTTACTGTGGTCCAGCTACAACCCTGGGGGATGTGGTTGGTTAGTCACAGACTCGCTTTGCAATTGTGGAAAGGAGAGGAAGGATGGATGAAAATCCAGCTCTTAAAAGAAGACCAAGGGGCGCCTGGGTGGCTCAGTCGTTAAGCGTCTGCCTTCGGCTCAGGACATGATCCTGGCGTTCTAGGATCGAGTCCCACGTCAGGCTCTTCTGCTAGGAGCCTGCTTCTTCCTCTCCTGCTCCCTCTGCTTGTATTCCCTCTCTTGCTGGCCGTCTCTCTCTCTCTCAAATAAATAAATAAATAAATAAAATCTTAAATAAATAAATAAATAAATAAATAAATAAATAAGACCAAGCACCCGAAGGAATATCACACAAATCTCTGCTATATTTATTATCAAAATGTTGATGTAATTTGAACTGCTACAGAGAGTTGTTGAAACCTTTATGTCTCCTCCATGCAGCTTTGTGCTTCAAACTTTTTTGCTACTTTTTTTTTAAATAAACATAGATAGTATGCTGACAAGTGGAAACAACTAAGACATCTTCCGGAAAGTAATTTGGTCACTAGACTAAACTGAACTATAGGCTCTCTGTGGTTATTAAATATTTAAAAATTTTCAGCATGAAATGCTTTTATGTTTGGGATGATCTAATTTTTAATATTTTAAAAAATGGTAAATAATCCACTTTAAATTTATGAGTGGATCCAAAAAAAGCTTATTTTATTTTAAAATAATCCTGGTGAAATCACAACCAGAGCTAAATTTGGTAATGTTCAAATTCATCAGATACTTAACCTAAAGGATGATTACTTGTCCAAATTTTAAGGTGTTATGGGATGTTAAGGTGTTATGGGAATATAAAGCATTTATGTAGAACACTTTAAATAATAGAAAGTCAGAGAAAGAGGTTTGGGGTTAAAGAATCATAATGTAGGTGAGTTGCAGGTTGTAGGGATACACATTTGATCTGGGTTCAGTGAGGCAGAAATTAGTGGCCATTGGGCAAAGAAGACTATCTGCTTTCCTTTGTTAAAGATCATGTCCTTTGAACATGCACTAAGTTATTTTACTAAATGAAGGACTAATTTTTGGTGACTTAAATCCTGTCATCTCACCGTGCCATGCTTTGAGAATTCCATGACTTGGGAACATATTCCAGGCCAAGGAACCCAGAAAAGAACAAGTTTGACCTGTGTTTCTAAATGGGTCACTATAAATTGCATTACAATACAATTAGAGTTGTGTAGTATTTCCCAAGTTATGAAAACAGAAACTGCATGCCATTTATGTGGTATGAGCTGAATTGAAGGCAAGCCCAAGAGTGAAACTTAACCAGCCTTCAGGGTGAAAGAAAATTCTCCTAAGACTTGGACTCTGTTGAGTGATGGATGATCTGATACATTTGGATAAATTTTTCTCAATCACTTACAGCCGTGGTCCCAATATCTGCAGTAGAATAACGTGAACGCAGATGGGATTCGGTTAGCTAATCTGAGAAGATGCTACCTCTATTCTTCTGTAGCTCCTACCCCAATGACACTGTGTTTGGAGGTTTCACAAAGCCAAATTTGTTTTCTGTCTGATTCATATTCAAATAAGTATGGAGTGACTGAATAGTTGGCCCTTTGAAGGAAGTCAGGTCTCTGCTTGTTGGAATTCTGATTGTCCCTATCTCTTTCTACATTCTGTGTATGCTCTCTCCTGCTTCTCCTGAGCTGCTGATGGAAGTGTCCTGAGGAACCCTCATACTAGTCTTCCGGGAGTGTCTATATCCAAGAACCAAGGCTGTTCTCCTTAAGGAACGCATGACTCAATATATTTTTTAAAATTACAGAAATTAATTCCACTATACTTTGTAGTGGGATGTTTTTCTTGAAAAATAAATCTAAAATTCTGTAGAAAATTTAAATGAATAAAAAGTCAACAATGTTTTGAAAGTGAAGAGCAATTTGAAGGACTTGCCTTAAATACTGAAATATACTTTTATTAAACAGTTTTAGTTGACAAAAAATAAAAGGCAAATGAATGGCATGGACTGGAACTCAGAAATAGACTGTTATATAGTTGGAATTTAGCTTGTGATGAATGGGAATCACACATATTTGGAGGCAAGAGAGTTTAAAGAGATACTAGTAGGATAATTGGTTATTATTATTATTAAATATGTAGCTCTTCATTTTATACCAAAGGATCATAGAACAAAATAAAATAAAACAAATTAGCAAAAAACATGTGTAATTAGGTATTGGATCTCAGAGCAAAGGGTTTCTAAACATAAGAGCAGTAGAGCAAATCACATATTTTTAATTGCATAAAAATTTAAAGTAGGAGTGGGAGGAGAGGAGGGATGAGTAGGCAGAGCAGAGAGGATTTTTAGGGTGGCGAAACTACTCTATATAATTCTATATAGTGGTGGCTACATGTCATTATACATTTGTCCAAGCCTATAGAATATACAACCAGCAAGAGTGAACTCTAATATACACTATAAACATTGGGTGATAATGATGTGTCATCGTAGGTTCATCAGTTGTAACAAATTTACCACTCAGGTGGGGGATGTTGATTATGTGGGAGGCTAGGTATGAATGGGAGTAGGGTGTATATGGGAAATCTTGACCTTCCACTCAGTTTTGTTGTAAACCTAAAATTGCTCTAAAAAGTAAAGCCTGTTAAACAAAATAAACAAAATTTTTTTTGTATATGTGAATTGTCTGTTCATGTCTTGTTTACATTTTTCTATCAGGTTTTTGGTCCTTTGCCCTTCACATATTAGAAGTAGGCCTTTTGTCTGTGGTATATGTTGTTAATTTTTCAGCTTGACTTGGTTTTCAGTATTTTCTGACATGCATTAGTTTTTATTTTTATTTTTTAGTCAAATATATTAATGTTTTCTTTTATTGTCTCTGGATTTTGAGTCATCGTTAGAAAGCTTTTTTTCTTCACAGAAGTTAGAGAGAAATTGACCAATATTTTTTTCTAGTACTTCCATGATTCAGTTTCTTACATTTAGATCCCTAATCCGTTTGGAGTTTATTCTTATGTATGGGGTGAGATATGGATCTAATTTTATCTTTTCCTAAATGACTACCCCATTGTCCCAGAGTTGTTTATTTAAATATCCATCTTTATTCCATATTCTATGGAATAGTCTATGGATTCTATGGATAGTCCATATCCACCTTTCTCATATTCTAATTGTCCATAGGTATTTGGGTGCAACTGTAGACTTTCTATTGATTCTTGTATGTTTCTTCTATGCTGCTACTTCATCGAATTTCTTTTATTGTTTGATTTGCTTTTATCACTGATTATCTGCGGCTTTCCAGGTATACTATTACAACATCTAAAAATACAGGTAATTTAACTTATTTTTTCAATCTACTCTTATTCTTCTGATTGAGTTCTCTTGTCTAAGTGAATTTACTAATACCTTCAGTGCAGTGATGAGTAGTAGCAGAGTTTTCTTGAGCATTAAAAAATTTTTTCTATCACAAATAGGTATTGAGTGTTGTCAGTGGCTTTTTCGTCATGTGTTGAGATAATCATGATATTTTCCTTAGATTTATTAATATGGTGTATTGTAGTAATAAAGTTCCTGACATTGAACTAACCTTGCCTTTCTGTAATAAATCCCACAAGGTATTGATGTATTGTTTTTTTAATGTAGTATTGGATTGTATTTGTTAATATTTTGCTTAGAATTTTTGCATCAGTATTCATAAGTGATATGTGTCCCCTCCCTGCCCTACTGTCTTCATCTGGTTTAGGTATCAGTGTTACACTTGCTTCATAGAAGGAATTGGGAAGTTTCCTTTCTTTTCAATGTTCTAGAATAACAAGCACTGGGACTATCTGGTCTTTGGAAGTTTGGTAGAATTCTGTTAAACCATCTATACCTGATACTTTCTTATAGAGTAGTTCCTCAATAATGCTCTCTATTTCTCCGATGGAAATTGGTCTGTTTAAGCTTCTCAGCTCTTATCTAGTTTTAGTAATCTGCATTTCTTTAGGAAATTGTCCAGTTCATCTTGATTTTCCAATGTATCTATATCCACCTATTTATTTATTTTCTATTTCTTACAAAAGTGTTGGAAATTGCTAGTTGTAGCATTTTCTAATAGCTGCTTTAAAATCCTTGTTAGATAATTCCTACACCTGTATCATCTTGATATTGAAATCTGTTGATCATCTTTTGTCATGTGAATTGAGATTTTCCTGGTGTTGGTACAGTGACCAATTTTGTATTGTGACCTAAACATTTTGAGTATTATGTAATGAGACTCTGGTGCCATTTAAATCTTCTCTTTTAGTAGTTTTTAACATATTTATGATCACAGAGTACATCCTGGCTCACTTTGGTGGGCTGGATTTTAATGACAGTTTAGTTGTCCAACTCTTTGCAGTGCTATTCTGGTCTGCCCCACTTTTGCATTATCCAGAGGCCTGAGTGGAACTGCACTGGAATTCACTTCTCAGAGTATTTGCTTTCTTGATTCTGTTCAGTTTTACAGATGGGTGGAACAGGGGTGTGCCTGGGACTTCACACACAGATTTAAAGGATCCTTTTTTCCATCTCCTGCCTCCAGCTCTCTAGTTGGGAGGAGGAGGGGGGACTACTTGTTTGCTGGTTATTGTATTCTTAATTTTACTTCCTTTTGGGTGGTGATAGTTGACAAGATCCCACCTCATAGACTGTGTTCTCAGTGCAAGTGGGAAGGAGTGGGGTTCTATTATCTGTGTCTGCCGCTACCACCAGTGGCCAGGCATGTGGCACTGCTTGCTTGGTGTAGGGTGGGGATATTCACCGTGGTTTCACTCCACTGTCTCTGCAGCGACTAGACCAATGGTGGGGGTGGGAGTGGGGGTGGGGGTAGGGGTGTTGATTCTCTCATGACATCTGCCTATAATTGGATGGGTAGAGTCTAAAAGGCTCTGTCCTGCAGGGTTACCCTCTTCCTAGACCTCTGGCTAGAGAGAAAAGGCTTTCCTTGAAGATTTTTTTCCTGTCCCTGTTAGGAGTCCCAGAGTATTGGACCTCAGGCTGGGATGTACAGGGTGATAAAGAACCAGGAAATTTAACACTAAGTTGACCCTCCAGTCCTGAGGTCCTAGGCATTCTTCATTCATTTTTTCTCCTTTCAGAGTCTTCTCATAGTTCCTTTATGGCCTTTGTCCAGGGATTTTAGTTGTAATTTGTAGGGAAAAATAGGGTGTGGTATGTTTTTCCTATTTTGACTGGAACTGGAAACCATCGTCATTAATTTTTTTTTTTATAATGTCAGTATCAACTTTCCCTTTCACCCAGGAGTGAATGGAAGGATTTTAACTATCCGTGTGGAAGAGTCTTTTGTGCTTTGTTTTTGTTAGTAAACTCTAGTTTTGTTGCAATGTGATCAGAAGGTGTTGTTTGAAGTATTTTCCCTTATTGAAATTATTGATGGATGCTTTCTTTGTGATGCCATATATGATCAATTTCTATGGATAAGCCATGGGTATTTGAGATGAGTGTATTCTCCAGTATCAGGGTATAGAGTTCATAGATATCCATAAGATTTACTCTGATGACTATGTTGTTTTAATCTTTTAGCATCTGGCCTTATTTTCTTTTCATTCCTCTCTCTCACGCACATGTACACACACCCCACAGAATGTTACCAGAACAAAGGGGATGATAGTCTCATGAAATGTAATCAGAGTGGGAGAAAAGCTGAACTTCCAAAAGATGTGCATGCACTTTGCATGGTGGGGAGGAGTGGGTGGGTCTCCTGTCACATGGTGTTCCGTGGATGGGGAGAGTATGGACTTATGCAAAAGAGGAAGGGGTGAATGGAAAGTGGGGCATAGTTGTGGTGAGGATTCGTGAGGGAAGGATGGTTAGCTGCTGCTCTGAGTGAAAGTTTGGAGATGGGAAGAGATATCTAAAAAGGATCTAGGAGGGACTTTTTATGTGGCATGCTTTGTGAAATCTTTAGAATGGTCTCTTTAAGGAAGCCTAAATACATGGAATGGGATGTGTGTTTTCTTTGAATGTGACTTTTTGCACAAATTGGATCCCAGTGGTCCCAGTTTTTATTCTCAGTTTGTTTATATTTTATCCATAATTAAATTAACATGATTTGAAATGAAATGACCATAACAAAAGAAATTTTAAACTATTTCCTTTATCTTCGTAGACTTGTCTTTCGTTTATACTCATTTAATATGTTCTTTATGTTTCATATACCCTGCACATAGTTTTTTTCTTTAAAGACCAGAATCTCTACATGCTTGACACCTCCACTCAAAAACGCACCCCTCTTTAAAGGTTTACGTGGATTGGGAAAGTATTACTCCAAAAATGGTGAGGAAACAACTCTGAGTTGAATTGGTTTACTTTAGTTTCCTATGAGATCATATGGGATTCTCTATTTCTCATAGACCCTTATGAGAACTGATGAGCTGCTAGCTATGAAGCAGAAATCTATGTTGGGCACATTCATGCATAAATCAAGATGGCAGCCATATTAACTTCTGACTACTGACTCAGAATAAGTCTCAGAGGGAGCAATGGGGGATGCTTGCAGAAAAGCCAGAAGTACCAGGAAGAAATTAGGGTTCAATAAGAAAAAAAATCCCAAGCATCCTGGGATATAGTTCCAAATGTTTCTTTTTTGGGGGGAGGGGGCGGTTAGGGGCAGAGGGATAAGGTGAGGGAGAGAAAGAATCCCAAGCAGGTTCCACGCCCAGAACAGAGCCCAACACGGGGGTGGGTCTCACAACCCTGAGATCATGACTTGAGCTGAAATCAAGACTCTGATGCCTAACCAATGGAGACACCTAGGCATCCCCCAAATGTTTCTTATTTTAAAAAAGCACAAACTTCTGAGTCCCAGTTTTCTCATACTATAAAATGGGAGATTTAGATTTAAGTGATCTCTAAAATTTCCTTTAGTTCATTATGTATCTATCTTAAATAAAGGCAGAATTGGATTTATATTTACCTCCCAGGTCACTGAATTCACAAATTTAATTAAAATCAAAGTGAAGATCTTAAAATTACACTGCAAGTAGAGGAATGTAGCTAGAATATAGTTTTAATGAGCCTAGTGAGAACCAGAACCATGATGTTAATGGATGAGAAAATAAAAGGTTATAGAAAAACTAAATACAGGTTTCCCTTGCCAACCTTTTGTAAGCTGGGATGGCCTGAAGCAAAGCAATTACATTAATTTATATGGAAAAATATCTGAGTGTTCCCTGATCCCAAAATAACCTCTCTCAGGCATTCCTGATACCTTAGGACACAGATGTACAAAATAAATGGAGACAAAGCCCAGATGCTCACAGATGCAGTTCACAGTGCTGGGGCTGCTGCTGAGATGCCCAGTGTGGTTCCCGGGGAAGGACCCTGTGGTACCCCTCTCCCTGCTGCTCAGGGTGGTGGTGGGGGGATGCCGGTAGGGAGGAAGCGGCGGTGTGCTGCCCCTACAGTGGCTGTGGATCCTGGAAAACAAACACTGAACACTGTTTTCATTTTTTACTTTTTTTCGTAAAAAAGAAAATCCTCTTTGGATTTATTTTGGTTAGCAAAAACAGCTACTAATGCAGGTCTTTCATAAAGCCAAGTGGCTTAATGCAAACTTTTGAGAAGTGGGTGATGCCTATACATCATTTACATTCAACTTTGCCACTGAAATTGATCAAAGCTTAATGAGCCCGGGATTATATTTCATGAAAAATATTTTTCATGAAAGATGATGATATTCAAGTTAGGGTGAAAAAATAATTCAGGAAATCCAATGGGACCAATTATTACATTTATTTGGGAAGTTGGCATTCTTAGATGGAAAAGTGGAGTCTCATATGCTTCTTAAGATACTAGAACTGGGGGCATCTGGGTGGCTTAGTCGGTTAAGCGCCAGACTCTTGATTTCCGCTCAGGTCCTGATCTCAGGGTCTCAGGATCAAGCCCTGAGTTGGGCTCTGTGCTGGATGTGGAGCCTGCTTGAGATTCTCTCTCTCTCTGCCCCTCCTCCTGCCCCTCTCCTCTAGTGCACACATGTGCACTCTCTATGAAAAAAAGAAAGAAAGAAGGAAAGGAAGAAAAAGAAAGAAAGGAAGAAAGAAAGAAAAGAAAAGAAAGAAAAAGAAAGAAAGAAAGAAAGAAAGAAAGAAAGAAAGAAAGGGAAAAAAGAAAGAAAAGAAAGGGAGAGAGAAAGAAAGAGAAAGAAAGAAAGAAAGAAAGAAAGAAAGAAAGAAAGAAAAAGAAAGAAAGAAAGAGAAAGAAAGAAAGAAAGAAAAAGAAAGAAAGAAAGAAAGAAAGAAAGAAAGAAAGAAAGAAAGAAAGAAAGAAACTAGAACTGGATTTTATTTGGGAAATCTCCCTGTCTCAGTCTGTTCATAAGTATCAGAGAACTTAGAGTTCAAATAGGAAAGGTTATTAATAAGCCATGATGATGACTCAGTTCTTTGGGAACTTACCATTCATTATTCTGTTGTTTGTGGCCATAAGGATGTGACAAAATGACATGGTGCAAATGAGTGGAAACCGATAAGGCCTCCAATATTTGAAATTCTGATGAGAAGAGATTGTAGGAAGTTCCAATGACTGCATTCATTTAAATGTCTGAGGAGAATACTCCATCACGGTATTTATGGCCAGGTGAGAGCTAAGATTATTCATTTCGAAAATAAAAGAGGGAAGAAGAAAGTGGAGGAGGTAGAGCCAGAAGGAAAGATAGGGTAAATATTGACATGTAAATAGGAGATGTAGACTAATGGAATTCTTCTGTGCCCTGCCCATCCTGCAACAACGAAGAAGACATCAAAAAATAAAAATAGACCTAATATTCAAGCATTTAGGATGAATTAACCATGACACAACATGAAATTAAGCCATGGAACTTGCTGCTGCAAGGTTTTATTCAAATACATAACTTAGATTAGAGGATTAGATTCGTTAAACACAGTCTGTAACAAAATATCCATGTCTGCAATTCAGAACGAACGAAAAAACACCAAGCCAAAAGAAAAGCAAATGACTTAAGCTTCCAGAGAATATTCTAATCTGTTTTAGGATGTGTAGGAAATTTCCCTTAAGTGATATTTTATTGCTATTCTTATTGATGGTCGTTAGTAATAACCTCCAAAAGTAGCGTTGCTGAGTAAGAAACAGAAGCGATGGAGAGTGAATTCATTGCTTTTCAAAGGAAGTAGCCATAACTCTATTGTAACACCGGATTTTCCCCATCTCACTTGCATAAAGAGAAACTTCAGGGAGAAAAGGTAAAACAATCGTATGTCAGTAAACAGGAGACAATTGAGTGTAGTGAGAAGAACAAGCATTTTGGAGGTCTGCAGGTCTTCCTTCCAGTTTTCCTCCTATTCTCTCACCTCTTGCTTCTGCCTTTCCACACGCCAATCTGTTCTTTCCTACTTATTCAATAGAATTGAATCCTTGCCAACCCACTAGTGAGAATTCAGCAAACACCTGGATTGCAGAATATAAACGTGAAATGAAAGGCAGGTCTTGATGAGACCATTTGTAGACCTCGGATTATTACCTGCATGCTCCAGGAGCTCACTGAGCAGTACCTGATGATGAAGATGATGACTTTTGTTGTGGGGGAGAGGAAACAGTCCAAAATACAAAAGCGCAGTCCTCAGGGGCCTCCCGCAGGCCTCTCCTGTTGAGCTATTGAACTTGACCTGCATGCAAATGCTGTAAGGCACCCAAACTGGTCTCTTTCCCCTTCAGGCAGTCAGGATATGAAATGTATATTTCTGTTTTTAGGGACTATTTTTTTTTTTACCTTGATTTAATTGTATGCTATTGCTCTCTTCCAACTGAAATTTTTAAATTTTATTTTATTGTTTATGGAATTTTTCAAGCACAGGCAGAAAGAGAGAACATAGTCTACAACAAACCCTCTATCCATCAGCCAGATTCCACATTAAGCAACGCGTGGCGAGTCTCGTTTCATCTGTATCCTTTGTTTCATCTCTACTCCTTTCTCATTCTGCCACAACATGGGATTATTTTGAAACAAATCCTTAACAAGGTATCCCTTTTAATGCTTTCGGGTCTTTCTGATGTGAACATCCTCTCCTGGAGTAGCCTTCCCACTTCTCTTCATTCTAAACGTCTCTGTTCTCCAGAACCCGGCTCTTCTGCATCATCCGTGCTGCCAGCACGGTGCTTCAGCCTGCAAGGGTCTCAGCCTCTTTAAACTCTACACACTTAGGCTCTGTATAATTTGTTATGCTGCTCTTTAGTTCTCATTTTCTAAATGTATTTTCATGTCTTTTAACCCTAAGTATACTGAAAATTCCATGAAGACAGGGATTTTTTTTTCGTTCTCTATTCATGTGCTTTTATAGTACCTACTTTAGTATCTGAGTAACGGAGGGCACATGATAAAGAGTTTTTGTTCTGTTCTTTGGAAAAATCCTCACTAATCTCGAGGCCATTCCCCTTTCAGAGCACCACTCTAGATCCACACCCTTTCCTACACCCTTTAGTATTAGTATTCTGTCACCGCAGAAACTGTGTATTCTTAGCCCAACTACAGAGCTCTAACCAGGGTTTATAGCCTCCTCAACCCATACCTCATATAATCCTGCATTTACTCCTAGTACTTGCCTCAAACCCTTCTCAAGTGGAAGCTATTTCCTATGATCTCCTTGTCTGAGGGCAGGAGGAGAAGGTAAGAGCTTTTCTCTGGCTCCCCACCAACATTTTCAGAGCATTTTTCATCTTCTTCTATTGCCCTTTCTCCTTTGAAAATCTAAACACCTACATCCACCCTTTCCCTCCCAGCCTGGCCACTTCCCATCTGTCAGGCTCTTAGTTATGTCCTGAGAACTCTAGAGGACTTGGGCATCTGGGTCTTAGTTACTATTTGTGATCTTTCTTTCCAGGTGTCCCTGGCTTGAACATTCATGTTGGTATACCATCTGATACCTGGCCTCTTGTCTTCCTCCACAGGCCACTCCTCTGAGCGCATGTGGACCTTGTTAGCGGCTGGAGAGGATCCACTTCTAGAGTTTTGAGCTCTTTACCCCAGTCACACTTACCTTTGTGTGGCCCACATTCCCATTAAACATGCTTAATAACATTTTGTCTTCCAGCATAATAATGTGCATAGTCTTATGGTTCATCTTCCAGGTAGCCTGCCAAGGCTCACCGTGCTCGCTGCAGGTACAGGAGTTTGGGGCAGGAGCCTCATGTGCTGATGTCCATTGTTCTGCAACCATCTCTGCTCTGGGAAATTGGGAAGAAGGTCATGCTCTCTCTTTACTATGCTCTCTTGAACCTGGGCTTCAAGGTCCACCATTTAAACCGCACTGTCATTGACACTAAATTCAATTCAACATAACCTGCATTTATAATTCAAAACCCAACCTTTCTGTTTTTTTTCCTCTGTGCTGCTCTTGGGCTTCCTGTTGTTACTGCAGAAAAGTCATGTAGCCCTACTACTTGATTCTTCTTCAAATATTTAATTTTTAGCCACAGCTGATTGCGGGGCCTTTTTAAGTCCCTTTAGGGGTCTGGATCCTTGCTTTGCCTATCTCATAAATGTAGAAATTTCTCAGGGGGCCTTACCAATGAGCTTTTATTTTTCTTACCTTTGTCTGGTGATCTCATTCATAGTTTTAATTACCATCTAGGTGTCAAAGACTCTGAATTAGTGTCTGTCTCACCAACCACCTCTTTTACATACAGACCTGAATTTCCAACTACTTTTCCAGCTGGGTGTCCTATGGGCATCTCAAATTCAGTATATCAGAAGCAGACCCTGTTGTGTCTTCTTCTGTCCCATGTACTCTTACTGCTGGATTCTTTGTCTCTGTGGATGGCATTGTCATCCATCCAGGCAGCAGAGCCTGCCATGCCTCCACCCCTCCACACCTCCTCACTAGGTGTTTGCCAGTTATTCCCAGAACACATCATGTCCACTAGTTCCCATGCGCCTTTACTCGGCTGTTCTCTCTCCCTGGAATACTTCCCATTCTCATTTCTCAAGATTCAGATCAGTTGCTTGCTCATTTGTGAGGCCTACTTAAGACTCCCACTTCCAATCAATTATTTCTCTCTCAGAGCTCCCGCTTGTTTGCTTTTCTGTCATAACACTTATTTTACCCTAGGTCATTTCATTAATTCAATAGCATTTATTAATGCTGAATATAATATCAGACACTGTCATATACTTGAGGGAAGAAAGAGGAATGACTTCGGTCAAGATAGATTACTTTATTTCCCAGCCCTCTGTTGGAAAAGGTGGGCATTTTATTCACTTTAGTGTATGCCTTTAAAGAGAAGATATGCCTAGCAGTTTATTTGAGGATAGTAACAGGAGAATAAGCTTCAGATAAAACCTTCATATAAAATGTTAAAGATTGAAAGTGCAGTAATAGTAGTAAAGACAATGTAGACATATTTGGGTCATATTATGTGCATACTTAAAATTGTTAATTTAATTGAGGCAAGAAGCCTATCAAAAGGATGTTTATGCATGGGTATCAATGGGCATCATGGGTGAGTGAAAAAGAACAAAACAAAATGGAAGAATCTCTGTTATTCACCTGGTCCCAAGGATAAACATCAGCCGAAGAAACTATTGAGATGATAAATCCCGGGAGATGCAGCTCTGCCAGGTGCCTGGTAATAAGGTATAGTATGAGTGATGAAGGGACCTTCTTCCCATTTCTTCATGGGACCAAATGAAGGTGTTGAACCCCCCCCCTTGACAATTGTGAGGACACCAGGAAATAATATTCTTGGTGGGGACATCGGTGCTCCTTCATTGAGCAGTAACAAAGGTGAGGGATCCTCAAGGATCCTTGAGACTGAGGATGTTGATGAAGGTACCAGAACAGAAGAGAAATACGGAAGGCTTATATGGTGGCTCTAGCTGGTGAGCAAACTTCTTTCCTTGGGAACCCTCAAACATCATACCAGGCTTCAGTCCTGGGTAAATAAGTGAGGACAAGAGACAGTCAAATTTAGGTTATTAAAATTCATGTGACCTCATCTGTACTCATGAACTGGTAAGGCCTATGGAAATTTGGGTTATCATTGGATGGCAAGAGAGGAGAATTGAAGTGACATGCCAGTTCCCATGGCCGAACTTCCTTCTCAGACTTCTGTCACTTTGGGATTGGTTAGTTCTAAATAGACTATTGCAAACACAGTAGTAGGAGGGTTGTCTGAGTTAAGGTGGAGCAAAAAACATTGGTGAGAAGAACTTTAGTTATGGTTGACTCCTGGTAATTCCGGGAGGATTATCCAGTTTATGTGTCACTTGGATCCCTTACCTTTTACCTCCTGGCTGTTTTACCCTTGAAAGTACTTTATGCCTACAGTAGGCAGATGACAGAAAGAATATAGAGCTAAACTTATATTTCAGCTCCATGCAATCAGAACACGGAGAATAGGAAATCCATTTGTAATCCTGTTTACTGTATTAACAACACCCTTCTCCACCAGAAAATTTATTGAAACTACTAAATCAAAATAAGTTTCAGGGATTTTTTTGTGACTTTATTTTTCTCTACTATTATGGCACTCATAAACCATCATGGAAGTAAACAATGACTGTTTAATTTTGGATAAGCTAGCTGGCTCTTCTTCCTTGGAAAGAAACAAAACTAGATAACATTGACAAGCCACTGTGAGATTGTGGCACCTTCGGTTTCCAGTAGCTTTTTAAAGTAGAAGATCCAGTCATTTGGGTAAGCATTGGCTGTCTGCTGGAAAACGTTCGGCCAAAAGAACCAGGCTTGCGGTTCCTTCCATGCACAGCAGATGCAGGTAGCACAGAGCTCATCCATGTGATGCTAGTACTGGGACTGGAAGGGATGGTGGTATGTTTGTTTGGCTTTTGTTTTGTTTTGTTTCTTTTGTTGTTGTTGTTGTTGTTGTTGTTGTGTTTGGTGGGCAGCAAAGCAAAGTTTATTGAGCCAGAGCAAAGTGATAGTACAAAGCTCCGGAGGAGGGAAGGAGGTCTGAGAGGGTTGCCCTGTGTGGTATGTTCTAATGGCAAAGTTGTCAGCAACCAATTGGCCCTAACCTACCTTTGCCTACACATGGCCACTTATGAAGGGGCAAACCCATTTCAATGAACTGTAGCCTGTATTATAGTGGGGAGGATCTAGATGTTGCAGATGTGGCTTTCCATTCATTGCCAGATCAGAAGGGTGGAGAAGAGTCTGGCCAGGTGACAAGAATGAACTAACACCCCAAGTTTCAGCTTCTCTCTGAAGCTGCTCAGTTCAGGTAAGCATCTAGAGAAGCCAAGTGAGATTACAAACCCAACACATGCGTTTCTGGAAAATTCCAGGCCAGAAAAAACTGGGATGAAGAGGAAGTAGGAGAAGGATGGAGGACAGTACAAAAAGAAGCCAGTTAATATAGTTTGAGGTCCAGATGAACATCTGAGTTTGAGGAATGATGAAGATACTGTATTAAATTCTATTTTAGGTTCTTATGCTAAGCACATCTACATAGGATAAGGTTGAAAGGAATTAGACTACAAGAGGTCAATGACAAGTTGCAATAAAATTTCATACAAAATTCACAGAAGCCCCTGATATCTTGCTTTAGTTTACTGAGGATCCCTCTCACAAACAGAGGGTATGTTTTGAGACAGGCTAATGAATACTGTAGATCCTGAAATTTTTTTGCATACTTACATTAAAAACATTGGCATTGTAAAGAAGAGAGATGAGCAATTCCCCCTTTAAATCTGATTTGCATACAAACTGAGTGAACCCCATAAAGATTGCCTTAGTCACATACTATTTTGAAACTTGGTGCAAAGGCTTAATGCTTAATAGCTTCTTTAGGGACCGTGCTTACTCTGAGTCACAGGAATCCATCCCAGAAGCTAAGTCTACATATCAATAAGCAGTTGCTGGGGCAGGGAGGGTGTAGACTGCACCTATGGACAGCCTTTAAAACTTAATTCTAAGGTTTCTAGGAAAATATTAAGCTTAGAAATGCTTGTTTCTTTTTATTCGACAGTGGTAAATCAGGCTTTCAGCACCCCTCTTCTTTGTCCCCTTCCTAAGTGCCTTGAAAAACATGTAGGCCTGACCGGTCCAGAGTGGTGTGGAAACACTTTCTTTGTGAATGAGAATGCATCACTTTGAGAAAGGAGATCAGTTTCATCACTCTGTGTGTGTGTGTGTGTGTGTGTGTGTGTGTGTGTGTGCGTGCGCGTGTGCCAGGGGGCAGGTGTGAATGCATTATTGATTTGCATATTCAAAGGCTGCCTCTGTTTCTGCCGCTGTAGGTGAGAGGTACGCTCACTGCTGAATCTCAAGAAACATGTAAAAAATGGCCGATGATCACATGCCGAGGTCTGAAATCTCTCCAGGTCACTTCTCTGGAGGGATTGCTAGGTTTGGGGGGTTCCTGGAGGGAACACTGGGACGCCTGGTCTCCCATCATGCACCATGTCTGTCTGGTCTGTCTCCAGTCTTATTTCGCATCGTATTCTTTACCTCACTGCCACTGTGTTTATCTTCAGCGCAGGGTCCCCTGCCCATCCTCCATCAAAATCTGCCCTCAGGAATAGACCAGTTATCAGTTATAAGCAATGCACTTGATCCTATTTCTGAGATATTTTATTTCCTTATATATTTTGATTGACTTTTTAAAATTATGAAATATAACTTGGATACATAAAAGTGCATTCAATATGTGCATACAATTTAATGAATAGAACATTGCCAATATCTCTGAAGCTTCCCTCCTCATCCTTTTACCAAAAACCTTCCCTCCCCGTAAGAGGTAAGTAGAGCTTGTAAAGGCAATCATTCGCTTAACATAGTCTGCCCACTTATGTAAGCATCCTTAAAAATACAATTTTGCCTGGCCTGATCTCATAAAGAGAATCGTAATGTGTGTATTCTTTTGTGCTTCTCTTCGGACTGTGGCTTGGGACCCCATGTGTCCTGTCATGGTGATTTCAGGCATGAGCAGATGAGGATGTATTTTGGGTGTCAGCAATACATTTTGTGTGTCTCAAGATAGTTTGAATTGAATGACCATGACCCGGTGTGGAGCACAGTTTTGAGGTGTGCTAGATAAGCAGTGGTCTGCGAACTGTGGCTGAAGGGAGGAAATGTGTCCCAGTGGGTGTCCCACTAGGACTGAGGGGGTCCTGGGATGTGGGACTTCTGGCGCTCAAACCAAGAAAGTCTCAGGCAAATTGGAACCAATTGAGCACCCTGGTTCTTCATTCACACCTCAATCTCCATGCCAACAGAGGTCCCTTCCCCACCTCTTAACTCTGAGCTTGCACTCCCAACTGCCCATTATTCCTAACAGCGCTCTCCATTCCTCCCATGATGAAACTGTCCATGTATTATTTATCATTGTATTATTTTCAGAGGGATAGAACTATCACACTAGAGAGATAATAGCAGGGAAACCCCAGATTCCAGAAGGTAAAATGCTATATTCAAACAGTTGAGGTGATCCAACTTCTTATGTTGTATGTAATCACATAGAATATAATAGAGCCAGGACAAAGTGAGCGTGGAGGGGATTAAAATTATTGAGGGCCTCTCCCACACCATACGCTATGGTGGTATAGATACACAGTATATATGGTGTAGTATACAGTATCTCTAGATGTACGCATACATTCCTATGTCTTTAAATAAAGATAGAATCGAACTGAATTCTGATTTTATGGATAGAAAAATGGGAGCTCAGAGAAACTGAGTTATTGGCTCAAGGTCATATGGCTAGTGGAGTTGCCAAGCTGGAACTTAACCCTAGATCTAGTATTTTATCCTTCATCTATTGGGAGTTTAGATATGACTAAGCAGTGAGGAGTCAAAATGAGACCACAGAGCTGATCAAGTAGACCAGCAGTGCCCTCTTCCCTCCCCTCCCACCCTGCTTCTCACATAACAGGAAAAACAACTCTCAATGCTTTTGTTTTTAAAATCACTTAATTGAAGTATGATTGATTGTGGTGGTGATCTCATAGGTGTATACTTATCTCCAATCTCAAGTGCTTTTAATGCTGGTTTGTATCTTCCTCCAGACATCTAAATACCATGCTAATGCTGCTCTTTTTTGCATTTTA